>NC_141016.1:197654-338022 GCF_052327205.1 Somniosus microcephalus | reverse complement strand
GGGGAAGAGAGAAAATAAGACTGGGGGGGCAGAGTGAGACGCCGAGGGCCTTCAGCAGGCTCGACAGGTTCCGGGCACGCTGGGAATCCGCTGAACTCGAGGCCCAGGCTTCCCGCGCTGCTAGGCCGCGGCTCCGCGCATCCACTACAATAAAGAGAGGTTCCTAAATATCAAAGTTCAGGTTTTTAAGCACCCCATAGCTAAGGAGACAACTGCACAAAAGAACCTAACGGGGTACACACAGAAAGTGGGAAAAATAAACACACAGAAAGTGGGGGAAAAAATCGTTAGGAATCAAGATGACGGACACTCGCCTCAGTTGAGAATGATTAGGCCCGCCCACACACGCACCGATTGGTCAACCGTCAGGTCACTGAAGTGTAGGATTGGTCAATCATCCTGTCACTCGACTGTAGGATGGCCCGCCCGCACACGCAATGAACCCGCCCCCGTGACGCAGCGATTGGTCAACCATCGGGTCACTCGACTGTACGATTGGTCAACCTTCACGTCACTCGATGCTAATGAGCGGAATTTTGAACGATTTTTGGATACCGTCGGAACAACTTTTGTCCGACCAAAAAGTAAATACGCCTACAAGAGTCCCCTAATGATGAGCTTTCTTTTGATATCTATAGATATAAAAGGATACATCTGTCTGTCTGTCTGTCTATCTGTCTGTCTGTCTGTCTGTCTGTCCTTCGGTGCGTCTGTCCGGCTATACACTCTAAAGTTATAGAGCGTACCTACACGTGCATTACATCAAAAGAAATCTTACGATTCCAAACAGTCGTAAGCGTATTTACGTTTCGGCCAGACAAAAATTGAGCCCGCGGTATCCAAAAAACGTTCATAATTCCGCTCATTAGCATCTCATTATCCGCTCATTAGCAATAGAGTGACATTAAGGTCGACCAATCGTACGGTCGAGCGACCCAACGGTCGACCAATCGCTGCGTGGCAGGGGCGGGTTCCTGGTGCGTGCAGGCGGGCCCTCCTAGATTCGAGTGACGGGACGATTGACCAATCCTACGCTTCGGTGACCTGACAGTCGACCAATCAGTGCGTGTGTGGGCGGGCCTTATCGTTCTGAACCGAGGTGAGTCGCCGCCATCTTGATTCCAAACTTTTCATTTCTTTTTCCCGCTTTCTGCGTCTTTAAAAAAAAAGTTGCTTTTAAAACATATATTGTTTTTTTAAAATGTGAATTACTTTCTAAATCTTTTATCTAATCTCATTAATTTTCCTACCTTTCCCCATTTTTGCAGGTAGGCCTCGAAGCCTGGGTGTCTGTTGCCAGCCATGCTGGACCCCAGGCAATTGTTTTGTGGCAAGCTCCTCCCACCCCTCACCCCCCACCCCCCCGCTGGGCCCGATTCCGAACCAGCGGCCAGCCATCTTGGTAAAGGCTGGCTGGGCCCACTGCAAACTCCTCGCGGTTCATTCGGTGGGGGGGGGCGGAGAGGGTTACCCCGGCAACCAGGCTCGCCAGCCGCAATCGGCCGCTCAGGCCCAGGCCCGGAGATCGGGAGGCGGAATGGGAGGAGGGTTACCAAGGCAACCAGGGCTCAGGAGGGGAGGCGGAGAGGGTTACCCCGGCAACCGGGCTCGCCAGCTGCAATCGGCCGCTCAGGCCCAGGCCCGGAGATCGGGAGGCGGAGAGGGGAGGAGGGTTACCAAGGCAACCGGGCCCGGCCAGCCGCAATCGGCCGTCTCAGGCCCCCCCTCACTCCCCCCTCCCCCCTCCTCCTCCCCCTCCCCCCCTCTCGCTCCCCCCTCCCCCCCTCGCTCTCTCTCTTCCCCCAGTCGCTCTCTCTCTTCCCCCCAGTCGCTCTCTCTCTTCCCCCCCCAGTCGCTCTCTCTCTTCCCCCCAGTCGCTCTCTCTCTTCCCCCCAGTCGCTCTCTCTCTTCCCCCGTCGCGCTCTCTCTTCCCCCCCCAGTCGTTCTCTCTCTTCCCCCCAGTCGCTCTCTCTCTTCCCCCCCAGTCGCTCTCTCTCTTCCCCCCCAGTCGCTCTCTCTCTTCCCCCCCGTCGCTCTCTCTCTTCCCCCCCAGTCGCTCTCTCTCTTCCCCCCCCAGTCGCTCTCTCTCTTCCCCCCCCAGTCGCGCTCTCTCTTCCCCCCCAGTCGCTCTCTCTCTTCCCCCCCCCCAGTCGCTCTCTCTCTCTCTTCCAACAACAACATGCCCTCAAAAAAGCCTCGGCACCGCCGGGCACTCCAGCTAGTAACTAAATACAAGAAGTGTAATCTAGTCAGTGAAATGCTTTTTTCTTGACGAGCCGAGAGCACCAAGCAGCAAGAACACTTAGCTGCCTGGTACGCATGGAGCTCGCAAGGATATTGTGAATATATTGTGAATAGCCATGGTCCTAGGGTCCTAGGACATATCCCTGCGGTACCCCACTAGTCACTGCCTGCCACTCGGAAAAAGACCCGTTTATTTCAACTCTTTGCTTCCTGTCTGCCAACTAGTTCTCTATCCAAGTCAGTACCTTGCCCCCAATCCCATGTGCCTTAACTTTACACGCTAATCTCTTATGCGGGACCTTATCGAAAGCCTTCTGAAAATCCAAATACACCACATCCACTGGTTCTCCCTTATCTATTCTACCAGTTACATCCTCAAAAAATTCCAGTAGATTAGTCAAGCACGATTTACCTTTTGTAAATCCATGTTGACTTTGTCCGATCCTGTCACTGTTTTCCAAGTGCTCTGCTATTACATCTTTTATAATGGACTCTAGCACTTTCCCCACTACCGATGTTAGGATTACCGGTATATAATTCCCCGTTTTCTCTCTACCACCTTTTTTGAACAGTGGGGTAACATTAGCTACCCTCCAATCCATAGGAACTGTTCCAGAGTCTATAGAATTTTGGAAGATGACCAGCAATGCATCTACTAATTCTAGGGCCACTTCCTTAAGTACCCTAGTGTTAAGTCCGTGAATGATTGAGACACGGACCAGCAGGAGTGAAAACAAACAAGTCTTTACTGGTGGAAGTCAGTAGTGAAACTAAACAGAGGCTCTCTAGCGCCTTTTATACAGGGGTGGTCACTGCCGGTACTGCAGTCTGAGACCAGTTATTCTCTTAAAGGTACATACACAACAATTCCTCCCCTTTTAGATAAACAGTACATAACATTCATTTAACAACTAAATGATAACGAATTACAATCACAATTACTGTTACTAGATACATTGGTTAAGTTTAAGCAATTATAAGTTCAGTCTTTGAGGAGGCTTCCTGATTCTGTCTGGATAACGCCTCTTTGGGGTATCAGGTTCTTCTGGCAATGTTGCATCGGGATCAATGTCTTTGTTTGGTTCATCTGCTTCCAATATTACCGGTTCTGCGGTAGCTGCAATTGGAACGTCGATTTCATTGCCAGGTGTATCAGATCGTGGTGTGGAGTTGAGGTTTTCCAGTGACTCTAGAATCTGGTCAGCATGGCGTCTTACAATGCTCTCCCCAACGTCCACGGTATACATGAGAGGTCCTTGTCATGTACAAATCGTTCCTGGCTGCCATTTCTCAGTGCGGTAGTCCCGGGCCAAAACTGGTTGACCTATCTTAAAACTCCTGGTCGGCCTTTCATTCATATTCTGAAACTGCCTGTTCTCCACATCTCTTCGGACGTTTGGCTTAACCAAATCCAAGCGGCATCGTAGTCTTCGATTGAAGAACATCATGGCTGGAGTTTGGTTGGTAACCGCATGTGTCGCATTCCGGTAGGCAAACAAGAAGTTGTCCACCTTGTGTTGTAGGGGTATATCTTCATTACACATTGCCTTGATAGCCTTCTTGAATGTTTGGACAAACCTCTCGGCCAATCCATTAGTGACTGGATGATATGGGGCAGATGTGTAATGCTTAACACCATTGTTCTTTAAGAACCTCCGGAACTCTTCAGACACAAACTGTGGTCCATTGTCAGAGCAAATCTGTTCAGGCAGCCCATTCCTGGCGAATATGGTTTGCAAAACTGTGATAGTTTTTTCCGTGGTGGTTGAGGACATTTTTATTACCTCTGGCCACTTTGAATGTGCATCCACCGCAATTAAAAACATCGAGTCCATGAAGGGACCAGCAAAATCAATGTGCACCCGTTGCCATGGAGATGAGGGCCACTCCCATGGATGCAGAGGAGCTTGTGGTGGGGCGTTTTGGACCTTCTGGCATCCTGCACAGCTCTTGGTCATCTCTTCGATTTCTCTATCGATTCCCAGCCACCACACAAACGCTCTGGCTAAGTTCTTCATTTTTACCCCACCCAGATGACCCTCATGAAGCTCATTGAGTACTCTATCTGTCAACTTAGGTGGAATTACTACTCTGGATCCACACATCAAGGTTCCTCTGCACACTGACAGCTGTTCTCTTCTCGGCGAGAATGCTGGCAGCAGTGGTTCGCCATGTGCTGGCCATCCCTTCACCGTTAAATCATAGACCCGTGATATTGTCGGGTCATTCCGTGTTTCCTTTTCTATGTTTGCATTCGTCACAGGGAGACATTCGACTATGGTCGAGTGGAATAACTCCATTGGATCCACTGCAAGGTCTTCTTCTTCCACCGTCGGCAACGGTAGGCATGACAATCCATCAGCATTTCCATGCTGTTTAGTTCCTTTGTACTCAATGTCATATTGGTGTGCCCCTAGGAAAAGGGACCATCTCTGCAGCCGTTGTGCCGTCATTATCGGTACGCCCTTCTGAGGGTTGAAAATGGAGACAAGAGGTTGATGATTGGTTAGTAGAGTAAATTTTTGACCGTGCAGATAGTGATTGAACTTCTTCACCCCCCACACTAGGCTGAGGGCCTCTCTGTCAATCTGGGCGTAGTTACGCTCGGCAGAAGTTAATGAGCGTGACGCAAAAGCTATCGGCCTCTCTAAACCATCAAGGAATTTATGTGACAGTACCGCCCCAATGCCGTAGGGAGACGCATCACACGCCAGCCTGATTGGCAGTGCTGGGTTGTAGTGAGCCAATACTTCCCTTGAAGTGATTAAGTCCTTCCTCTTCTGAAAAGCACGCTTACAATCATCGTTCCATTTCCATGCTACCCCCGTTCGTAGCAGGGCGTTCAGTGGGTGCAGAATTGTCGACAAATTCGGCAAAAACTTATGATAGTAATTCACCAACCCGAGGAATGACCTCAGTTGTGACACATTTTCAGGCGCTGGGGCCTTAACAACCGCTTCAATTTTGTCAGGGGACTTATGTAACCCCTCTTCATCAATCACGTGGCCACAATACAATATCTGTTTCTTAAAAAATTCGCACTTGGGGCGGTTGGCTCGCAGCCCATGTTCCCGTAGTCTAGTGAGCACCTGTTCTAGGTTGTTAAGGTGTTCACTGTCATCTTCACCTGTTACAAGGATGTCGTCCAAGTAACACTGAGTCCCCGGAATCCCTTGCAGGACTTGTTCCATCGCTCTTTGCCATATCGCCGGAGCCGATGCTACTCCAAATACCAATCGATGATACTAGTAAAGACCTTTGTGAGTGTTTATCGTGAGATACTTCCTAGAGGACTCTTCAACCTCCATCTGCAAATATGCTTGTGCTAGGTCAATTTTTGTAAAACGCTTCCCTCCAGACAGTGAGGCGAAGATGTCTTCTATCCTTGGAAGAGGATATTGTACTGTGTGAAGGACAGGGTTCACAGTCACCTTGAAATCCCCACAGATGCGAATCTTCCTTGGCTCTCCGGATATTTTGCTTAACGTTTTCTTCATGACAGGAATGATGGGTGTCACCCACTCGCTCCAGTCGACCTTAGACAACACGCCCGCCTTCTCCAGCTCTGCCTCGACGGCTGGGCGAATTGCATATGGTACCAGTCTTGCTTTGAAAAACTTGGGAACTGCATTCTCTTCTATTTTTATCGAGGCGGTTACTCCTTTAAGCGTGCCCAGTTCTTGTTGAAATACCTCTTTGGCGTTAGCTAAGATTGTTGACAATCGTCCAGGAGTGACGTCTTCATCTTTTTTACCGTCCACCGTCATTGCATGAATGGAATGCCAATCTAAGTTTATCTTCCTGATCCATTCCCGCCCCAATAACGGTGGTCCACCATTTGGCAGTATGTAGAGATACAATTTCCGTATTTTCTTGCCATTGTATTCGACAGGCACCCTTATTTTTCCTCTGGGGTATACTTTTTGCCCCGTATACGTCGTCAAGACGATGGATGTCTCTCTCAAGGGTATGTGTGAAAATAGCCGCTCATAGTCTCGTCGATTCATGATGGTTAGCGCTGATCCTGTACCCAATTCCATTTTAACTTGAGACCCTGCTATCGTGAGAGTGACCCAAATGGTTCGGTGATCCTCTTTTGCGATTACATTGTGAAGTTTGAGACAGCTTGGTCTCCTGTTTCCGGATTCACTATCGCTCATCTGGTCTTCGGAACTACTGTCAATCATCTTTTGTACTTTCTTGTACGGTTCCTTAGTAGCCTTTTTGTTGTCGCTGGACTTCTTCCCAGACCTGCAAACTCGTGCAATGTGTCCAATCTTCCCGCATTGTCTGCATATTTTGTCTTTGGACCAGCAGTCTTTCTGGTCATGGTTAGTTCTGCCGCAGCGATAACATTTTGCAAATCCCCGTGTCATTTCGTGGGTGCCGTATTCCTGTGGTTTTTGTTGAATTTCTGCAGCTCCCCTGGCTGCTGCTTCATACGATACTGCCACGCTGAAAGCCTTATCTAGCGTCAGCTCTTTTTCTGAGAGTAACTTCTTCTGTGTTCCTTCACTCAGGAGTCCACAGACAAATTTGTCCCATAGGGTAACTGCCAGTCCTGCTCCGAACTGGCAGTGCTTTGATAGCTTGCATAGTTCCGTAAGATACTCAGCATTGCTCTCATCTTTGTGCTGAGTTCTCCTGTGGAATTTAAATCTTTCTGCTATCAACAGCGGTGCAGGGTTTAAGTGTTCCTGTAGGACAGCAACAATTTTGTTAAAACTCTTTGCCTTCGGTTTGGCTGGAGTAATCAGGTCCTGCAATAGGCCGTACATTCTAGCGCCCATTAAGTTTAGCAATATCGATGCCTTTTTCCCCTCCGCTATTTCGTTTGCCTCGAAATATACCTCGACTCTTTCCACATACGTGGTCCAGTCCTCTAATGTATTATCAAAAGCAGTGATACAGCCAGTCTGTGGCATCTTGCAAATCTAAAATGGCACCTCCCGCACTTTGCCTTCTTCCCCGATTTAACAAAATGGCGCCTCCCGCGCTTTGCCTTCTTCCCCGCTCTTGTTAGCGCTGCTTTCCACGGTTTCTTGCGCGTTAAATATTGATTCTTTTTCTTTTATTATTTTCCCGTCATGGAGCGGACCCTCTGGGACACTTCCCTCCCTCTTCTTAGGTCCGAACGCTGTCCGGCTTCGAAGCACCGGCCGCGCCCTGTGTGCTCCACCCTCTCTCTCTCTCTTTGCTTCCCGACTCGCTGCCCGGCCCCGTTGAAAAGCCACCCAATCGAGCTTCAGCCCGCCGCAGCCCAGGATCAGAGCACTACCTGCCACCAGCCCGATTAGCTGGGAAACCACAGACCAAGGAACCCAACCTGGCTCTGGAAAGTCTCTCCTGCAAGTTTTCAAACCGATGATTGATGGTCGACGCCCGTTTCTTGAGTTTCTTTGGGCTCTATTTTTTTTTTCTTTCTTCTGGCTCCGACCTTCAACAACGTCGTCTGAGGTGCTGCCGAGTTGCAGGTAAGTTCATTTCTTATTCGTCGCCAGTGTTAAGTCCGTGAATGATTGAGACACGGACCAGCAGGAATGAAAACAAACAAGTCTTTACTGGTGGAAGTCAGTCGTGAAACTAAACAGAGGCTCTCTAGCGCCTTTTATACAGGGGTGGTCACTGCCGGTACTGCAGTCTGAGACCAGTTATTCTCTTAAAGGTACATACACAACACCTAGGATGTAGATTATCAGGCCCTGGGGATTTATCGGCCTTCAATCCTGTCAATTTCCCTAACACCATTTCCCCACAAATACTGATTTTATTCAGTTCCTCCCTCTCATTAGACCCTATGTTCCCTGACATCACTGGGAGGTTATTTGTGTCCTCCTTTGTGAAGACAGAACTAAAGTATGTATTTAATTGGTCTGCCATTTCTTTGTTCCCCATTATAAATTCCCCTGATTCTGACTGTAAGGGACCTACGCTTGACTTCACCAATCTTTTTCTCTTCACATATCTATAAAAGCTTTTACAGTCAGTTTTTATGTTCCCTGAAAGCTTACTCTCGTACTCTATTTTCCCCTTCTTAATTAATCCCTTTGTCCTCCTTTGCTGAATCCTAAACTGCTCCCAATCCTCAGGTTTACTGCTTTTTCTGGCCAATTTATATGTCCTCTTCTTGGACCTTATGCTATCCCTAATTTCCCTTGTTGGCCACGGTTGAGTCACCTTTTTTGTTTTATTTTTATGCCAAACAGGGATGAACAAATTCTGTCGTTCATCCATGCGATCTTTGAATGTTTGCCATTGCCTATCCACCGTCAACTCTTTGAGTAACATTCCCCAATCAATCCTACCCAACTCGCGCCTCATACCATCGTAGTTTCCTTTATTTAAATTCAGGACCCTAGTCCCTGAGTCAACTACTTCACTCTCCATCTTAATGAAGAATTCTATCATATTATGATCGCTCCACCCCAAGGGGCCTCGCACAACAAGATTGCTAATTAATCCTTTCTCATTACATAATACCCAGTCTAAGATGGCCTGGTCTCTAGTTGGCTCCTCGACATATTGGTCCAGGAAACCATCCCTTAAACACTCCAGGAATTCCTCCTCCACAGTATTGTTACTAATTTGGTTAGCCCAATCTATATGTAGATTAAAGTCACCCATGATAACTGCTGTGCCCTTATTGCACGCATCTCTAATTTCCCGTTTAATGCCATCCCCAACCTCCGCATTACTGTTTAGTAGGTAGAAGTCGGTTCGCCAAACAACACCAGCACCACCCTTGTCAGCAGGTTTAATGGCAATGTTGGGGTTGGATCTGAGAGAATGGAGTGCTACAAGATCAGAGGGAGGTAGGTTGGAGTGAGTGAGGGGAGCAGAGAAATGGAGACGGCCGATGTTACGCTGGCAGTTTGCAATGAAAAGATCTAGAGAGGTTAAGAGGCCAGAGGGAGGGGTCCAGGTAGAACAAGAATTCTGAAAGCGGAGAAAGGGTCAGCTGTGCGGGGGGGGGGGAGGCTCCTAGCCGAAGAAATGGGCACGGAGACGAAGGCGGTGGAAAAAGAGCTCAACATCGTGCCGAGCTCGAAATTCATTGAGGTGGGGGCGCAAGGGGATGAAGCTCAGGTCCTTGCTAAGGACTGATCGTTCGGGGTCAGAGAGGGGAAGATCAGAGGGGATACTGAAAACGCGGCAGGGAGTGAGATTGGGAGAAGGGATGGGGTCAGAGGAAAGTGAAGGGGAAGAAGGTTCCGGAGGGGCGTTGGTGTCCAAGAGTTGTTGAAGCTTGCGATCCTTGACACCTAAAAGGAAGAAAAAAAGTTTTTTGTTAACGCACCGGATGAGGCGAAGGATGAAATGGAACTGTGGACCAGGACAGCTTTGAGATAGAGTGAGTTGGTGCTGCTGAAGAGAGAGGCTGAGAGTGTTCGTGTGGTGGCGCATGGCTGAGAGTGTTCATGTGGTGGCGCATGGCGTTCAGCGTGGATCTCAGGATACAGCGAGAGCAGTGGTTCGAGGAATGCTGAATATCTCAGAGATATCTGTAATCCTGGGTGGATCCAAAACATGAAGGGTGGAATTTCAGTTGGAATCCATGTGGAGTGAGTCGGAGCCGGAGACAGTTGCTGAGGAAAGATATGTGGCTGTGAAAGCGAGTTTTGGTAGATACCTGATCAAACACGAGAAGGGAGACAGAAAGCAATGAAGATGAACAAGGTAAAAGAGACAAACGGAAATCCCATCGGAGAGAAGAGCAGAACATCTTCAAGGTGGGCATTCCTGGGAGAGAGGTGGCAGTGAATTAAACACTAATACAAAAAGAAAATACTGCAGATGCTGGAAATCTGAAATAAAAACAGAAAATGCTAGAGATACTCAGCAGGTCAGGCAGCATCTGTGAAGAGAGAAACAGAGTTAACGTTTCAGGGCTCTCTTTTTTGTTGTTGCTTTCTCCCCTCGTCATGGCTTAAGGTTCCGTAGATGCCAACTGCCCTCCGACACCTCGCCCTGGTGCCCATTTTTCAGTTGTGAGCACAGGTGGTGAGGGCTGACTGGCTAAATAACTCTGAGTGCAAACACATCAATGCTGATCTGCCCTGATGTTCACTCACAATACCTGGTGTAGGTATCACTGGATGGTGATCAGGAGCAGGAATCGTTTCCCACCCCACCCAACCAAGGATACTGAGGCCAATTGTAGACCCTACTGCCACCTGGCTAATTCGGCACACACCAGGGATGGAACCTGGCATCTTGCTGCATTGCGTGGCTCAGCTGATTGGGCAGGAGGAGGGAGTGAGGTTCTCTTTCCACCCTTTGGAGTAAATTGAATTGCCCCGTATGACGGGCCCGTTGCCGGTGGCGACGACCACCCGTTGCCGGTCATGGCCGGGTTTTGTTGCCGGCAGTGGCTGGTGCTCAACTGAGAGGAAAAAATCAAACCAGCTGAGGGTATTTTACACTTTTATTACGGTAGGAGGTAGGGTTAGGGAGAAGGATTAGGTTGGGGTGCGGGCAGAAGGGTAATTGTCCCGTCTTGTGTTTGGATTCTCATTTCTCAAGGTTTTTGTTTCACTGGTACCTGCCACTTTTGTTTGGCTGATGCTTTTCATTGCTTATTGTCCAGTATTACTTGCCATTATCTACCCCCAGCTGAAGTTTTAGCAGTGGGGTTGATTTTTGCAGTGAGAGTTGGCATTCGAGGCATATGTTGGATTTTTTAAAGAGGGTATATCTGGTTTAGGTTAAGATCAAGATAAGGATCATGTTTGGGGATATTTTAGGGTGAGGGTTTTAGGTTAGGTCCGGGTACAGGTCAGGGTCTTGTTTATTCAGAATTAGGGAAGTGGGTAGGATTGGGTAATAGATAGGATTAGTGTTTGGGGTTTGGGTTAGGCGTCGGGGTCAGGGGTTGTCAGGATTAGGGTTGTGGGTGGGGTCTGGGGTAGTTGGGAATAGGTTCGGGATCAGTGTCAAGGACACGGTTGCTATTAGGGTTAAGGCATTAAGGTTAATGCAGTAAGGGTAGTGGCAGGGATAGGGTTGGGGTTTGGTTTAGGATATAAACACTGTGCACATGGTTAGAGTTAGAGTCAGCATAGGAGTTAGGGTTAGGGTAACACTGCATTAGGGTTAGTGCATTTGGGTTAAGGTCACATTTAGTGTTAGGGTTAAGACTACATTGCTTTAGGGTTAGGGATAGGTTTAGTGTATTACATTCTGGGTCAGGGTTAGTGCATTAGGGTTAGGATTGTGTTTTTGCGTTAGGGTTAGGATCAGGGTTAGTGATGCATTAGGGTTATGATTCGTGTTAGTGACTGCATTAGAGTTAGGGTTATGTTTAGTGCATTAGAGTTAGGTTTAGTGTTCGTGACTGAGTTAGGGTTATGGTTAGTGCAATAGGGTTAGGCTTAAGGTTAGTGCATTAGGGTTATGGCTAGGATTAAGGTTTAGGGAACGGTAGCAAAGTGGTAATGTCACTGGGCTGATAATCCAGTAGGTCTGGACTAATGATCCAGAGACGTGAGTTCAAATCCCACCACGGCAGCTGGGGAATTTAAATTCAATTAATTAAATAAAGCTAGTATCAGTAATGGTATCCATGAAACTATCGGATTGTCGTAAAAATCCATCTGCTTCACTAATGTCCTTTAGGGAAGGAAATCTGCCGTCCTTACCTGGTCTGGCCTATATGTGACTCTGCAGCAATTGGTTGACTCTTAACTGCCCTCTGAAATGGCCTACAAGCCACTCAGTTGTAATAAACCCCTACGACACAATAATAAGAATGAAACTGGATGGACCACCGAGCATCGACCTTGGCACCGGCTACAGACACAGCAACAGCACACCCAGCCCAGTCGATCCTGCAAAGTCCTCCTCACCAAAATTGGTACCAGCAGGACAAACCCACCAGGGGTGGTGTACAGTCGGGAAGGAGTGGCCCTGGGAGTCCTCAACATTGACTCCGGACATCATGAAGTCTCATGGCTTCAGGTCAAGCATGGGGAAGGAAACCTCCTGATTTAATTGACTGCCCTTGTTACCCTACCCTAAACCTAATGCAGTGTAGTCCTAACTGTAACCCTAAATCGAATGCACTAACCCTAACCCTGATGAGGTAGGGACAATAGGTGAAATAGAAAACTGGTGATGGGGAACACTGGTGATCGGGTGATCTATTTTTTACTCTAATACTGTTAGTCTCACCTAGTTCTCTGTGCACCTTGTTACTCCTCTCCTGGTGTCCATCCCCCTGAAAAATCAGCTTAAACCCTCCCCCAGGAAACTGAAGCCCTCTCTCCTACACCATCGCTCCAGCCACATGTTGACTTGTCTTAGCTTACTGTTCCTAGACTCACAAGCGCATGGCACACGGTGTAATTCAGAGATTACTACCTTTGAGGTCCATCTTTTTAACTTCCTGCCTAGCCCCTGAAACTGACTGCAGCAGCTTAACCCTTTTCCTTCCCATGTCGTTGGTTCCCACATTGACCACGACTTCTGGCTGTTCCCCTTCCCTCCGTGATGGGACAGTGTAGAGGGAGCTTTACTCTGTATCTAACCCGTGCTGTACCTGCCCTGGGAGTTATTGACGGGACAGTGTAGAGGGAGTTTTACTCTGTATCTAACCCGTGCTGTACCTGCCCTGGGAGTGTTTGATGGGACAGTGTAGAGGGAGCTTTACTCTGTATCTAACCCGTGCTGTACCTGCCCTGGGAGTTATTGACGGGACAGTGTAGAGGGTGCTTTACTCTGTACCTAACCCGTGCTGTACCTGCCCTGGGAGTGTTTGATGGGACAGTGTAGAGGGAGCTTTACTCTGTATCTAACCCGTGCTGTACCTGCCCTGGGAGTGTTTGATGGGACAGTGTAGAGGGAGCTTTACTCTGTATCTAACCCGGGCTGTACCTGCCCTGGGAGTGTTTGATGGGACAGTGTAGAGGGAGCTTTACTCTGTATCTAACCCGTGCTGTACCTGCCCTGGGAGTGTTTGATGGGACAGTGTAGAGGGAGCTTTACTCTGTATCTAACCCCGTGCTGTACCTGCCCTGGGAGTGTTTGATGGAACAGTGTAGAGGGAGCTTTACTCTGTATCTAACCCATGCTGTACCTGCCCTGGGAGAGATTGATGGGACAGGGTAGAGAGAGCTTTACTCTGTATCTAACCCGTGCTGTACCTGCCCTGGGAGTGTTTGATGGAACAGTGTAGAGGGAGCTTTACTCTGTATCTAACCCATGCTGTACCTGCCCTGGGAGAGATTGATGGGACAGGGTAGAGGGAGCTTTACTCTGTATCTAACCCGTGCTGTACCTGCCCTGGGAGTGTTTGATGGGACAGTGTAGAGGGAGCTTTACTCTGTATCTAACCCGTGCTGTACCTGCCCTGGGAGTGTTTCACACTGACACAGAACACCACAAAGTGGGAAGAAAATTTTCTTTACACTAAATCCTTGCAGTGTTTCCTCTGATGAAGTGGCACAACCCTCGCACAAATGAGAGGAGTCTTGAAATTGGTGAATAATAAAACAATGAGTGATTCAGTATGATAAATTTTATTAGGGCATTCGATAGTACTATCTCACCCCAGCAATACATTCGAGGAGTTACTTCAAAAGATCATTTTTCTGAAGGTAGAACAGAAATAAATTTGAAATATTTACAAAGCACAGATGCGAAGCAGAGTGTTAAAGAAACTCAGATGAGGACTGCCTGCAGGTATTAACCTGCCTGTATAGATCGACTTACCTATTCTCATTTACATTCAATTTACTGGAAATAAAATTTGGGCAGTTTCTAGAACGGTCAGTCGATCTGTGTCGGCAGTTTTACACCCGGGGAGAGATTGTCTCCACAAAACACCATTCCACTTGCCTTATTCACCAACCTGTGGAAGGTGCAAAATACTCCAGAACCCTGGCACCAGACACCCCCCTCCGCCCGCCCCCCCACCTTTCTCTGCTGAAGACTTTTGTCTGAAGATGTTTGGCCCCTTTTAGTTTGGCAGAAGAACATGGAAATACAACATCAGTGTGTATATTAAACGGTCTCATGCATTTTTATGTATATTTATATACATTAAAAAGACAGAATCCTTTATCAGTTTTGACCATTTCCCCAGTACAGGTAGACTATCCTTTATCCGAACTTCCGAAAACCGAAAACCTCTAAAAACCGAAAGTTTTTTCGTTCAGCGTAAGTTGTGCGCACGACCCCGACCCCCGCCGACCCCCACCCCCGACACCCCGCCAACACCCACCCCGACCCCCCGCCGACCCCCCCGCCGACCCCGACCCCCGCCAGCCCCCACCCCCGACCCCCCGATGACCCCCCCGCCGACCCCGACCCCCCGCCGACCCCCACCCCCGACAAATTTCCCAGTCTTATAAAATACCTTCTGAAATCCGAAATTTTCCGAAAACCGAAACACGGTTGGTCCCGAGGTTTTCGGATAAAGGATAGTCTACCTGTACTTCATTTTCTCTCCTCCCCTTCGCCACCTTTGTCTTGTCCTGAGACTAGTTCAGAGCCAGTCTTGGAACATCATTTTTTTTTTTGGAGTTAACCAATTTTCTTTTTTTTTTTTTTTAATTTATATTTTCAGATTTCCCCAGTGGCTCTGTTATAAAGGCAGTGAGTGCCTGAGACTTGGTACCAGGCCCTGGCTATGTAACTGAGCCTTACTACTAGGCCCTGGCTGATTAACTGAGCCTTAGAATCATTGAATCATAGAATGGTTACAGCACGGCAGAAAGCCATTCAGCCTGTCGAGCCCATGCTGACTCTCAGCTAGTCCCACTCCCCTGCCCTTTCCCCATAGCTCTGCAATTTTTTTTCCTTCAGGTACTTATCCAACTTCCTTTTGAAAGATAAGATTAAGACTGCCTCCACCACCCTTTCAGGCAGCGCATTCCAGATCATAACCACTCGCTGCATAAAAAGGTTTTTCTTACGTCGCCTTTGGTTCTTTTGCCAAACACCTTAAATCTGTGTCCTCTGGTTCTCGACCCTTCCGCCAATGGGAACAGTTTCTCTCCATCTACTCTGTCTAGACCCCTCATGATTTTGAACACCTCTATCAAATCTCCTCTCAATCTTCTCTGCTCCAAGGAGAAAAACCCCAGCTTCTCCAGTGTATCCACGTAACTGAAGCCCCCTCATTCCTGGAACCATTCTTGTAAATCTTTTCTGCACCCTCTCTAAGGCCTTCACATCCTTCCTAAAGTGTGGTGCCCAGAATTGGACACATCACTCCAGTTGGGGCCGAACCAGTGTTTTATACAGGTTCATCATAATTTCCACACTTTTGTACTCTATACCTCTATTTATGAAGCCCAGGATCCCGTAAGCCTTTTTAACTGCTTTCTCAACCTGTCCTGCCACCTTCAACGATTTATGCACACATACCCCCAGATCTCTCTGTTTGTGCACCCCCTTTAGGATTGTACCATTTAGTTTATATGTCCTCTCCTCATTCCTTTTACAAAAATGCATCACTTCACACTTTTCTGCGTTAAATTTCATCTGCCACATGTCTGCCCATTTCACCAGTCTTCCTGAAGTCTATCACTCTCCTCCTCACTGTTCACTATACTTTGTTTTTTGTCATCTGCAAATTTTGTAATTGTGCCCTGTACACACACGTCCAAGTCATTAATATATATCAAGAAAAGCAGTGGTCCTAGAACCGACCTCTGGGGAACACCACTGTATACCTTCCTTCAGTCCGAAAAACAAACATTCACCACTACTCTCTGTTTCCTGTCACTTAACCAATTTCGTATCCAGGCTTCCACTGTCTCTTTTATTCCGTGAGCTTCAATTTTTCTGGCAAGCCTATTATGTGGCACTTTGTCAAACGCCTTTTGGAAATCCATGTACACCACGTCAACCACATTACCCTCATCAACCCTCTCTGTTACCTCATCAAAAAACTCGATCAAGTTGGCTAAACATAATTTGCTTTTAATAAATCCGTGCTGACTTTCCTTAATTAATCCACCCCTATCCAAGTGACTGTTGATTTTGTCCCTTATTACTGTTTCTAAAAGCTTCCCCACTACCGAGGTTATACTGACTGGCCTGTAGTTGCTGGGTTTATCTTTACATCCTTTCTTGAACAATGGTGTAACATTTGCAATCCTCCAGTCCTCTGGCACCACTCCCATATCTATAGAGGATTGGAATATTATGGCCAGTACCTACACGATTTCTGCCCTCAATTCCGTCAGCATCCTAGGATGCATCTCATCCGTCCTGGTGATTTATCTACTTTAAGTACAGCCAGCCTTTCTAATACCTCTTCTTTATCAATTTTTATCCTATCAAGTGTCTCCACTACCTCCTTCTTCACTGTGTCTATGGCAGAATCCTCTTCCTTGGTGAAGACAGATGCAAAGTACTCATTTAGTACCTCAGCCATGCCCTCCACCTCCATGCATAGGTCTCTTTTTTGGTCCCTAATTGGCCCCACCCCTCCTCTTACTATTTATATGCCTATAGAAGACTTTTGGATTACCTTACTAGCAGGCCCTGGCTGTGTAACTGAACCTTACTACCAGGCCCTGGCTGTGTAACTGAACCTTACTACCAGGCCCTGGCTGAGTAACTGAGGCTTACCAACAGGCCTTTGAGTTAGCGGACCTGATGCTGCAGTGCCTGCACACTCTACCATGGAGCACGGGTTTAAACCCTTCTCCCGCCCCATGTTTGAGCCCAAATGATTACCTCGCATGGTTAGTGAGGGAAAGATAGGCTTGGAAATCAACTCACCCCTATGGTGCTCGCTTAAGTGAGGAATGGGAGGCTTAAGAGTGGGACAACAGGCCAACCAAGCTTAACAAAACATTCTATCTGGTGATAAAAAGCAGCCAGCAACTCATATGTTGCAGAGGACCCTACATTTTATTTTGTGGCTGTTTTGTGGAATGATCCAGAACAACTAGCAGCGGCCATAAAACAGTGAGACTCTATCTAGACAATACAATAATAGACAATATAGTACAATAGTACAACTCTCCATTCTCACCCTGGAACTGAGCATCACTCAGCCCCCAGGCTTCTTCTGGCACCATTTTTGTGTCGCCGTGAGGTGTGAGTAGCCCAGCTTGTAACACCACCCTCCCCCCACTTGATCCTTGCGGAGATCCCAATGGCCCTGCCTTAATGGCCTGGCCCTTGCAGAGGACCATCTGAGATCAGGTGTCGATGTCACCTTAAGGTCGGATCACTTTCACTGCATCTCACCGCCCCTCCCACTTCCTCCCGCACTTCTGCCTCACTACAAAGGTGCGTTTAGGGCGAGACACTTCTTCAAACCATTAGGCACTGATCCAGGTAGTCCATGACTGTATGAGGCGGCCATTGGAGACATACCAGCTCACCACAGACCTACAGAAATATCACCAGGTGTCTTCATGACAGTAAAACCAGACATGAGTGGAGGGATGGAATAGTTGGGGGTAGAAATCGCAAGAACGACAAGTGTCAAACAATCCACAAAGGCACAACGCTGCTGAGGTTAGACATTATTATTGGCGCAGGGAAGCTTTTGAGAGCTCAGTGTTGACTGTGGACAGTGGGAAGCTCTCGTAGCTCTCCGAGGTCCCACCGCAGTGACACCTGTACAGCATAGCCTTCACCTCCTTCTGGAAGTTGGTGTTGAGGAAGCCGTAGATGACCGGGTTGACGCAGGTGGACAGCATGGCTGTCAGGTGGCAGAGGGAGAAGATCAGGTTGTAGTGGCACATTGAGATGGCCTCATGGTCCCAGTCGGAAATGGTGTTGAAGACGGTGAGTGGCAGCCAACAAAGGCCAAAGGCGGCGACGATGGACGCCAGCATAACGTTGATCTTCCGGCTGTGGCTGACCCTGCAGTTACCGTCCCTCGCCCGGTCCACCATCTCCCGGCGCCTTCGGAGGCGCAGGAAGATCCGGAAGTAGCAGGTCAGCATCAGGAGCAATGGCAGGCCGTACTGGAAGACCAGGAGGCAGGTGGTGTAGGCCAGCTTCTGCCGCTCTGAAGACCAGCGCTCGATACAGGCCGCGTGGTCCCCGAACGCGTCCTGGAGAAAGGAAACGTTTGTGAAGGGCTCGCTGGTTAAGATGTTGAAGGACACGAAGGGCAAGGAGATGAAGCATCCCACCAGCCAGCTGATGGCTACTGCCAAGTAGGCATGTCCCACCACTGGCTTCCAGCCGGTTGGGTTGATGATAAGCTGGTGTCTCTCCAAAGCAATCAGGACCAACGACAGGATGGACACAGTGACTGACATGCACTGAATGAATGGGGTCAACTTGCAAAGCACAGCACCAAGGATCCAACGGTCCATCATGGTGTAGATCACCGTCACCGGCAGGCATATGGTGGAGATGAGGATGTCGGAGCAGGACAGGTTGGCGATCAAGATGTTGGTCACATTGCGCATCTCCTTCTGCCTCATGATGACCAGAACCAGGCACATGTTGCCGATCACACCCACCGCCATCACTGCACTGTAGGCCACGATGAGGAAGGTGGTGCTGCTCACCGAGTCGGAGCAGAACTGGAACTGTTCCGCCAGCAGTGAAATGTTGGGCCAGGAGACGGGCTGAAATTTCATGGAACGGTTGAGGTTCTGATCCATCCTTCAACAGACTGGCCACACTTTGCCTCACGGATGTGCCAAGACGTGAGGTATGTACTGAACTAGCCTTAGTCGGACTGAGATGGCACCTTCCTCAGCCCATCTCCTGAACCTCCTCCACCGTCATTTGAACTGAGGCGTAAACCTGTCCGTGTTCCCCTTGCTTTCTGTGCACCATCTGGATCCCCTGTATGTGAAAATATGGAACGGAAGTCAATTCAGGATTTACACATCTGTAACTGCATATCCCATGGTACATTCACAGATTATATTGGTTACCGTGTTTGCTACATTACAACAGCAGCTGCATGTCAAAAGTACTTCATTGCCTGTAAAGTAGTTTGGGACATCCTGAGATCATGACAGGCACTACAGAAATGCAAGTCTTTCTTTATATTAAAAATCCTGTGCACATTTTCTATCAACTTTTCCCATTACAAATTCCTCTATCCGTGTTTTTAATGGAAGTTTCCTATGTAAACCTGCCACGCTATAGTTTACCCACTGGTGGGAGGGTGTAATTACAATGCCACAGTTTACACTATCAATGGGAACATAGGAAATGATCATGGAAATATAAAAATAAGGCAGGAATGTGGGACTGAGTTACACTCGGGCGCTCTGATCCGCATCACCTGAAGACTACACTTGGTCTGGACTATAAACAGAGAATGCTGGAAACGCTCAGCAGGTCAGGGCAGCATCTGTGGAGAGAAAAACAGTCAACGTTTCAGGTCGGTGACCTTTCGTCAGAACTGGAAAAAGTTAGAGATGTAACAGGTTTTAAGTAAGTGAAGGGACAAGGAAAGGGGGAGGGGGGAAAGAACAATGGGTGAGGTCTGTGACAGGGTGGAAGGCAGGAGAGATTAAATGACAAAAGGGATAATGATGCAAAGCAAAAGGAAGTGGTAATGGGACAAGTAAAGAAACAAAAGATAAGTCTAGAAGAGGTGTAAATGGGAATGGCAGAATCAACAGCTGCCGTGTGAAAAAATAGGGCCGAGGTTATGGTCTGAAATTGTTGAACTCGATGTTGAGTCCAGAAGGCTGTAAAGTGTCTAATCAAAAGAGGAGGTGTTGTTCCTCGAGCTTCATTGGAACGGTGTAAGAAGCCGAGGACTGAGAGGTCACAGTGGGAGTGGAGCAGAGATTTAAAGTGACAGGTGACCAGAAGCTCGGGGTTACGCTTACGGACTGAACGGAGGTGTTCCGCAAAGCAGTCACCCAATCTGCGTTTTAGTCTCCCCAATGTAGAGGAGACCGCATCGTGAGCAGCGAATACAATATACTAAATTGCAAGAAGTACAAGTAAATCGCTGTTTCACCTGGAAGGAGTGCTTGGGGCCTTGAAGGGAGGTGGTAAAAGGGCAGGTGTTACATCTCCTGCGCTTGTACGGGAAGGTGCAGTGAGAAGGGGAGGGGGTGTTGGGGGTGATTGAGGAGTGGACCAGGGTGTCACGGAGGGAGTGGCCCCTTCGGAATGCTGAAAAGGGAGGGGAGGGCAAGATGTGTTTGGTGGTGGGATCACACTGGAGGTGGCAGAATTGGCAGAGGGTGATTCGTTGAATGTGGAGCCTGGTGGGGTGGAAGGTGAGAACAAAGGGAACCCTATCGTGGTTCTGGAAGGGAGGAGAAGGAGTGAAAGAAATCTATCTAATTTGCATTTGAGTCTGTTCCATAGATTGGCCACTCACTCACTCACTGAAACATTGGCCTAGAAATTCAGTGGGCTTTGCGCCCAGTTAAGGCCCAAAGAGGGCCTCTGCGCCAGTAGAGGAGGTTGCGCTGATATTGAGCTCGGCGGTAATGGCGGCGGTAGCCGGTAGTGCTGCGCCGGCACCGATGACGTCATCGGTGTGCGCAGTGCCCCGTTTCCGCCCCGATGCCGGCCCGACCCCCATATTCAGTTGCCGCCGCCTCCTCCGTGGCGGCCGCTACTAACATCCGGAGACCAGGGCCTTACTGCAGCCTTAGTGGGGCGCATAAAGGTGGAGGTGCGGCCGGCCGCTTTTTCGGCGGCTGCCTGCCCGCACCTCCTTCCCCGGCCTCCTCCACCACCCCCCCCGCAGCATTGCCGGCTGCTTTCCGCGAGCCCGGCACTTCTCCGTGGTGCCGGGCTCATTTGCCGGCACAATCCAGCGGCGATCTCCCCGTTGCAGGCACCTCCACCTTAAGAGAAGGAGGAGGCCTGCAGTACCGCAGCCTGCCGCACCGCATCGGGTGGCGCAGCGGCACCTAGAGCACTGAAATTCAGTTTCAGCGCCCCAAGCGGGGGCGGGCACACCCTGGAACAGCGCCCGGTTCCGACTTGGGGCGCAAAAACTGAATATCTCACGGGCGCAACTGGCTCCACGCGCAGCGCTAACTTTTGGGCGCAAGCCAGCTGGCGGGCCCAAACTGAATTTCTAGGCCATTGTTTCCAGAAATTAGTTTTGAATTTACCCCCCTTCAAGTGCAGGCCGTGTCCTCTGCTTCTACTGTTCTGGACACGGTGAAACAGCTCGTCATGGTCGACATTATCCAGTCCATTTAGAATCCTAAAAGCAGCAATTATATCACTCAGAGGACGGTGAACCTGTGGAATTCTCTACCATAGAAGGCTGTGGAGGCCAAGTCACTGAATATATTTAAGAAGGAGATAGATAGATTTCTAGACACAAAAGGCATCAAGGGGTATGGGGAGAGAGCAGGAATATGGTACTGAGATAAAGGATCAGCCATGATCATATTGAATGACGGAGCAGGTTCGAAGGGCCGAATGGTCTACTCCTCCTATTTTTCTATGTTTCTAATCTGGTTCACTTATTCTACAGGATATCACAAAATGTCCTGACCAACATTTGTTCCCCTAATCAACATTTCTGGGGAATGAGGTGGTTCAAGTAGAGCAAGTGCCAGTAGGGGAACATTTAGGGAACAGTGATCACAGTATCATAAGGTTTAGACTAGCTATGGAAAAGGACAGGGAGCAATCTAGAGTAAAAATACTTAATTGGAGGAAAGCCAATTTCAGTGGGTTGGGAATGGATCTGGCCCGGGTAAATTGGAATCAAAGATTGGCAGGCAAAACTGTAATCGAACAATGGGCTGCCTTTAACCAGGAGACGGTTCGGGTACATCTGAGGTACATTCCCATGAGGGGGGGAAGGTAGGGCAACCAAAGCCAGAGCTCCCTGGAAGACGAAAGAGATAGAGAGTAAGATGAAGTAGAAAAAGGGGGCGTATGACAGATGTCAGGTTCAGAATACAAGTGAGAACCAGGCTGAATATAAAAAGTTCAGAGGGGAAGTGTAAAAAGAGTATCTATATATATAAAGCGGCTCTTCTGTCTGTCCCGATGTCTGTCCGTTCTCTATACGTTTGAAAGTTACAGAGCGTACCGACGCGCGCGTCGCCTCAAAAGAAAGCTTGCGATTCCGGACCGGTCATAGGCGTATTTACGTTTCGGCCGGACAAAAATCGCGCCCGCGGTATCCGAAAAACGTTCAGCCTTCCGCTCATTAGCGTCTCATTAGCGACCGTGTGACGTCGAGGTCGACCAATTGGATGGCGGGTTCCTTCCTACAGTTGAGTGTCGAGTGACTCGACAATTGACCAATCCTACGCTTCGGTGACCTGACCAGTCGACCAATCGGTGCGTGTGTGGGCGGGCCTTATCCTTCTGAACTGAGGTGAGTGGCCGCCATCTTGATTTTTCACAATTTTTTCCCCACACTTTCAGTGTGTTAGGGAAGTAAGGTAAATATTTTAATGATGTGTTAGGGAATTAAATAACAATTTAATAGGGGGGGGGGGGGAGAGCCTCGGGAAATCGCGGGGTGGGGGGGGGGGGGGAGAGCCTCGGGAAATCGCGGGGGGGGGGAGCCTCGGGAAATCGCGGGGGCGGGGGGGGGAGAGCTGATGAGTTTAAAAAAAACAAGAGGCCGCCAGTTGCGCGGCCGCCTTGACGACGGCACGCATTCGCATGGCCCCCGTTACCCCAGCAACGGGGCACGCCGGCGGTCTTGCCTGCTCCCCTCGCGCCGCCCGCACTGACCGCGCATGCGCCGCCCACGAGAGCCCGCTCCTGGCGCCGGCCGCCGCTCAGCATTCCCGCTATCGCAACGGCACCGGACCTCAGGCGCTAGGCAGGGGGAGGGGCCGGAGAGAGGGACAGAGGGGAGCAGGGGAACGAGGGGTGGGCGAGGGGAGGGGAGGAGACAGGGGAGGGAGACAGGGGAGGGGAGGGAGGGAGAGGAGGGAGAGAGGGGAGGGGAGGGAGGGATAGGACAGGGAGAGGACATGACAGGGAGAGGGGGGACACACAGGGGCAGGGAGACCAAGCGCCCCTAAATTGCCCTCGCAACGCGGGGCTCCCCAGCTAGTATGAGAATAGATTGGCAGCTAACATAAAAGGGAATCCAAAAGTCTTCTATAGGTATATAAATAGTAAACGGGTAGTAAGAGGAGGGGTGGGGCCAATTAGGGACCAAAATGGAGATTTATGCATGAGGGCAGAGGGGATAGCTGGAGTACTAAATGAGTATTTTGCATCTGTCTGTACCAAGGAAGAAAATGCTGCCAAAGTCATAGTGAAAGAGGAGGTAGTTGAGATCCTGGATGGGATAAAATCTGATAAGGAGGAGATACTTAATGTAGATAAGTCACCAGGACCGGATGGGATGCATCCTAGGATGCTGAGAGAAGTAAAGGTGGAAATTGCGGAGGTACAGACCATAATCTTCCAATCCTCCTTGGATACGGGGCTGGTGTCAGAGGACTGGAGAATTGCAAATGTTACACCGTTGTTCAAAAAAGGGTGTAAGGATAAACCCAGCAACTACAGGCCAGTCAGTTTAACCTCGGTAGTGGGGAAGCTTTTAGAAACGATAATCTGGGACAACATTAACAGTCACTTGGACAAGTATGGATTAATTAAGGAAAGCCAGCACGGATTTGTTAAAGGCAAATCGTATCTAACTAACTTGATTGAGTTTTTTGATGAGGTAACAGAGAGGGTTAATGAGGGAAATGCAGTTGATGTGGTGTACATGAACTTCCAAAAGGCGTTTGATAAAGTGCCACATAATAGGCTTGCCAGCAAAGTTGAAGCCCATGGAATAAAGGGACAGTGGCAGCATGGATATGAAATTGGCTATGGGACAGGAAACGGAGTAGTGGTGAATGGTTGTTTTTTGGACTGGAGGATTGTATACAATGGTGTTCCCCAGGGGTCGGTACTAGGAACATTGCTTTTCTTGATATATATTAGTGACTTAGACTTGGGTGTACAGGGCACAATTTGAAAATTTGCAGAAGTCACAAAACTTGGAAGTATAGTGAACAGTGAGGAGGACGCTGTAGCACGTCGGCCGGCAGCTCCATTTCGGGTAACTCGCAGTCCGGATGGGAGGAGGGGAGCCTGGCATGGTGGCCAGAGCGGGAGAAGCAGGCCACCACACGTGGAGCCGGCAACAGTGAGGAGGAGGCCGCGGTGAAGAGGAGGACGGAGCGGCTGAGGGACATCGTGCTCCCACTGCCACGGGAAGCCATTGTATTGACTCTGAACGCGGCGCTGTATGTATAGCTGACGCGTCCCTACGGGGAACAAGTATTCCATTGTACTTGTTACATATAGCAAATAAATCTAATCTGAATCTGAATCTGATAGACTTCAAGAAGACAGACAGGCTGGTGGAATGGGCGGACACGTGGCAGATGAAATTTAACACAGAAAAGTGTGAAGTGATACATTTTGGTAGGAAGAATGAAGAGAGGCAATATAAACTTAAGGGTACAATTGTAAAGGGGGTGCATGAACAGAGAGACCTGGGGGTATGTGTGCACAAATCATTGAAGGTGTCAGGGCAGGTTGAGAAAGCGGTTAAAAAAGCACACGGGATCCTGGGCTTCATAAATAGAGGCATAGAGTACAAAAGTGTGGAAGTTATGATGAACCTTTATAAAACACTGCTTCGGCCTCAACTGGAGTATTGTGTCCAATTCTGGGCACCGCACTTTAGGAAGGATGTGAAGGCCTTAGAGAGGGTGCAGAAAAGATTTACGAGAATGGTTCCAGGGATGAGGGACTTCAGTTACGTGGATACATTGGAGAAGCTGGGGTTGTTCACCTTAGAGCAGAGAAGGTTGAGAGGAGATTTGATAGAGGTGTTCAAAATCATGAGGGGTCTGGACAGCGTAGATGGAGAGAAACTGTTCCCATTGGCAGAAGGGTCGAGAACCAGAGGACACAGATTTAAGTGATTGGCAGAAGAACCAAAGGCAACATCAGGAAAAAACTTTTTATGCAGCGAGTGGTTAGAATCTGGAATTCACTGCCTGAAAGGGTGGTGGAGGCAGATTCAATCATGGCTTTCAAAAAGGAATTGGATAAGTACCTGAAGGAAAAAGATTTGCAGGCCTACGGGGAAAGGGCGGGGGAGTGGGACTAGCTGAAGTGCCCTTGCAGAGAGCTGACATGGGCTCAACGGGCTGAATGGCCTCCTTCTGTGTTGTAACCATTCTGTGGTTCTATGATCACGAAAACAAAGTAGCTGGCCTATTGCTGTGGGATCCTGCTGTGCATAAATTGGCTGCCTTGTATTGCCAATAACAAAAACAGCAAGTGATGAGCCTTTTAAAATAATAAAGTGCTTTTGGACAACCTGAGGGCTTGAAAAGCAAACTTTTTTTTCTATTTTCGGTGACTTTTGGATAGATTGGCAACAGTCCACTACCTGAGTCAGGCCAGGCCCCAGGATTCAAAGGCAACTGGCTCACTACTGCAACTGGAGGGGACTGAGGTCCTCCGAATGGCTCCAGATAACCCTGAAGATCAATAGCCAAATGGGTTGGGAGGTCCTAGCCTGATGAGCAATGATGAGCTGGTTAAGCTCCACCTCTGGTCCTTCCCCCACCACCACATGCATTAAGGGTTTGCCAAGCATGGGCTCTGCCAACCTGTGCCTCAGCTTTCTGGACATGTGAGGGCAGAGTAGGCATTCAAATTGACAAACAGGAAGACCACAGGTGTAGATCTTTCAGCATCTTGGGTTTGAAAATTCTTACATAAGGCAAGAGGAGAAATGACTAGTTTGCGACTTCACGCCCCACCCTCAGCACAAAGCAACCAATCCCAAACTAATACAGGATAACAGTCCCTTCTGCATCTTGCCAACAATATGACATAACCCCAACAAGAAAGACTTGCATTTATATAGCCCCTTTAACTTAGAAAATGTCCCAAAGCACTTCACAGAGGCATAAGAAAAACTGTCATGTAAGCCAAGGAGATATTAGGTGACCAAAAGGTTGGTCAAAGAGGTCGGTTTTAAGGAGGGTCTTAAAGGAGGAGAGAGAGATAGAGAGGTGGAGAGGTTAGGGGATAAAATTAAGGGACTAGACAGCTGAAGACACAGCCGCCAATAGTGGGGCAAAGGGAGTGGGGGATGCACAAGAAACCAGAGTTGGAGCAATGTAGAGATCTTGGAGGGTTATGGGCTCGGAGGTCACAGGGAGGGACCTCCAGACGGTTACGTAGGAACAGGAGGAGACCATTCAGCCCCTCGAGTCTGTTACATGGGAACAGAAGGAGACCACTCAGCCCCTTGAGCCTGTTAGATGGGAACAGGAGGAGACCATTCAGTCCCTCGAGCCTGTTACATGGGAACAGAAGGAGTCCATTCAGCCCCTCGAGCCTGTTACATGGGAACAGGAGGAGTCCATTCAGCCCCTCGAGCCTGTTACATGGGAACAGGAGGAGTCCATTCAGCCCCTCGAGCTTGTTCCACCATTCAATCAGATCATGACTGATCAGTAGCTTAACTGCATTTACCTGCCTTTGTTCCATATCCCTTGACACCTTTACCCAACAAAAATCTATCGATCTCAGTCTTGAAACTTTAAGAGTTACAGATTTCCACTACTCTTTGTGTGTAAAAGTTCTTCCTGATTTCACTCCTCAATGGCCTAGCTCTATTTTTAAGATGGTGCCCCCTTGTTCTGGATTCCCCGCCGGAGGAAATAGTTTCTAAAAACATAGAATCATACAGCACAGAAAGAGGCCATTTGAAAGAGCTGTCCAATTAGTTCTTTCCCCACAGCCCTGCAAATGTTTTGTTAGTATTGAATCTGCTTCCGCCGCCTTTCCAGGCAGTGCATTCCAGATCATAACAACTGGCTGCTTAAAAAAGAAATTGTCCTCATCTTCCCTCTGTTTTTTCTCTATCTACCCTATCGAATCTCTTTATCGTTTTAAACATCTTGATCAGGCAAGAGTCATTTCCGGGTGAACTGCACTGGTTCTGCAACATCAACCCGTAAGCTTAAATCCTGATTAAAGCAATCCTGTAGCTGGCCAGGGAGCAATGCAAAATTGCAGGGCTCTGGGGAAAGAGCATGATGGACCAAATGGCCTCCTGCGCTGTAAGATTCTATGAAATCTCTCCGTGCTCCACTCAAACTATCTTCTGTATCCCAAACACTTCCATATTCCCAACTATATGGTGCACGGAACCGAGATTTTCTCCCGTTACATCTGAATTTAACGATCTGTTCTTTCTGAGGTAAAGTTTGCACAAAATATTAATTATAACCATTGCAAGACGCAAAAACAATATGACTGCTATTTTAAAAAAACAATCACACGCACACGCAAATCCAGGCAAGCCCTGGGCTATTTAAACTGTTAAAAAAATGAGTGCGTGCTGTTTAATTTATTCTGCAGTTGGCACATCTCTTCCCTCTCTCCTCTAACCGGGACCTTGGAAGATCAGCAACACGCAGAGTGCTAAGCACGAAGCAAGTTTCCACATGTAGTCACTGGCCGTAGAGGAGGAGGCCATTCAGCCCCTCGAGCCTGTTACGTAGGAAAAGGAACAGAAACAGCCACTGCCCGATGACTGCTGTGTTGAAGCTGCCGAGCGCAGTGTGTCTGTACTGAAGGCCGATCTTTACCTGAAGTCACACACACAGCAGCTGCGACTCGTACAGTCTGGTTTGGGCAGAGCTGCCGATTCCTTTGCCCTGCTGTCTCAATCTCTCTCTCACGGGGGGCTGTTTCTTTTGGGCTGACGTTTGTCCAGATGCAGGGAGGAGGGGACTGGCCCGAAAGGCCTCAGCCTGCACCTCATCCCACCTCAGCAATCTACAGTGTCACACAAAAAAAACAATGGAGCGTCAGGAAGTGTTGGCGGAAAGCGGAGCGTGGTTTATTTCTGCTAATGAGAGCGGTTTATTACCTCCCCTCTGGTTCACGCTGGTCGCAGCCACTGGAAGTTCCCCTTAAAGCATCAGCTGGCGATGAGATTTCTCTCCTGCATGTATTTCTAACAGAGCACTTCACACTCCGAGCGCTGATGGAATATACTGCAGTCCCTTGCCTCCGTCTGATTGAGTGCAACTCCGCAATGTGCTCTGATAGGTTAGAAAAACAGACTAGACTCGGGGGTTCTAAAGGGATTCCGCTCACAGGCAATTAAAGGGGCATCGCCTTCAGGGATTTATTTGATTCATTCCTGGGATGTGGGCATCGCCAGCATTTATTGCCCATCCCTAATTGCCCTTGAGAAGGTGGTGGTGAGCCGCCTTCTTGAACTGCTGCAGTCCGTGTGGGAGGGAGTTCCAGGATTTTGACCCAGCGACGATGAAGGAACGGCCGATATATTTCCAAGTCAGGATGGTGTGTGACTTGGAGGGGAACTTGGAGGTGGTGGTGTCCCCATGCGCCTGCTGCCCTTGTCCTTCTAGGTGGAAGAGGTCGCGGGTTTGTGAGGTGCTGCCGAAGAAGCCTTGATGAGTTGCTGCAGTGCATCTTGTAGATGGTACACACTGCAGCCACGGTGCGCCGGTGATGCAGGGAGTGAATGTTTAAGGTGGTGGATGGGGTGCCAATCAAGTGGGCTGCTTTGTCCTGGATGGTGTCGAGCTTCTTGAGTGTTGTTGGAGCTGCACTCATCCAGGCAAGTGGAGAGTATTCCATCACACTCCTTACTTGTGCCTTGTAGATGGTGGAAAGGCTTTGGGGAGTCAGGAGGTGAGACATTTGCTGCAGAATACCCAGCCTCTGACCTGCTCTTGTTGCCACCATATTTATGTGGCTGGTCCAATTAAATTTCTGTTCAATGGTGACCCCCCAGGATGAAGATGTTGGGGGATTCAGCAGTGGTAATCCCGTTGAATGTCAAGGGGAGGTGCATAGACTCTCTTGTTGGAGATGGTCATTCACTGGCACTTGTGTGGCACGAATGTTACTTGCCACTTATTAGCCCAAGCCTAAATGTTGTCCAGGTCTTGCTGCATGCTAGCATGGACTGCTTCATTATCTGAGGAATTGCGAATGGAACTGCACACTGTGCAGTCATCAGTGAACATCCGCACTTCTGACCTTATGATGGAGGGAAGGTCATTGATGAAGCAGCTGAAGATGGTTGGGCCTAGGACACTGCAGCAATGTCCTGGGGCTTAGATGGTTGGCCTCCAACAACCACAACCATCTTCCTTTGTGCTCCAGTGTAAGACGTGCGGAAATCACCCCTCGCCCCGTCAATCAGTTTCCAAAGTTCAGACCCGTCAAACAGACAACACAAAACCCAATGAATCTGTGAAACTTCTTTTATTCAGCAAGAGATTACAAGTAGGCATCCGATAGTTATGTAGCATATAATAATTCTAATTATACCTCAGCATACACAGAGCTATCCCTTTATTTAAGCTCAAGCAAAACACCACATACGTACTGACACCAGCGAGTGGTCAATCCGGCAGTGACTAGATGTATGATTTCTGGCAACTGAGCAGGTCGCCCGGCTGCAGCAGCGAGTGGTCAATTTACAGCATCTTTTATACCCCAAAACTTGGCAACCCTCCCACTGCGTACATGTGTCGAACAATACGGACAATGGTCATCAGTTGTTTTTCAGTTCTTCTTATCAATAGTTTGTTGAGCATCTGTGGGTTTCAAGGCTAGTTACATTCCATAGTTTGAAGCTGTTTCTGTTTTTGCATGGATGCCACAACTCAATAGTCTGTTCCCACAGAACTTTAAAAGTCTGTTTTCCATATCTGTTGAAAGACAATTGGCAGCTTTCACAACTTATAACCACAGCATCTTATTTTGCAAAGTTCTCACAGCAACCAGTCTATAATCCTTGCGAAGCATGATGGTACATAAAATGTGGTCAACTTTTCAAGTTACAGCAAAATTTACAACAAATAGTGTGTTCTACACCAGCCAGTGGAGAGTTTTCCCTCTGATTCCCATTGGCTTCAATTTTACTAGGGCTCCTTCATGCCACACTTGGTCAAATGTTGCCTTGATGTCAAGGGCAGTCAATCTCACTTCACCTGTAGAATTCAACTCTTTTGTCCATGTTTGGACCAAGGCTGTAATGAGGTCTGGAGCCGAGTGGTCCTGGCAGAACCCAAACTGAGCTTCAGTGAGCAGGTTATTAGTGAGTAAGTGCTACTTAATAGCACTGTCGATGACACCTTCCATCACTTTGCTGATGATTGAGAGTAGGCTGATAGAGCAGTAATTGGCTGGATTGGATTTGTCCTGCTTTTTATGGACCGGACAAACCTGAGCAATTTTCCACTTTGTCAGGTAGATGCCAGTGTTGTATCTGTACTGGAACAGCTTGGCTTTACAGCCAATAAAGTACTTTTGAAGTGTAGTCACTGTTGTAATGTAGGAAACACGGCAGCCAATTTGTGCACAGCAAGATTCCACAAACAGCAATATGATAATGGCCAGATAATTTGTTTTAATGATGTTGGTTGCTGGATAAATATTGGCCCAGGACACCGGGGAGGACTCCCTGTTCTTCTTCGAATAGTGCTGAGGGATATTTTACATCCACCTGAGAGAGCAGACGGAGCCCTTGGTTTAACGTTTCATCTGAAAGATGGCACCTCCGACAGTACAGTACTCCCTCAGTACTGCACTGGGAGTGTCAGCCTAGATTATGGGCTCAAATCTCTGGCATAGGACTCAAATCCACAGCCTTCTGACTCAGAGGCAAGAGTGCTACCCACTTAGCCAAGCTAACAACACAGCTACCAGGTCATCCCTGCTGGCTGCAATGAGAACAGTGAGAGCGGAACGCAAATGGAAATGGTTCTGACATACCTTGCTGTAGTGTAGAGAGATAACTCACCAATTGCCAGCTGTTAGGACAGACAAGCTCTTCCATGGGTGCTGAGCTGAGAGAGATCTGTCTCCATTCAAATCTTCGCTAAATGAACATCTTATTATCTTAAGAATTTCCTAATGATTTGATGGCAGCTGTCAGGATCCTGATCTTAAGCACAGATCCTTTCCTACAGTTCCATCCTCTTCCATTTCAAGAACTGTTCTCAGACACATTTATTTCCATTTCCTCCAGTTCCTCCTCTCTTAATTTTATTTACAAAGGCCGATTGTCAACTGCGTGGGATATTGTGATTTGTGCGAGCTCGGTATCTGACTGTTGACAGTTTCTCATTTCACTAACACTCCCCAGAGATAAACATTTAGTTAATGCCCCTTTCTCTTTGATGTGTGGGTGACAGTGTTTGAAGCACTGGTGAATGAGATGTGGGCACAGCACGGGTTAGATACAGAAGTTGATAACAGCAACAACAACTTGCATTTATATAGCACCTTTAAAGTAGTAAAACGTCCCAAGGCGCTTCACAGGAGCGATTATCAAACAAAATTTGACACCGAGCCACATAAGGAGATACCAAAAGTTTGGTCAAAGAGGTAGGTTTTAAGGAGCGCCTTAAAGGAGGAGAGCGAGGTAGAGAGGTTTAGGGAGGGAATTCTAGAGCTTAGGGCCAATGCAACTGAAGGCACAGCCATCAATGGTGGAACAATTAAAATCAGGGATGCACAAGAGGCCAGAATTGGTGGAGTGCAGAGACCTCAGAGGGTTGTAGGGCTGGAGGAGGTTAAGTTCCAGAAAGAGTAACGGTCAAAAGCAGAGTGAGGCCGGCCTGCGAGTGATGCGAGAGCAGGGCTCCGATCCACCTGCTCCTGCTCCTATTTCTGATGTTCTTATGTCAGTAGTCGGTTAGTGACTGCCAAATGTGCTTCCTGTCTGGCAACAAAGGTCTGCGAGAGGTCAGGGTGGAAAAAATAGCAACTCATAATTTCTTACCTGCACTGTCAGAGGTGCCACCCCCAAAGCCTTTCCAGCATCTATGTGCCGGCCATGTTGAGGGAAAACATCACGTGGCTGGGCGGTGCTTGTGGCTTGAAGAAACGGATGATAGGGGTCATGTGGGGGGAGAAGCACGAGACAGAAGAGAGACAAGAGGAGCTCGGGGGCACAGGGCCGGGGAGCTCGGGGGCACAGGGCCGGGGAGCTCGGGGGCACAGGGCCGGGGAGCTCGGGGGCACAGGGCCGGGGAGCTCGGGGGCACAGGGCCGGGGAGCTCGGGGGCACAGGGCCGGGGAGCTCGGGGGCACAGGGCCGGGGAGCTCGGGGGCACAGGGCCGGGGAGCTCGGGGGCACAGGGCCGGGGAGCTCGGGGGCACAGGGCCGGGGAGCTCGGGGGCACAGGGCCGGGGAGCTCGGGGGGAGCTCAGGGGCACAGGGCTGGGGAGCTCGGGGGCACAGGGCTGGGGAGCTCGGGGGCACAGGGCTGGGGAGCTCGGGGGGAGCTCAGGGGCACAGGGCTGGGGAGCTCAGGGGCACAGGACCGGGGAGCTCGGGGGCACAGGGCTGGGGAGCTCGGGGGCACAGGGCCGGGGAGCTCGGGGGGAGCTCAGGGGCACAGGGCTGGGGAGCTCAGGGGCACAGGACCGGGGAGCTCGGGGGCACAGGGCTGGGGAGCTCGGGGGCACAGGGCCGGGGAGCTCGGGGGGAGCTCAGGGGCACAGGGCTGGGAAGCTCAGGGGCACAGGACCAGGGAGCTCAGGGGCACAGGACCAGGGAGCTCAGGGGGAGCTCTAGGGCACAGGGCTGGGGAGCTCAGGGGGCAAAGGGCTGTGGAGCTCAGGGGCACAGGGCTGGGGAGCTCAGTGGGAGCTCGGGGGGCACAGGTCCGGAGAGCTCAGGGGGAGCTCGAGGGCACAGGGCCGGGGAGCTCGGGGGCACAGGGCCGGGGAGCTCAGGGGCACAGGACCAGGGAGCTCAGGGGGAGCTCTAGGGCACAGGGCTGGGGAGCTCAGGGGGCAAAGGGCTGTGGAGCTCGGGGGCACAGGGCTGGGGAGCTCAGTGGGAGCTCGGGGGGCACAGGTCCGGAGAGCTCAGGGGGAGCTCGAGGGCACAGGGCCGGGGAGCTCAGTGGGAGCTCAGGGGGCAAAGGTCTGTGGAGCTCAGGGGCACAGGGCCGGGGAGCTCGGTGGGAGCTCAGGGGGCAAAGGTCTGTGGAGGTCAGGGGCACAGGGCCGGGGAGCTCAGTGGGAGCTCAGGGGGCAAAAGTCTGTGGAGCTCAGGGGGAGCTCGGGGGCACAGGGCTGGGGAGCTCGGGGTGTCACTTTATTGTATAATCTATAATAACCAAATCATCCTAGTAACTACAGTTTAACATCAGTGGTGGGTAAGGCTTTAGAAACAATAATCAGGGAAAAAATTAACAGGCACTTGGAGAGGTTTAAGTCAGCATGGATTTGTAAAAGGCAGATTGTGTTTGACTAATCAAATTGAATTTTCTGATGAAGTAACAGAGAAGGGTGATGAAGGGAATGCAGTGGATGTTGTCTATATGGATTTTAAGAAGGTGTTTGACAAAGTACCACATGAAAGGCTGGTTAACAAAATTGAGGCTCATGGAATAGGTGGGTCAGTGTCAGCTTGGATAAGAAATTGGCTTAAGGACAGAAAACAGCGAGTCATGGTAAATGGCTGTTTTTCAGACTGGAGGATGGTAGATAGTGGTGTTCCCCAAGGGTCAGTGCTAGGACCACTGCTTTTTTGATATATATAAATGACTTGGATATTGGAATACAGCGTAAAAAATTTTAATTTGCCGATGATACCAAACTTGGAGGTGTGGCAAACAGTGAGGAGGATACCAATCAACTGGAACAGGACATACCAGAATGGGCAGATGGAATTTAATACAGAGAAGTGTGAGGTTATGCATTTTGGCAGAAGGGATAGGGAGAGGCAATATAGACTTAATGGCCCAGTTCTAAAGCATGTGCAAGGACAGAGGGACCTGGGGGGTTCATGTGCATAGATCTTTGAAGGTGGCAGGACATATTGAGAGAATAGTTAGCAAAGCATATGGGATCTTGGGCTTCATAAATGCATTGGAGGGTGTTCAGCGAAGGTTCACTAGGTTAATTCCTGAGATGAAAGGGTTGTCTTATGAGGAAAGGTTGAGCAGGTTGGGCATTTACTCATTGGAGTTTAGAAGGATGAGAGGTGATCTTATTGAAACATATAAGATTCTGGGGGGGCTTGACAGGGTAGATGCTGAGAGGATGTTTCCCCTTGTAGGGGAATCTAGAACGAGGGGGCATAGTTTTAGGATAAGGGGTCGCCTTTAAGACTGAGATGAGGAGGAATTTCTTCACTCAGAGGGTCGTGAATCTTTGGAATTTTCTACCCCAGAGAGCTGTGGAGGCGGAGTCAGTGAATATATTCAAGGCTGAGATAGACAGATATTTGAGCTACAGGGGAGTCAATGGTTATGGGGAACAGGCAGGAAAGTGGAGTTGAGGGCAGCAAAATACTGCGGATGCTGGAAATCAGAAATAAAAACAGAAAATGCTGGAAATACTCGGCAGGTGTTGGAATACTGGAAATACTCAACCTGCTGAGTATTTCCAGCATTTTCTGTTTGTATATCTTGATGGTACAAGGACTAGGGGACACAGATTTAAGGTTTTGGGCAAGAGATATGGGGGGATGTGAGGAAAAACTTTTTTACGCAGCGAGTAATTCGCTGCCGACGAAATGTTGGAAGTGGAGACACTCAATATTTTCAACTGGAGACTGGATAGGCACTTGAGGGAAATGGGGATAGAGCGGGGGAATGGGACCTCATTGGATTGCTCTACAGAGAGCCGACACGGACTCGATAGGCTGAATGGCCTCCTTCTGTGTAATGGCTCTATGTGGGGGCGGGGCCTGGGTCATGTGCCTGTCTGGGGGCGGGGGCGGGGACTGGGTTATTTTTTTTAGGGAAACTAGATTCCTCTTTTATTTAAATCTGGTAGTACTTGTTACAACTCATCAATTACATGATCATTCCATTACATTAATGAACCACAATAAGGCTAAGCCTTTTAAAAAAAACAGCTTTAAGATTAACAGTACAAATACAATAATAAATTTTTCCAGACAAAAACAATGTCAACAATACAGGTACCCATAGTAAAAAAAAACAATACATACCAGTCCGACTGGCAATCTAATAACTCTTCATTTTGGGGTCTGGGTTATCTGCCTGTCTGGGGGTGGGGCCTGGATCATGTGCCTGTCTGGGGGCGGGGCCTGGATCATGTGCCTGTCTGGGGCGGGGTTATATGCTTGTCTGGGGGCGGGGCCTGGGTTATATGCCTGTCTGAGGGCGGGGCCTGGGTTATATGCCTGTCTGAGGGCGGGGCCTGGGTCATGTGCCTGTCTGGGGGCGGGGTCTGGATCATGTGCCTGTCTGGGGCGGGGTTATATGCTTGTCTGGGGGCGGGGCCTGGGTTATATGCTTGTCTGGGGGCGGGGCCTGCGTTATATGCCTGTCTGGGGGCGTGGCCTGGATCATGTGCCTGTCTGGGGGCGGGGCCTGGATCATGTGCCTGTCTGGGGGCGGGGCCTGGATCATGTGCCTGCCTGGGGGCGGGGCCTGGATCATGTGCCTGTCTGGGGGCGGGGTCTGGGTTATATGCTTGTCTGGGGGCGGGGCCTGGGTCAGACGAAAGCGGAAGATGGCGGCGCGAGCAGTGATGGTGTCTGGGGCGTGTGCGGTGCGGGGCCTGGCGGTTACCCGAGTTCGCGGCTTGTCTTCGGGTATAGGCCGCGTCCCCTGCAGGGCGCTGGCGTCCGGCGGTGAGTGAAGGGGGAAAGCGGGGCTGGAGCCGCGTCTGAGGCCCGAACCGAGGCCCAAGGTCACCGGCCGGAAACAGGGGCGGCCGACGGGGTTCCCCCCTAGGCCGAGGTTACCGGGGGCGAGGTTCCCCTCAGCCCCCCCCTGGTTACCAGGGGCGGGGTTGCCCCCAGGCCCCCCTGGTTACCAGGGGCGGGGTTGCCCCCCAGGCCCCCCTGGTTACCAGGGGCGGGGTTGCCCCCAGGCCCCCCTGGTTACCAGGGGCGGGGTTCGCCCCCGGGCCCCCCCCTGGTTACCGGGGGGCGGGGTTCGCCCCCGGGCCCCCCCCTGGTTACCGGGGGGCGGGGTTCGCCCCCGGGGCCCCCCCCTGGTTACCGGGGGGCGGGGTTCGCCCCCGGGGCCCCCCCTGGTTACCGGGGGGCGAGGTTCGCCCCCGGGCCCCCCCCCCTGGTTACCGGGGGGCGGGGTTCGCCCCCGGGTTACCGGGGGGCGGGGTTCGCCCCCGGGCGCCCCCAAGTTACCGGGAGGGGAGCAGACACATGGCAGATTAAATTTGCGGTGAAGTGTGAAGCAATGTGTTTTTGTAGGAAGATTGGGGCGAGGCAATATAAACTTTTGGTCCAGTTTTAAAGGGGGTGTAGGAACAGAGAGACCTGGGGGTGTAAGTACATAAATCTTTGAAGGTGGCAGCACGGTGGCATAGTGGTTAGCACTGTTGCCTCACAGCGCCAGGGACCCGGGTTCAAATCCGGCCTCGGGTGACTGTCTGTGTGGAGTTTGCACATTCTCCCCGTGTTTGCGTGGGTTTCCTCCGGGTGCTCCGGTTTCCTCCCACAGTCCAAAGATGTGCGGGTTAGGCTGATTGGCTATGATAAATTGACCCTTAGTGTTAGGGGGATTAAATACGTGGGGATAGGGTGGGATATGTGTTGGTGTAGGGGTTACAGGGATCGGGTGGGATATGTGTCGGTGCAGGCTCGATGGGCCGAAATGGCCTCTATCTGCACTGTGGGGTTTCTGTGATTCTGTGATATGTTGAGAACGCTATTAAAAAGCATATGGGTTACTTGGCTTTATTAATAGAGGAACAGAGTACAAAAAAATCATTCTAGAACTTCTTAAATCCCTGATTAGGCCTCAGCTGGAGTATTGTGTTCAATTCTGGGCCCCACACTTTAGGAAAGATGTAAAGGCCTTGGAAAGGGTACAGAAGCAGTTTACCAGGATGTTACCAGGGATGCAGAACTTCAGTTATGGGGAGAGGTTGGAAAAGTTAGGACTGTTCTCCTTGGAATAGAGAAGGTTAAGAGGTAGATAGAGAAAAAGTATTCCCTCTGCCAGATGGGTCAATAACCAGAGGTCATACAGTCAAAATAATTGGAAAAAGATCTAGAGAGATGAGATGAGAAATATTTTCAGAGCTGTGGGTATCTGGAACGCTCTACCTGAAAAAGTGGTGGAAGCTGATTCCATCAATAATTTTAAAAGGAAGTTGGACGTGTACTTAAGGCTGAGGAGCTGACGGGGTTACGGACAAAAAGCGGGGATGTGGGACTGAGCACAACTGGTCTTTCGAAGAGCCGGCACAGGCCGAATGGCTCCTTCTGTGCTGTAAGATTCAATGATTCTCTGAAAAGCAAGGAAGTTATTCTCAACCTTTATAAATCACTGGTTCGGCCTCAGCTGGAGTATTGTAGCCAATTTTAGAGAGTGCAGAGGAGATTGTGAGGAGGATGCAAAGAGGCTTCAAAGCGATTTATACAAGTTAAGTGAGTGGGCAAATACATGGCAGATGCAGTATAACGTGGATAAATGTGAAGTGGGAGTGGTATATAGACCTCCAAACAGTAATGCGGAGGTTGGGGTTGGTATGGAAAGGGAAATTAGAGAAGCGTGCAATAAGGGCACAGCAGTCATCATGGGTGACTTTAATCTACATATAGATTGAGCTAACCAAATTAGTAACAATACTGTGGAGGAGGAATTCCTGGAGTGTTTACGGGATGGTTTCCTGGACCAATATGTCGAGGAACCAACCAGAGATCAGGCCATCTTAGACTGGGTATTATGTAACGAGAAAGGATTAATTAGCAATCTTGTTGTACGAGGCCCCTTGGGTCGGAGCGATCATAATATGATAGAATTCTTCATTAAGATGGAGAATGAAGTATTTGACTCAGAAACAAGGGTCCTGAATTTAAATAAAGAAAACTACGATGGTCTGAGGCGCGAGTTGGGTAGGATTGATTGGGGAATGTCACTCAAAGGGTTCACGGTGGATAGGCAATGGCAAACATTCAAAGACCGCATGGATGAACTGCAGAATTTGTTCATCCCTGTTTGGCATAAAAATAAAACAAAAAAGGTGACTCAACCGTGGCTAACAAGGGAAATTAGGGATAGCATAAGATCCAAGGAGAGGACATCTAAATTGGCCAGAAAAAGCAGTAAACCTGAGGATTGGGAGCAGTTTAGGATTCAACAAATAGAACAAAGGGATTAATTAAGAAGGGGTAAATAGAATGAGACTAAGCTTGTAGGGAACATAAAAACTGACTCAAAGCTTTTATAGATATGTGAAGAGAAAAAGATTGGTGAAGTCAAGCGTAGGTCCCTTGCAGTCAGAATCAAGGGAATTTATAATGGGGAACAAAGAAATGGCAGGCCAATTAAATACATATTTTGGTTCTGTCTTCACAAAGGAGGACACAAATAACCTCCCAGAGATGTCAGGGAACATAGGGTCTGATGAAAGGGAGGAACTGAAAGAAATCAGTATTTGTAGGGAAATGGCGTTGGGGAAATTGATGGGATTGAAGGCCGATAAATCCCCAGGGCCTGATAACCTACATCCTAGGGTACTTAAGGAAGTGGCCCGAGAAATAGTAGATGCATTGCTGATCATCTTCCAACATTCGATGGAATCTGGAACAGTACTCGTGGATTGGAGGGTAGCTAATGTTACCCCACTATTCAAAAAGGTGGTAGAGAGAAAGCGGGGAATTACAGACCGGTAAGCCTGACATCGGTAGTGGGGAAAATGCTAGAGTCCATTATAAAAGATGTAATAGCAGAGCACTTGGAAAACAGTGACAGGATCGGACAAAGTCAACATGGATTTACAAAAGGTAAATCATGCTTGACTAATTTACTGGAATTTTTTGAGGCTGTAACTGGTAAAATAGATAAGGGAGAACCAGTGGATGTGCTGTATTTGGACTTTCAGCAGGTTTTCGATAAGGTCCCGCATAAGAGATTAGTGTGTAAAATTAAGGCACATGGGATTGGGGGCAAGGTATTGACTTGGATAGAGAACTGGTTGGCAGACAGAAAGCAAAGAGTTGGAATAAACGGGTCTTTTTCCGAGTGGCAGGCAGTGACTAGTGGGGTACCGCAGGGATCGGTCCTTGGACCCCAGCTATTACAATATATATTAATGATCTAGACAAGGGAACTAGATGTAATATCTCCAAATTTGCAGACGACACAAAGCTGGGTGGGTGTGTGTGCTGTGAGGACGATGCCGAGAAACTCCAGGATGATTTGGACAGGTTGGGTGATTGGGCAGAAGCATGGCAGATGCAATATGACGTGGATAAATGTGAGGTTATCCACTTTGGTGGCAAAAACAGGAAGGCAGATTATTATCTGAATGGCAATAGATTGGGAGAAGGGAAAGTTCAACGAGACCTGGGTGTCCTTGTGCACCAGTCGCTGAAGGTAAGCATGCAGGTGCAGCAGGCAGTTAAGAAGGCCTTTGTAGTGAGAGGGTTTGAGTACAGGAACAAGGATGTCTTGTTGCAGTTGTACAGGGCCTTGGTGAGACCACATCTTGAGTATTGTGTGCAGTTTTGGTCGCCTTATCTGAGGAAGGATGTTCTTGCCATGGAAGGAGTTCAGCGAAGATTCACCAGGCTGATACCTGGGATGGCAGGAATGACGTATGAGGAGAGATTGGGTCGATTGGGCTTGTACTCGCTGGAGTTTAGAAGAATGAGAGGGGATCTCATTGAAACTTATAAAATTGTGACAGGACTGGGCAGACTAGATGCAGGAAGGATGTTCCTGATGGTCGGGGAGTGCAGAACCAGGGGTCACAGTCTAAGGATAAGGGGTAAGCCATTTAGGACAGAAATGAGGAGGAATTTCTTCACCCAGAGAGTGGTGAACCTGTGGAATTCTGTACCACCGAAGGCAGTAGAGGCCAATTCATTAAATATATTCAAGAAGAAGTTGGATGTATTTCTTAAGGCTAAAGGGATCAAGGGGTATGGGGAGAAAGCAGGGACTGGGTACTGAATTTGGATGATCAGCCATGATCGCATTGAATGGCGGAGCAGGCTCGAGGGGCCGAATGGCCTACTCCTACTCCTAACATCTATGTTTCTATCCACTTCGGTAGGAAAAACAGAAAGGCAGAGTATTATTTAAATGGTGATAGATTGGGAAATGTTGATGTACAAAGGGACCTGGGTGTCCTTGTACACCTGTCACTGAAAGCAAGCATGCAGGTGCAGCAAGCAGTTAGGAAGGCAAATGGTATGTTGGCCTTCATTGCAAGAGGATTTGAGTACAGGAGCAAGTTGGTGACTTTGGTGAGACCACACCTGGAGTACTGTGTGCAGTTTTGGTCTCCTTACCTAAGAAAGGATATACTTGCCATAGAGGGAGTGCAGCGAAGGTTCACCAGACTGGTTCCTGGGATGGCAGGACTGTCTTATGAGGAGAGATTGGGTCGACTAGGCCTGTATTCACTAGATTTAGAAGAATGAGAGGGGATCTCATTGAAACGTATAAAATTCTAACAGGGCTAGACAGACTGGATGCAGGGAGGATGTTTCCCCTGGCTGGGGGGTCTAGAACGAGGGGTCACAGTCTCAGGATACGGGGTGGGACATTTAGGACTGAGATGAGGAGAAATTTCTTCACTCAGAGGGTGGTGAACCTGTGGAATTCTCTACCACAGAAGGCTGTGGAGGCTCAGTCACTGAATGTATTTAAGAAGGAGATAGATAGATTTCTAGACACAAAAGACAGTAAGGGGTATGGGGAGAGAGCGGGAATATGGTATTGATAGAGGATCAGCCATGATCATATTGAATGGCGGAGCAGGCTCGAAGGGCCGACTCCTATTTTTCTATTTACGAGAATGGTACCAGGATGAAGGACTTCAGTTACGTGGAAAGACTGGAGAAGCTGGGATTGTTCTCCTTGGAGTAGAGAAGGTTAAGGGGCGATTTAATAGAGGTGTGCAAAGCCATGAAGGCTTTTGGTAGTAAATCAGGAGAAACTGTTTCCAGTGGCAGGAGGGTCGGTAACCAGAGGACACAGAGTGAAGATAATTGGCAAAAGAACCAGTGGCGTTATGAAACTGTTTTTTACGCAGCGAGTTGTTGTGACCTGGAATGCGCTGCCTGAAAGGGCAGTGGAAGCAGATTCAATAATAACTTTCAAAAGGGAATTGAATAAATACTTGAAGGGAAAGTGCTGGAAGCAGGGTGCATGCCCTTGGGTGGAATGGTTTCTGCTGTCATTACTCACTGGCAGAGGTTGGGGAGCCTGACATAGACTGCACCAGTGTAGCCATCCCCTCTACACTGGACACAGATTTAGGGTTTTGAGCAAGAGATACAGGGGGATGTGAGGAAGTTGCGAGGACCTGGAACTCGCTGCTGATGAAGTGGTGGAAATGGAGACAATGTTTTCAAGGGGAGACTGGTTAGGCACTTGAGGGAAATAAACTTGCAGGGCTCCGGGGATAGAGCGGGGGAATGGGACTGACTGGATTGCTCAGCAGTGAGCCGGCACGGACTCGATGGGCTGAATGGCCTCCTTCTGTGCCATTAGGACTCTATGATTCTATCAATCGACAAAGACACTGGGTCCATTACTGAGTGGTCTGATTAATGGGACGCTTCACCAATGGGCTTTTACAGGAGCTGGAACTGGCTGTGGATGTGTGGAATAAAAAGGTCAGTGGGATCAAGAGCTTTTGATTGGCAGCTGATCTTGCTGCTTCATTAACTGTAGTGCTGTGGCTGTAGACCTGGCGCGGATTGCTGCGATTTGCCGACCTTTCTAACATGGGCAGGCTGGTGAATGGAGAAGTGTGGCATGCTTGGTTCTCCAACCGACAGCTGTGGTCCGTGCCTGACGCCGGCGGCTGTGAGACACAAAGTGGGGGTCAGACGGAGGAGGAATTGTGTAGTGTCTGATTCTCTGAGCTCTGCTGATGATTCCCCAGTCTCTGCAATTGGCTCCTTTTATTGGTGTTTGAGGGTGAACATCAAAACTGAGACCCCACTGGCTCTGGGGGTTGTTCCCAGGACCCACAGTGGAGGGTGCAACAGCTGGGAGTGCAGAGAATGTGTCTTCACTGGCTGTTAGCCTCGCCCACCCGCCTCTGACACTGGGCTGGGGCTCCTGACCCCTCGGTCAGTTGAGTGGGAGTCTGGTGAGCTCTTAACTGTGATGCTCAGCTTGGGATAGATGGAAAATGATAGAAGGATTCCTTGTTGAGTGAGAAACATTGGGACAGTCCTCCTGGGCAAGACAAAACCCTTCAAATACAGCTGGATACAAAGTGTTGGTTAGACTAGGGATATCCAAGCTTTGATCTCACTGCAGATACACTCAGATCTCGGGGGTTCTGATTCAGGATTTATTCAGCTGAGACCAAGCCTTTCCAAACTAAATTCAACTGGGACAAGGTAGCGTGTCGCCAGCTTCCAAGGCCAGATCGATGGGAGTGGGGGAAAGCTGACTCTACAATGCTACCTGCAATGAGAATGCTTAGTTACAATGAGCGGCCTGAAAACTAGGGGCTTTCTCACTGGGTCAGAGAAGATTAAGGAGATGTAATAGAGGCTTTCAAAAGGCCAAAATCTTTTTGAGGGTAAACACTGAAAGATTATTCCCACTGATTGGTTAATTGGTAACAAGGACACAAACTGAGGCTATTCACAAGAGGAATGAAGAACGGTTAGAATGAACAGGGAATCTTTTAGCACAAGAGGCAATTGAGGCAGAGACTAACATTATTGAAAAGGGAAGTGGATAATGATTTGGGAAATATAAAAAAGGATATGGGGAAAGGGCAGCAATTGGAGCAGACAGCTCCAACTGAAGAGCATGATGGGCCAAATGGTCGTCTCCTATTCTAAGCCACTAACATGAGGAAGGAATTTTGATTTGCCGAATGTTTTTTTTCCCCCTTCTGTTCGAGTTGCATGAAGGGGTGTGGCATGCTTGAGTGTTTTGAGTTGATGTGGTTGTGATCTGTGGCACCGTCACTAATCCTTAATCACGAGTCATGAGTTTTCTTACTTACCTGTGAGTCTGTCGTCTCAAAATTCAGTCACCGTAATCAAAACCTTCCCCACCAGCTTCCTCCACACTGTCCCATCAAACACTCCCAGGGCAGGTACAGTACGGGTTAGATACACAGTAAAGCTCCCTCTACACTGTTCCATCAAACACTCCCAGGGCAGGTACAGCACGGGTTCGATACAGAGTAAAGCTCCCTCTACACTGTCCCATCAAACACTCCCCGGGCAGGTACAGCATGGGTTAGATACAGAGTAAAGCTCCCTCTACACTGTCCCCATCAAACACTCCCAGGGCAGGTACAGCACGGGTTCGATACAGAGTAAAGCTCGCTCTACACTGTCCCCATCAAACACTCCCCGGGCAGGTACAGCATGGGTTAGATACAGAGTAAAGCTCCCTCTACACTGTCCCATCAAACACTCCCAGGGCAGGTACAGCACGGGTTAGATACACAGTAAAGCTCCCTCTACACTGTCCCATCAAACACTCCCAGGGCAGGTACAGCACAGGTTAGATACAGAGTAAAGCTCCCTCTACACTGTCCCATCAAACACTCCCAGGGCAGGTACAGCACGGGTTAGATACAGAGTAAAGCTCCCTCTACACTGTCCCATCAAACACTCCCAGGGCAGGTACAGCACGGGTTAGATACAGAGTAAAGCTCCCTCTACACTGTCCCATCAAACACTCCCAGGGCAGGTACAGCACAGGTTAGATACAGAGTAAAGCTCCCTCTACACTGTCCCATCAAACACTCCCAGGGCAGGTACAGCACGGGTTAGATACAGAGTAAAGCTCCCTCTACACTGTCCCATCAAACACTCCCAGGGCAGGTACAGCACGGGTTCGATAGAGTAAAGTGCCCTTGTGCTGGGGGCTGAGGCGCAAACACTTGGCTCAGTCACTTTGTAGCAGGCATAGGTGCAAGAAAGGTTTGTGTGACCCCTGCCCTTGGGTCTGAACTGGTGGGTCACTCCAGTGTCCTTTGATGGGGAAAAGGTGAAGAACATTTAGGCAAAAAAGGAATTGAATGGAGCAGTGCAGGGATCCAGAGTGTTATGGAGCAAAACCGAAGCTGGCAGTTCATCTCCCATCCAGCCCAGCACCGGGTGAATGGAACACTTGGCTGTCCCCATCTCTTTAATGGGTGTGCTTTCCCCTTTGAACTACAGGTATCCCGACTGATGAAGAGCAGGCGACTGGGTTGGAAAAGATGATCATGCAGGCTATGAAAACTGGAAAGGTACGTAAGGAACTCTGCCAATTCCCAGTGAGGAGGTCGGTAATCTAGAACAGTCTAATGAGAGGTGGGGCAGTGTCTAAGTGCTGTTTGGCAGCGTGTTACTCTGCTGCTAAGGCGGAGGTGATGGTGGCCTGTCCCTTTAAGGGCCCTGTCTGATTACTACATTTAGGGTGGGTGAGACAGATTTACAAATTGGACAGTCTGATGCAGTACGTGCTCTAATCTCCTGACCCTTACTGGTCCTATATAGGTGACTGGGCTTGGGTCAGCTGCTGCTCGGGCAGTGTTTCCTAAGGCAAGACTAGGCCATTCCTGTTGATGGTCGTGCAGGATGTCTGGGGCCCTATCTCAAGCTAGCCCTGGGGTGGGGAGCTGACCTGTGGGATGGAGTATGATCATTATACCCTGGTGTTTCCTCATCTCCGTTTACAGCTTGTGCGTGACTCGTTCTGAGTAAGAATGTCCTGTGTTTAGAGCGCGTCTGTACCATTGCCTGAGGCTGAACCAGACTCTTCGCAAACTCGATGTGCTCTTCCACAGAATGGTAAAGGGCAGATCGTAGGGCTGGGGAGACAGTGCTGGGATGGTCGTCTTCTTAGGCAGTCCCTTGGAACTGAGGATGACTTGCTTCCACATTAAAAATGAGTTCTCAGGTGGCTGATGAGTCCAATGCGGGACCTACAGTCTCTGTCACAGGTGGGGCAGACGGTGGTTGAAGGGGCGGGTGAGTGGGGTGCTTGGGTTGACGTGCGCTGCCTGCGCTTGGCTTCCGCTTGCTCCCGGCGAAGAGACTCGAGGTGTTTGGCGCCTTCCCGGATGCTTCTTCTCCACTTTGTGCGGTCTTGGGCCAGGGATTCCCAGGTGTCGGTGGGGATGTTACACTTTTTCAAGGAGGCTTTGAGGGTGTCCTTGAAGCGTTTCCTCTGCCCACCTGAGGCTCTCTTGCCGTGCCGGAGCTCCGAGTAGAGTGCTTGTTTTGGGAGTCTTGTATCGGGCATGCGGACAATGTGACCCGTCCATCGGAGTGTGGTCAAAGCTTCGATGCTGTGGATGTTGGCCTGAGCGAGAACATTGACGTTGGTGCGCCTATCCTGCCAATGGATTTGCAGGATCTTGCGGAGGCAGCATCGGTGGTACCTCTCCAGTGCTTTGAGGTGCCTGCTGTACATGGTCCATGTCTCTGAGGCATATAGCAGGGCGGGTATCACTGCTGCTCTGTAGACCATGAGCTTAGTGCTGGGTTTGAGGTCCTGGTCTTCAAACACTCTTTTGGACAAGTTGGGTGATTGGGCAGATGCATGGCAAATGGTAAAGGGCAGATTGTAGGGCCGGGGAAACAGTGCTGGGACGGTATTGAGCTAGGCTCCTTCGACTGGATGATGACTGGATCTGAATTTGTTTCCTTTAGGATCCATTCAATATGCTGAAGCCCAAGGAATATGCTGGGACCAAGGGTGATCCTCACATTGTACCGTCTGTCACCAACAAGAGGCTTGTCGGCTGTGTGTGTAAGTACACTGAGTGTGTGGGCTGTGTGTGAGTACAGGTTGTGGTTGTCTGAGTCCAATCATCTCTGCCTTAGGATGTCGCTGCAGGAGTTCCTCAGGGCAGTGTCCTAGGCCCAAACATCTTCAGCTGCTTCATCAATGACCTTCTGTCCACCTTAAGGTCAGAATTGGTAATGTTTGCTGATGATTGCAGGGTTCAGTTCCATTTGCAATTCCTCAGTTAATGAAGCAGTCCATGCCCACAAGCAGCAAGGCTTGGGCTGATAAGTGGAAAGTAACATTTGCGCCACAAGTGCCAGGCAATGACAATCACCAAGAGTGTCTAACCAACTCCCTTTGACATTCCACTGAATTACCATTGTCTAATTCCCCCATCAGCCTGAGGGTCAATATTGACCAGCCACATATACTGTGGCTACAAGGGCAGGTCAGAAGCTTGGTATTCTGTGGCGAGTGACTTGCTTCCGATAAGGTCCCGCATAAGAGATTAGTGTGCAAAGTTAAAGCACACTGGATTGGGGGTAAGGTACTGTCTTGGCTAGAGAACTGGTTGGCAGACGGGAAGCAGAGAGTTGGAATAAACGGGTCTTTTTCCGAGTGGAAGGCGGTGACTAGTGGAGTACCGCAGGGATCGGTGCTAGGACCCCAGCTATTCACAATATATATAAATGCTCTAGACGAGGGAACTAGATGTAATATCTCCAAGTTTGCAGATGTCACAAAGCTGGGTGGGTGTGTGTGCTGTGAGGAGGATGCAGTATGATTTGGACAGGTTGGGTGATTGGGTAGATGCATGGCAAATGCAGTATAATGCGGATAAATACGAGGTTATCCACTTTGGTGGCAAAAACAGGAAGACAGATTATTATCTGAACGGCAGTAGATTGGGAAAAGGGGAAGTGCAATGAGACCTGGATGTCCTTGTGCACCAGTCGCTGAAGGTAAGCATGCAGGTGCAGCAAGCGGTTAAGGCAAACGGTATGTTAGCCTTCATAGCGAGAGGATTCGAGTACAGGAGCAAGGATGTCTTGCTGCAGTTGGAAACATAGAAACATAGAGATAGGAACAGGAGTAGGCCCTTCGAGCCTGCTCCGCCATTCAATGAGATCATGGCTGATCTTCGTCTGAGATCATAGCTGATCTTACCAGTTCAGTACCCCGTCCCCGCCTTTTCTCCGTAACCCTTAATCCCCTTAGCCTTCAGAAATATATCCAATTCTCTCTTGAAAATATTTATTGAATTAGCCTTCACAGCCCTCTGTGGCAGGGAATTCCACAGGCTCACCACTCTTTGAGTGAAGAAATTCTTCCTCATCTCTGTTTTAAATGATTTGCCTGCTATTTTTAGACTGTGGCCCCTGGTTCTGTGCTCCCCTGCCATTGGAAACATTCTCTCTGAATTCAGCCTGTCCAGGCCTGCCATAATTTTATATGTTTCGATGAGATCCCCTCTCAATCTTCTAAACTCCAGTGAGTACAAGCCCAAACTATTCAATCTCTCCTCGTAGGTCATTCCCGCCATTCCAGGTATCAGCCTGGTGAATCGCCGCTGCACTCTTTCCATGGCAAGAACATCCTTCCGCAGATGGGGCGACCAAAACTGTACACAATACTCCAGATGCGGTCTCACCAGCACCTTGTACAGCTGTAGTAAGGTATCCCTATTCCTATACTCGAACCCCCTTGATATGAAGGCCAACATACCATTTGCCGCCTTAATCGCCTGTTGCACCTGCATGCTCTCCTTCAGTGACTGGTGCACAAGAACACCCAGGTCCCTCTGCACTTCCCCATCTCCCAATCTATTGCCATTTAGATAATAATCTACCCTCCTGTTTTTACCCCCAAAGTGGATAACCTCGCATTTATCCACATTATAGTGCATCTGCCACGTATCCGCCCATTCCCCCAACCTGTCCAAATCGCACTGTAGCCTCCTGACATCCTCATCAGAGCCCACCCCTCCTCCTAGTTTAGTGTCGTCAGCGAATTTGGAAATATTGCATCCAATTCCCTGATCCAGATCATTTATATATATTGTGAACAGCTGGGGTCCCAGGACAGATCCTTGCGGCACCCCGCTGGTCACTGCCTGCCACTCCGAAAACGAGCCGTTTATTCCAACTCTCTGTTTTCTATCCGCCAGCCAGTTCTCTATCCACGTTAATACTTTGCCCCCAATCCCATGAGCCTTAATTTTGCATGATAATCTTTTGTGTGGAACCTTATCGAAGGCTTTCTGGAAGTCAAGGTACACCACATCCACTGGCTCTCCCCCATCTATTTTACCAGTTACTTCCTCAAAAAATTCCAGCAGATTAGTCAAACACGATTTACCCTTTGTAAATCCATGTTGACTCTGTCCAATCCTTTCCCCATTTGTCAAGTGCTCCGCTATTTTATCCTTAATAATGGACTCTAGCATTTTGCCCACAACCGATGTAAGGCTTACTGGTCTATAATTCCCTGCTTTCTCTCTACCCCCCTTTTTAAATATTGGGGTAACATTAGCTACCCTCCAATCCACGGGTACTGTTCCCGAGTCAATGGAGTTCCGGAAGATGATCCTTAGAGCATCTGCTATCTCCAGGGCCACCTCCTTAAGTACCCTAGGATGTAGTTTATCAGGCCCCGGGGATTTGTCGGCCTTCAGTCCCCTCAACTTACCCAACACCATATCCCTAGAGATACTAATTTCTGTCAGCTCCTCCCTCTCATTAGTCCCTATGTTTGCCGATATTCCTGGGAGGTTATTTGTGTCCTCCTTTGTGAATACAGAACCAAAGTATGAGTTTAATTGGTCTGCCATTTCCTTATTCTCCATTATATATTCTCCCGAATCGGACTGCAAGGGACCGACTTGGGATTTTACCAGTCTTTTCCTCCTGATATACCGATAAAAGCTTTTGCAGTCTGTCTTTATGTTTGCTGCAAGTTTACTTTCGTATTCTATTTTCCCCTTCCTGATTAATCCCTTTGTCCTCTTTTGCTGTATCCTGTACTGCCCCCAATCTTCCGGTCTGGTGCTTTTTTTTGCCAGTTGATATGCCCTTTTTTTTGATTTTATGCTGTCCCTAATTTCCCTCGTTATCCACGGTTGAGTCACCTTTTTAGGTTTATTTTTATGCCAAACCGGTATAAACATGTTCTGGAATTCTTCCATTCTATCTTTGAATGCTTGCCATTGTCTATCCACTGTCAATCCCCCCAGAAACACCACCCAATCAATCTTACCCAATTCCCGTCTCATACCCTCGTAATTCCCTTTATTTAAGTTCTGGACCTTAGTCTCTGATTCAATTTCCTCACTCTCCATCTCGACTGAGAGCTCGATCATATTATGATCGCTCTGACCCAAGGGGCCTCGTACAAGAAGATTGCTGATAAGTCCCTTCTCATTGCACAATACCCAGTCTAAAATGGCCTGATCTCGAGTCGGCTCCTCGACATATTGGTCCAGATAACCGTCCCGAAAACATTCCAGGAATTCCTCCTCCTCAGAACTTTTACTAATTTGGGTAGTCCAATCAATATGTAAATTAAAGTCACCCATGATGACAGCTGTGCTCTTATCGCACGCTTCTCTAATTTCCCTTTTTATGCCTTCCCTCACCTCCATATTACTATTTGGAGGCCTATATATCACACCCACTAACGTTTTCCTCCCCTTGCTATTTCTCATTTCTACCCATACAGATTCCGTTTCATCCGAGTTAATATCCTTCCTTTCCATTGCATTAATCCCCTCCTTTACCAGCAATGCTACCCCACCTCCCCTACCTTTTTGCCGATCCTTCCTAAATATTGTATATCCCTGGATGTTAAGTTCCCAGCCTTGCCCACCCTGCAGCCACGTTTCTGTAATCCCAATCAAATCATACTTGTTTACCTCTATTTCCACAACTAATTCATCCACCTTGTTCCTAATGCTTCTAGCATTAAGATACAAAGCCTTCAGGCTTGCTTTTTTCACACTCTCATTATGTATTAGTTTGGCCCTTTGTGTTTCTCTCCTTTGCTTATTGCTTCTCACCTTTCTACCATCTATTTCTGACTTCATATGACTTCCCTCTTTTCCACTACCTAGGTTCCCATCCCCCTGCCAAATTAGTTTAAATCCTCCCGAACCGCCCTAGAAAATATTACCCCGAGGACATCGGCTCCCTCACAGTTCAGGTGTAGACCGTCCCCTTGGTACAGGTCACTCCTCCCCAAGAACTGGTTCCAATGCCTCAAGAATTTAAATCCCTCTCCCTTGCACCACTGCTCAAGCCACGTATTTAGCTTATCTATCTTACTCTCTCTAAACTTATTAGCTCGTGGCACTGGTAGCAATCCAGAGATTACTACCTTTGAGGTCCTACTTTTTCAATTTAGCTCCTAACTCCCTAAATTCAGCTTGTACATGGCCTTGGTGAGACCACACCTTGTGCGCAATTTTGGTCACCTTATCTGAGGAAGGATGTTCTTGCCATGGAGAGAGTGCAGCGAAGATTCACCAGACTGATACCTGGGATGGCAGGAATGACGTTATGAGGAGAGATTGGGTCAATTGGGCTTATATTTGCTGGAGTTTATAAGAATGAGAGGGGATCTCATTGAAACTTACAAAATTCTAACAGGATTAGACAGACTAGATGCGGGAAGGATGTTCCTGATGGCGGGGGAGCCCAGAACCAGGGGTCACAGTGTAAGGATAAGGGGTAAATAGTGGGGTTACATTAGCTCCCCTCCAATCCATGGGAACTGTTCCAGAGGCTATAGAATTTTGGAAGATGACCAGCAATGCATCTACTATTTCCTAGGGCTATTTCCTTAAGTACCCTAGGATGTAGATTATCAGGCCCTGGGGATTTATCGGCCTTCAATCCCGTCAATTTCCTTAACACCATTTCCCTACAAATACTGATTTCATTCAGTTCCTCCCTCTCATTAGACCCTATGTTCCCTGATGTCTCTGGGAGGTTATTTGTGTCCTCCTTTGTGAAGACAGAACCAAAGTATGTATTTAATTGGTCAGCCATTTCTTTGTTCCCCATTATAAATTCCCCTGATTCTGACTGCAAGGGATCTACGCTTGATTTCACCAATCTTTTTCTCTTCACATATCTATAAAAGCTTTTACAGTCAGTTTTTATGTTCCAAGATTGCTAATTAATCCTTTCTCATTACACAATACCCAGTCTAAGATGGCCTGATCTCTAGTTGGTTCCTCGACATATTGATCCAGGAAACCATCCCATATACACTCCAGGAATTCCTCCTCCACAATATTGTTACTAATTTGGTTAGCCCAATCTATATGTAGATTAAAGTCACCCATGATAACCGCTGTGCCCTTAGTGCACGCGTCTCTAATTTCCTGTTTAATGCCATCTCCAACCTCAGCATTACTGTTTGGGGGTCTGTATACAACTCCCACTAATGTTTTCTGCCCCTTGGTATTTCTCCGCTCTACCCATACAGATTCTACATCATCAGAGCTAATATCCTTCCTTACTATTGTGTTAATCTCTTTAACCAGCAATGCTACCCCACCTCCTTTTCCTTTTTGCCTGTTTTTCCTGAATATTGAATTCCCAGCCTTGGTCACCCTGGAGCCATGTCTCCGTAATCCCAATTATATCATATCCGTTAAAATCTATTTGCACAGCTAATTCATCCACCTTATTACGAATGCTCCTCGCATTAAGACACAAAGCCTTCAGGCTTGTTTTTTGAACACAGACCTTTTAGAATTATTATTTACTGTGGCCATGTTTGATTTAAACCCTTGATTTTTCTGACTGCCTCTATCCTTGCTTCCCTTTCCTCTGTCTCCCTGCACAGGTTCCCAACCCCCTGCCATTTTAGTTTAAACCCTCCCCGACAGCACTAGCAAACACTCCCCCTAGGACATCAGTCCCGGTCCTGCCCAGGTGGAAACCGTCTAGTTTTTACTGGTCCCACCTCCCCCAGAACCGATTCCAATATCCCAGGAATTTGAATCCCTCCCCCTTGCACCATTCCTCTAGCCACATATTCATCTGAAATATCCTTCAATTTCTACTCTGACTAGCACGTGGCACTGGTAGCAATCCTGAGATTACTACCTTTGAGGTCCTATTTTTTAAATTTACCTCCTAACTCCCTATATTCAGCTCTTAGGACCTCATCCTGGTTTTTAACATAGGAGCAGAAGGCCATTTGGTCCCTCTATCTTCTACCTCAACTCCACTTTCCTGCACTATCCCTTGATTCCATTAATATCCAAAAATCTATCGATCTCTGTCTTGAATATACGCAACGACTGAGCCTCCACAGCCCTCTGGGGCAGAGAATTCCAAAGATTCACCGCCCTCTGAGTGAAGAAATTTCTTCTCATCTCAGTCATAAATGGCTGACCCCTTATGCTGAGACTGTGACCCCTGGTTCTAGACTCCCCAGCCAGGGGAAACATCCTCCCTGCATATACCCTGAAATATAGAAAATTCTTACAGGGCTTGACAATGAGATCCCCTCATTCTTCTAAACTCTAGAAAATATAGGCCTAGTCTACTCAATCTCTCCTCATAGGACAATCCCCCCATCCCAGGAACCAGTCTGGTGAACCTTCGTTGCACTCCCTCTATGGCGAGTATATCCTTGCTGTACACAATACTCCAGGTGTGGTCTCACCAGGGCCCTATATAATTGCAGTAAGACGTCTTTACTCTTATACTCAAATCCTCTTGTAATAAAAGCCAACATACCATTTGCTTTCCCAATTGCTTGCTGCACCTACATTATATTCCATTTGCCATGTTCTTGCCCACTCACTTAGCTTGGCTATATCTGCTTAAAGCCTCTTTGCATCCTCCTCACAACTTACATTCCCACCCAGCTTTGTATCATCAGCAAACTTGGATATATTACATTTGGTCCCTCATCCAAATCATTGATTTAGATTGTGAATAGCTGAGGCCCAAGCACTGATCCCTGCGGTACCCCACTAGTCACAGCCTGCCAACCTGAAAATGACCCGTTTATTTCTACTGTTTTCTGTCCGTTAACCAATCCTCAATCCATGCTAGTATGTTACCCCAATCCCATGAGTCCTAATTTTGTTTAATAACCTCTTGTGTGGCACCTTATCGAATGCCTTCTTGAAAATCCAAATACACCACATCCACTCATTCCCCTTTATCTATTCTGCTAGTTACATCCTCACAAACTCGAACAGATTCCTGAAACATGATTTCCCTTCCATAAGTCCGTGTTGACTCAGGCCAATCCTGTTGTTATTTACCACGTCCTTAATAATATTCTAGCATTTTCCCTACTACTGATGTCAAGCAAATTGGTCTGTAGTTCCCTGTTTTCTCTCCCTCCTTTCTTAAATAGTGGGGTTACATTTGTTACCTTCCAATCACCGGGAACCACGTTCTGGAATCTATGGAATTTTGAAAAATGACAACCAATGCATCCACTATCTCGATAGCCATCTTTCAAAACCCTAGGATGTAGACCATCAGGTCCAGGGGATTTATCTGATTTCAGTCCCATCAATTTCTCCCAGTTCCTGATTCTCGCCAGACCCTTGGTTGTCAACTATTTCCAGGAAGTTTTTTGCATTTCCTTCCAAGACTCACACAAAGTATTTGTTTAATTTCTCTGCCATTTCCTTATTTCCCATTATAATTTCTCCTGTCTCAACCTGTAAGGGACCCACATTTACTTTTGCTAATCTTTTCCTTTTTACATACCTATAGAAGCTTTTAGTCTGTTTTTATGTCTCTTGCTAGTTTACTCATTCTATTTTCCCTTTATCAATTTCTTGGTCCTCCTTTGCTGAATTCTGAAATCCTCCCACTCCTCGGGTTTACTACTCTTTTTGGCAGCAGTCTCTTCCTTTGATCTAATACTATCTTTAACTTCTCGTTAGTTGCAGTTGGACCACTTTTCCTGTGGGGTTTTTGTGCCTTAAAGGAATGTATATTTGTTGTAAATTATGTATTCTTTAAATGCTAGTCATTGCTTGTCTACTGTCATACCTTTTAATGTATTTTCCTAATCTACCTTAGCCAACTTGCCCCTCATACCTACGTAGTTTGCTTTATTTAGATTTAAGACCCTAGTTTTGGATTTAACTAAATCACTTTCAAACTCAATATAAAATTCTATCATATCTCTTCCCTAAAGGCCCCTTTCTCATTGCACAATACTAGATCTAAAATAGCCTGTTCCCTCAACATACTGATCTAGAAAACTATCTTGCATACATTCCATGAATTCATTCTCCACTACTCCTGCAAATTTGGTTTGCCCAGTCTATATGTAGATTAAAGTTCCCCATGATTACTGTATTACCTGTTACATGCGCCCCTGATTTACTCTACCCTACATTACAACTACTGTTACAGGGCCTCAACAACTCCCACCAATTTTTTCTGCCCCTTGCTGTTTCTTAGCTCCACCCAAACTGATTCTACTTCTTGATTTTCAGAGCAAAGATTAAGAACATAAGATTCTTTCTCTCTACTATCTTTATCATCAGGGCTACCTCCTCCTCCTTTTCCATTTTGCCTATCTCTTCTAAAAGTTAAGTCATAGTCATCATAGAGTTTTACAGCACAGAAAGAGGCCCTTCGGCCCATCCATCCCTGTCCAGTCTAATCCCATTTTCCAGCATTTGGTCCATAGCCTTGTATGCAATGGCATTTCAATTGCTCATCCAAATGCTTCTTGAATGTTGTGAGGGTTCCTGCCTCTACCACCCTTTCAGGCATTGAGTTCCACATTCCAACCACCCTCTGGGTGAAAAAGTTCCTCCTCAAATCCCCTCTAAATCTCCTGCCCCTTACCCTGAATCTATGCCCCCTTGTTATTGACCCCCCTACTAAGGGGAAAAGTTCCTTTCTATCTACCCTATCTATGCCCCTCATCATTTTGTACACCTCAATCAGGTCCCCCCTCAGCCTTCTTTGCTCCAAGGAAAACAACCCCAGCCTGTCCAGCCTCTCTTCATAGCTGAGGCGCTCCATCCCAGGTAACATCCTGGTGAATCTTCTCTGCACCCTCTCCAAAGCAATCACATCCTTCCTATAGTGAGGCGACCAGAACTGCACACAGTACTCCAGCTGTGGCCTCACCAGCGTTTTGTACAGCTCCATCATAACCTCCCTGCTCTTATATTCTATGCCTCGGCTAATGAAGGCAAGTATCCCATATGCCTTTTTAACCACCTTATCTACCTGCTCCGCTGCCTTCAGGGATCTTTGTACATGTACACCAAGGTCCCTCTGACCCTCTGTACTTCCTAGGGTCCTACCACTCATTGTGTATTCCCTTGCCTTATTTGTCCGTCCAAAATGCATCACCTCGCACTTTTCAGGGTTAAATTCCATTTGCCACTTTTCCGCCCATCTGACCAACCCGTTTATATCGTCCTGTAGCCTGAGGCTTTCCTCCTCACAATTTACCACCCCACCAATTTTCGTGTCATCTGCGAACTTACTGATCATACCTTTTACATTCTCATCCAAATCATTTATGTAGATCACAAACAACAAGGGACCCAGCACCGATCCCTGCGGTACCCCACTGGACACAGGCTTCCAGTCACAAAAGCAACCTTCGACCATCACCCTCTGCCTCCTGCCACTCAGCCAGTTTAGGATCCAACGCGCCAAGGCACCCTGGATCCCATGGGCTCTTACCTTCTTGACCAGTCTCCTATGCGGGACTTTGTCAAAAGCTTTACTGAAGTCCATGTAAACCACATCCACAGCATTTCCCTCATCCACCCCCCTAGTCACCCCCTCGAAAAATTCAATCAGATTTGTCGGACATGATTTACCCTTGACAAAGCCATGCTGACTATCCCCGATTAATCCTTGCCTCTCCAAGTGGAGACTAATTTTGTCCCTCAGAATTTTTTCCAATAATTTCCCTACCACAGATGTTAGGCTCACTGGCCTGTAATTCCCTGGTTTATCCCTGCTACCCTTCTTGAATAATGGTACTGGAATATTTAGTTCCCAACCTTGGCCACATTGCAACCATGTCTCCAGAATGGCCATTAGATCAAACCAATTAATTTCTATCTGCGCTATTAATTCATCTATTTTGTTGCGAATGCTTCGCGCATTTAGATATAGTGCCTTTAGCTTTGACATTTCTATTTTTCCCTGTCACCTTAGTCACTGATGCCTTATTACCTTTGTTACACTCTGTCCCTTCCTGACTCACTGCTTATTTTTACCCAAAATTCCTACTCTGCTCTAGAGCCTTGACATTTCTCTCGCAGCTTTTAAATTTACTCTTTCCTGATTCCTCCCCCCCCCCCCCCCCCCTTCATTAGTTTAAAGCCCCGTCTACGGCCCTAGTTATTTGGTTTGTCAGGACACTGGTCCCAGCCTGGTTTAAGTGGAGCCCGTCCCAACGGAACAGCTCTTTTCCCCCAGTACTGGTGCCAGTGCCCCATGATCTGAAACCCCTTCCTCCCACACCGCTCTTTGAGCCACCTATTTAAACCTCGAATCTGTCCCTATGCCAATTTGCACGTGGCTCAGGTAACAATCCGGAGATCGTTACCTTTGAGGTTCTGCTTTTTAATTTGGATCCTAGCTCCTCAAACTCCCTCAGCAGAACCTCATTCCTAATTCTACCTATGCCGATGTGGACCACGACAACTGGATCCTCCCCTCCCACTCCAAGTTCTCCTCCAGCCACAAGGAGATGTCTTTAACCCTGGCACACAACACAACCTTCGGAACTCGCAGCTGCAGAGAACAGTATCTATCCTCCTGACTATACTGTCCGTCCCCCCCCCAACTTGAATGGCCTGCACCATGGTTAGCTTGCTCATCCACACAGGCAGCAAGAACCTCATACCTGTTAGACAAGGCCCCCATCACCTCCCAAGTCACCCATTATCCCAACTTGGAAATATATCGCTGTTCCTTCATTGTCGTTGGCTCAAAATCCTGGAACTCCCTCCCTAACAGCACTATGGGAGTACCTTCACCACACCACCCCCTTCTCAAGGGCAGTTAGGGATTGACAATAAATGCTGGCCTTGCCAGCGACGTGCAAATCCCATGGATAAATAAAAAGTATAAGTACAGTATTCACTATGTACAATTTGTCCTGTGTTTTTCTGTGATTGGAGGGGTTCCTGTTCTGAGCTGCTGCCTTCCCCAGGGGCAAGCTAGTGAATGTGGTGGCAGCTGGACCGGAAAGGTAACATGGAGGTGGCAGTGCCTTGGTGTAGCCTAGTGCCTCCTGCTCCTGTTGCTTGCTGGGCAGCTTGTATGTTCCCATTAACCATGGAATTTATTTTGTAGGTGAGGAGGACAACACTGCAGTCATCTGGTTCTGGCTTCATGAGGGAGATGCCCAGCGCTGCCCCTCCTGTGGGGCTCATTACAAGCTGACACCCCACCATCACTGAATATGGGTACACTTCATCCGCTCACCTGTGTTGGACGGATGGCTCAGGACCCAACATTTAACACACTATTGTTAAAGAATAAAATATTAATAGTTTACATCTAACAGCCTTGTTTCCTGGTCTTTATTTCAAGTTATGCAATTCTCAAAGAATCCCTCTGAAGAATGCTGTAAAGTGGAATTTGTGATTCTCCCCAGGGTGCAATTGGCCTGGGTTAGGACAGAAACACCCAGCAAAACAATGGGGAGAAGAGTCACTTGCTGAGGATCTTTGTGATGGAGTAAACAGCAAAAGCGACACATTTTCTAGAATATAAGGAGCATTTACTAAGAACCAAAACATTACAAAAGTAAGGAATACGCAAAAAAAAAAAAAAGGCATTGTACAAGTTTCCTGTCAGAGTTGTGCAATGCATCCCTTCTTACAAAGGTAATTGGCTGTGTGGGGTAAGGAGAGTGGGTGATGCACTAGGCGACAGGCTACCCGGGGGGCAGGGAGTTTCCGTGGTGTGGATGATGGTGCTGCCTTGGTCCATCACCGAGGGGACCTTGCCCAGGGTCTCTGTCCCAGTGCTGCTGGGCCACGAGCCCGGGGTCTTGGTGAGAGGCGCTGTGAGGTTGAATCTTTCCCCTGCTGTGGCGGATTTCGCCTCGCTCTTGGCCGAGGCAAGGATCACCGTCTTCGAGGAGCTCGGGAGGATAGGCCCCACTTTGGAAAGCATCACAGTGCAGGTGGAGCTGGCGATGGTGGGGGTCAGCATTGGACCACAGGTGCTTGAGAGTGGGATCCCCAACGACTTCGGAGTGGAGGCTTCGAGTGGAGTGATAATGGACTTAGTAAGGGCAGACATCTTTGCGTCAGACATCACGTAAAGGGTCTTTGTTGGACTTGAAGTAACTGGAAAAGAAAAGAAAGAAGTTAGCAAACTGATCTAAACACTTACATATTGGACAGCTCGGTTGATGTAGCCCCAGCTTCTCACCAACACTGAGCCAAATCCTGGAGAGCAAACAGGGCTTAGAACAAATACTCTGGTGTGCGTCCTGCCCCATATTCAGACATTCTCCAAAGGGATAAAGGAACGGCGTTGAGGGAAGTCCTGCTACGTGGGCAGATTGTCTCCAATTTCACTCCAATATGGTGAGGTTTTATTGGACCAAGTTAATGTTGCGAACAGCACGTAACACCTGATCAGACACAGCTACCCTATTCCATCGAGTGTACAGCACAGAAACAGGCCATTCAGCCCAACTGCTCCACACGAGCCTCCTCCCACCCCTCTTCATCTCATCAACATGGCTTTCTATTCCTTTCTCTCTCGTGTTTATCTAACTTCCCCTTAAATGCATCTATGATATTCGCCTCAACTACTCCCTGTGGTAGTGAGTTCCATATGCTAACCACTCTCGAGTAAAGAAGTTTCTCCTGAATTCCCTACTGGATTTATTAGTGACCATCTTATATTTATGAGCCCCTAGTTCTGGTCTTCCCCACATCTACTCTTTCATAATTTGTCACACCTCAGTCTTTTTTCTAGAGAAAAGAGCCCCAGCCTATTAAGTCTTTTCTGATAGTTATAACCCCTCAGTTCTGGTATTATTCCAGTAAATCTTTTGTGCACTTTCTCCAGTGCTTCTTCTATATCCTTTTTATTTACTACAGGTAACAGACCCTTCTACCAGAGTATGTATTAACAGCATCAGTGATGTCCAAGGGAATTTATGACAGTTATTATGGAATGAAGATACAGCACAAGCTCAATGCCAGTACCTGCCTGCTGTGGCCTCACCTACAGCTGTGGATGAAGAATGGGGAGCTGGACCCTTTTCCACTAAAGGTGATTCCATGGGGGATTGACTTTTGCTCACGTCCTCTGGTGCGACTGGTTTGGTCTGGTTGACTGTGCTGGTGCCTTGGGAGCTCGGGACTGACAGCAGAGTGTCACAGCACTGCAGAGAGATAGAAACGGAGGGTCAGTTAAAGCACTGGGGAAACATCACCAAAAGGCAGCAGGAATGTTCAACTTGTACTACAGGAGAGGTCAACTGGCCTGACAACCCCAATATCACAGTCAACACACATGGGTACTGGAGCTTCCATCCCCAACAGCAGAGATCTCAATCTTCCCTTCAGTGTTAACAAGGCACTCAGCCTCAAAATGACCCCGCCCCTAGAATCTGTTACACAGGAGGCCATTCAGCCCCTCGAGCTTTTTCCACCAGATCATGGCTGATCTGTACCTCAACACCATTTACCCAATATCCCTCGATAAACTGACCTAACAAAAATGTATCAATCTCAGTCTTAAAAATTTCAACTGACCCCCAGCATCCACAGCCTTTTTGGGGGGAGTGGGCAAAGAGTCCCACATTTCCACTACCCTTTGTGTGAAAAAGTGCTTCCTGATTTCACCCCTGAATGATCCAGCTCTAACTTTAAGATAATGTCCCCTTGTTCTGGACTCCCAGAGGAAATACTTTTCTCCAGTCTATCAACTTCTTTAATCATCTTAAACACATCGATTAGATCACCCTTTAATCTTCTATACTCAAGGGAATACAAACATAAGTCTATGCAACCTGTCCTCATAATTTAACCCTTTTCACCCCGGTATTATTCTGGTGAATCTGTGCTGCGCCCCCTCCAAGGTCAATATATCCTTCCTGAGGTGTGGGGCCCAGAACTGAACACAGTGCTCCAGATGGGATCTAACCAGAGCTCTATATAGCTGTAGCATAACTTCCAACATCCCATTCGTTTTTAAAATTACTTTCTGTACCTGTCCTAGCTTTTAGTGACTTGCAAACCTTTTAGTTTCGTCAAATACTTGCATACGAAACATGAACCTTCCTTTTTTTAACGGATGGTGAGAGCCCTGTTGTGAATCTCCAGTGTCCGTCTCGCTGTAGAAGCAAGCGCTTGATGCACAGTAAAGTGCTTCATCTGCCCTCTTTACTCTTTAAACCAGCTTGCTGTTAAAGAATAAAATTTCCCAGCAGTCTTTGGAAAGAACAAGGCTCACAGTCACTCACCTGCTGACTCTGGGCTGCCTGCACTTTGACCTCTTGTTCCATCTCCTCGAGGTTGAGGCCCAGGCTGGGCAAGGCGCTGACGGTACTGGACTGGCTCAGAGTGGACACTCGGCTGGCCTGGGTCCTCAGGGTCACGGTGATGGCGGTTGGAGGCTTCACACCTGGAGAACATGAAGGATAAATGCACAAGTGGCAATGCACGGCCACACAGCACTATAAGAACATAAGAAATAGGAGCAGGAGTCGGCCATTTGGCCCTGCTCTGCCATTCAATAAGATCATGGCTGATCTTCTACCTCATCTCCACTTTCCTGAACTATCCCCATATCCCTTGATTCCCTTAATATTCAAAAATCTATCAATCTCTGTCTTGAATATACTCAACAACTGAGCCTCCACAGCCCTCTGGGGTACAGAATTCCAAAGATTCACCGCCCTCTGAGTGAAGACATTTCTCCTCCTCCTCAGTCCTAAATGGCTGACCCCTTATTCTGAGACTGTGACCCCTGTTTCTAGACTCCACAGCCAGGGGAAACATCCACCCTGCCAAGCCCTTTAAGAATTTTGTATTTTTCAATGAGATCACCTCTCATTCTTCTAAACTCTAGAGAATATAGGCCTAGTCTTTTCAATCTCTCCTCATAGGACAATCCCCCCCATCCCAGGAACCGGTCTGGTGAACCTTCGTTGCACTCCCTCTATGGCAAGTATATCCTTCCTGAGGTAAGGAGACCAAGACTGTACACAATACTCCAGATGTTGCAGTAAGATGTCTTTACTCTTATACTTAAATCCCCTTGTAATAAAGGCCAACATACCATTTGCTTTCCTGATTGCTTGCTGTACCTGCATGTTAACTTTCAGTGATTCGTGTACAAGGACACCCAGGTCCCTCTGAAAATCAACATTTCCTAATCTCTCACCATTTAAAAAATACTCTGCTTTTCTATTTTTCCTACCAAAGTGGATAACATTTCACCACATTATATTCCATTTGCCATGTTCTTGCCCAATCACTTAGCCTGTCTATATCCCCTTGAAGCCTCCTTGCATCCTCCTCACAACTTACATTCCCACCCAGCTTTGCATCATCGGCAAACTTGTATATATTACATTTGGTCCCCTCATCCAAATTATTGATATAGATTGTGAATAGCTGAGACCCAAGCACTGATCCTTCCGGTACCCCCACTAATTACAGCCTGCCAACCCAAAAATGACCCGTTTATTCCTACTCTGTTTTCTGTCCGTTAACCAATCCATGCTAGTATATTACCATGATCCCAAATTTTGTTTAATAACCTCTTGTGTGGCACATTATCTAATGCCGTCTGAAAATCCAAATACACCACATCCACTGGTTCCCCCTTATCTATTCTGCTAGTTACAACCTCAAAAAGCAACAGATTTGTCAAACACGATTTCCCTTTCATAAACCCGTGTTGACTCTGCCCAATCCTATTATTATTTTCTAAGTGCTCGTTACCATGTCCTTAATAATAGATTCTAGCATTTTCCCCACTACTGATGTCATGTTAACTGGTCTGTAGTTCGCCGTTTTCTCTCTCCCTCCTTTCTTAAATAGTGGGGTTACATTTGCTACCTTCCAATCTGTGGGAACCATTCTAGAATCAATGGAATTTTGGAAAATGACAACCAATGCATCCACTATCTCTATAGCTAACTCTTTCAAAACTCTAGGATGTAGGCCATCAGGTCCAGGGGATTTATCGGCTTTCAGTCCCATTAATTTCTCCAGTACTACTTTTTTAACTAATACTAATATCTTTCAGTTCCTCATCCTCACCAGACCCTTGGTTGTCCACTATTTCCAGGAAGTTTTTTGCATCTTCTTCCGTGAAGACAAAGTATTTGTTTAATTTCTCTGCCATTTCCTTACTCCCCATTATTTCTCCCGTCTCAGCCTGTAAGGGACCCACATTTACTTTAGCTAATCTTTTCCTTTTTACATACCTGTAGAAGCTTTTAGTCTGTTTTTATGTCTCTTGCTAGTTTACGCTCATATTCTATTTTCCTTTTCTTTATCAATTTCTTGGTCCTCCTTTGCTGAATTCTAAAATCCTCCCAATCCTCAGGCTTACTACTCTTTTTGGCAGCATTACAAGCCTCTTCCTTTGATCTAATACCATCTTTAACTTCTCGTTAGCCACGGTTGGACCACTTTTCCTGTGGGGTTTTTGTGCCTTAAAGGAATATATATTTGTTGTAAATTATGTATTAATTCTTTAAATACTAGTCATTGCTTGTCCACTGTCATACCTTTTAATGTAGTTTCCCAATCTACCTTAGCCAACTTGCCCCTCAGATCTACGTAGTTTGCTTTGTTTAGATTTAAGACCCTAGTTTCAGATTTAACTAAGAATTTTATGTTGAGTTTGAAAGTGACTATCATATTATGGTCACTCTTCCCTAAAGGCCCCTTTACTACAAGGTTATTAATTAACCCTTTCTCGTTGCACAATACTTGATCTAAATAGCCTGTTCCCTAATTGGTTCCTCAACATACTGATCCAGAAAACTATCTTGCATACATTCCATGAATTTCTCCTCCACACTATTACTGCAAATTTGGTTTGCCCAGTCTATATGTAGATTAAAGTCCCCCATGATTACCGTATTACCCTTGTTACATGTGTTTCTAATTTCCTGATTTATACTTTGCCCTACATTACAACTACTGTTAGGTGGCCTATAAACAACTCCCACCAGTGTTTTCTGCCCGTTGCTGTTTCTTAGCTCCGCCCAAACTGATTTTACTTCTTGATTTTCGGAGCCAAGATCCTTTCTCTCTGCAATTCAGCTCCTTTGTCCATGTTTGGACCAAGGCTGTAATGAGGTCGGGAGCAGAGTGGTCTTGGCGTAACCCAATCTGGGCATCAGTGAGCGGGTTATTTGTAAGTGCCGCGTGACACCTTCCATCACTTTGTTGATGATTGAGAGTAGACTGATGGGGCAGTAATTGGCCGGATTGGATTTGTCCTGCTTTTTGTGGACAGGACATACCTGGGCTGTTTTCCACATTGTCGGATAGATGCCAGTGTTGTAGCTGTACTGGAACGGTTTGGCTAGAGATGCGGCTAGTTCTGGAGCACAAGTCTTCAGCACGATAGCTGGGATGTTGTCGGGTCCCATAGCCTTTGCTGTATCCAGTGTGCACAGCCTTTTCTTGATGTCATGTAGAGTGAATCGAATTGGCTGAACACTGGCTTCTGTGATGGTAGGGACCTCAGGAGGAGGCTGATATGGATCATCCACTCGGCACTTCTGGCTGAAGATGGTTGCAGCCTTGTCTTTTGCACTCATGTGCTGGGCTCTACCATCATTGAGGATGAAGATATTCATGGAGCCTCCTCCTCCCGTTAGTTGTTTAATGGTCCACCACCATTCACGACTGGATGTGGCAGGACTGCAGAGCGATTGTGGGATCGCTTAGCTCTGTTTATAGCATGCATGTAGTCCTGTGTTGCAGCTTCCCCAGGTTGGCACCTCATTTTTAGGTACGCCTGGTGCTGCTTCTGGCATGCTCTTCTACACTCCTTATTGAACCAGGGTTGGTCTCCTGGCTTGATGGTAATGGTAGAGTGAGGGATATGCCGGGCCATGAGGTTACAGATTGTGGTGGAATACAATTCTACTGCTGCTGATGGCCCACAGCGACTCATGGATGCCCAGTTTTGAGCTTCTAGATCTGTTCTGAATCTATCCCATTTAGCACGGTGGTAGTGCCACACAACCCGATGGAGGGTGTCCTCAGTGTGAAGACGGGACTTCGTCTCCACAATGACTGTGCGGTGGTCTCTGATACCAATACTGTCATGGACAGATGCATCTGTGACAGGTAGATTGGTGAGGACAGAGTCAAGTAGGTTTTTCCCTCGTGTTGGTTCTCTCACCACCTGTCTCAGGCCCAGACTCAGGACTCGGCCAGCTCTGTCAGTAGTGGTGTTACCGAGCCACTCTTGGTGATGGACATTGAAGTCCCCCACCCAGAGTACATTCTGTGCCCTTGCTACTCTCAGTGCTTCTTCCAAGTGGTGTTCAACATGGAGGAGTACTGATTCATCAGCTGAGGGAGGGCGGTAGGTGGTAATCATCGGGTGGTTTCCTTGCCCATGCTTAACCTGAAGCCATGAGACTTCATGGGGTCCAGAGTCAATGTTGAGGACTCCCAGGGCCACTGCTTCCCGACTGTATACCACTGTGCCGTCACCCCTGGTGGGTCTGTCCTGCCAGGACATACCCAGGGATGGAGATGTAGGAGTTTGGGACATTGGCTGGATGGTATGATTGTGTGAGTATGACTATGTCAGGCTGTTGCTTGACTAGTCTGTGGGACAGCTCCCCCAATTTTGGCACAAGTCTCCAGATGTTGGTAAGGAGGACTTTGCTGGGTCGACTGTGGCAGTCAGAGAAATCAACGGTTTAAATCAAACATGGCCCACAGTAAACAATTATTCTAATAGGTGTAAGAGCGTTAAAAAAACAAGCCTGAAGGCTTTGTGTCTTAATGCGAGGAGCATTCGTAATAAGGTGGATGAATTAGCTGCGCAAATAGAGGTAAACGAATATGATTTGATTGGGATTACGGAAGCATGGCTCCAGGGTGGCCAAGGCTGGGAACTCAACATCCAGGGGTATTCAATATTCAGGAAAGATAGGCAAAAAGGAAAGGGAGGTGGGGTAGCATTGCTGGTTAAAGGAGGGATTAACACAATTGTAAAGAAGGATATTAGCTCTGATGTGGAATCTGTATGGGTAGAACTGAGAAATACCAAGGGGCAGAAAACGTTAGTGGGAGTGGTATATAGACCTCTCAACAGTAATGCAGAGGTTGGGGATGGCGTTAAAAGGGAAATTAGAGAAGCGTGCAATAAGGGCACGGCAGTCATCATGGGTGACTTTAATCTACATACAGATTGGGCTAACCAAATTAGTAACAATACTGTGGAGGAGGAATTCCTGGAGTGTTTAAGGGATGGTTTCCTGGACCAATATGTCGAGGAACCAACCAGAGATCAGGCCATCTTAGACTGGGTATTATGTAACGAGAAAGGATTCATTAGCAATCTTGTTGTACGAGGACCCTTGGGTCAGAGCGATCATAATATGATCGAATTCTTCGTTAAGATGGAGAATGAAGTAGTCGATTCAGAGAATAGGGTCCTAAATTAAAATAAAGGAAACTACGATGGTCTGAGGCGCGAGTTGGGTAGGATTGATTGGGGAATGTCACTCAAAGGGTTCACGGTGGATAGGCAATGGCAAACATTCAAAGACCGCATGGATGAACTGCAGAATTTGTTCATCCCTGTTTGGCATAAAAATAAAACAAAAAAGGTGACTCAACCGTGGCTAACAAGGGAAATTAGGGATAGCATAAGATCCAAGGAGAGGACATATAAATTGGCCAGAAAAAGCAGTAAACCTGAGGATTGGGAGCAGTTTAGGATTCAACAAAGGAGGACAAAGGGATTAATTAAGAAGGGGAAAATAGAATGAGAGTAAGCTTTCAGGGAACATAAAAACTGACTGTAAAAGCTTTTATAGATATGTGAAGAGAAAAAGATTGGTGAAGTCAAGCGTAGGTCCCTTGCAGTCAGAATCAGGGGAATTTATAATGGGGAACAAAGAAATGGCAGGCCAATTAAATACATATTTTGGTTCTGTCTTCACAAAGGAGGACACAAATAACCTCCCAGAGATGTCGGGGAACATAGGGTCTGATGAAAGGGAGGAACTGAAAGAAATCAGTATTTGTAGGGAAATGGTGTTAGGGAAATTGATGGGATTGAAGGCTGATAAATCCCCAAGGCCTGATAATCTGCATCCTAGGGTACTTAAGGAAGTGGCCCTAGAAATAGTTGATGCTTTGCTGATCATCTTCCAGCATTCGATGGAATCTGGCACAGTACCTATGGATTGGAGGGTAGCTAATGTTACCCCACTATTCAAAAAAGGTGGTAGAGAGAAAGCGGGGAATTACAGACCGGTAAGCCTGACATCGGTAGTGGGGAAAATGCTAGAGTCCATTATAAAAGATGTAATAGCAGAGCACTTGAAAAACAGTGACAGGATCGGACAAAGTCAACATGGATTTACAAAAAGTAAATCGTGCGGACAAAGTCAACATGGATTTACAAAAAGTAAATCGTGCTTGACTAATCTACTGGAATTTTTTGAGGATGTAACTGGTAAAATAGATAAGGGAGAACCAGTGGATGTGCTGTATTTGGACTTTCAGAAGGCTTTCGATAAGGTCCTGCATAAGAGATTAGCGTGTAAAGTTAAGGCACATGGGATTGGGGGCAAGGTATTGACTTGGATAGAGAACTGGTTGGCAGACAGAAAGCAGAGTTGGAATAAACGGTTCTTTTTCCGAGTGGCAGGCAGTGACTAGTGGGGTACCTCAGGGATCGGTCCTTGGGCCCCAGCTATTCACAATATATATTAATGATCTAGACAAGGGAACTAGATGTAATATCTCCAAATTTGCAGACGACACAAAGCTGGGTGGGCGTGTGTGCTGTAAGGAGGATGCCAAGAAACTCCAGGATGATTTGGACAGGTTGGGTGATTGGGCAAAAGCATGGCAGATGCAATATAATGTGGATAAATGTGAGGTTATCCACTTTGGTGGCAAAAACAGGAAGGCAGATTATTATCTGAATGGCAATAGATTGGGAGAAGGGGAAGTGCAACGAGACCTGGGTGTCCTTGTGCACCAGTCGCTGAAGGTAAGCATGCAGTTGGTTAAGAAGGTAAATGGCATGTTGGCCTTCGTAGCGAGAGGGTTTGAGTACAGGAACAAGGATGTCTTGCTGCAGTTATACAGGGCCTTGGTGAGACCACATCTTGAGTATTGTGTGCAGTTTTGGTCGCCTTATCTGAGGAAGGATGTTCTTGCCATGGAAGGAGTTCAGCGAAGATTCACCAGGTTGATACCTGGGATGGCAGGAATGACGTATGAGGAGAGATTGGGTCGATTGGGCTTGTACTCGCTGGAGTTTAGAAGAATGAGAGGGGATCTCATTGAAACTTATAAAATTGTGACAGGACTGGACAGACTAGATGCAGGAAGGATGTTCCCGATGGTCGTGGAGTCCAGAACCAGGGGTCACTGTCTAAAGATAAGGGGTAAGCCAGTTAGGACAGAAATGAGGAGGAATTTCTTCACCCAGAGAGTGGTGAACCTGTGGAATTCTCTACCACAGAAGGCAGTAGAGGCCAATACATTAAATATATTCAAGAAGGAGTTGGATATATTTCTGAAGGCTAAAGGGATCAAGGGGTATGGGGAGAAAGCAGGGACCGGGTACTGAATTTGGATGATCAGCCATGATCGCATTGAATGGCGGAGCAGGCTCGAGGGGCCGAATGGCCTACTCCTATCTTCTATGTTTCTATGACTGGGCTGGATGTGCTGTTTCCATGTCTGTAGCCGGTGCCAAGGTCGATGCCGGGTGGTCCGTCCGGTTTCATTCTTGTTATTGTGTTTCGTAGCGGTTTGTTACAACTGAGTGGCTAGGCCATTTCAGAGGGCAGTGAAGACACAACCACATTGCTGTGTGTCTGGAGTCACATATAGGCCAGACCGGGTAAGGACAGCAGATTTCCTTCCCTGAAGGACATTAGTGAAACAGATGGGTTTTTATGACAATCTGATTGTTTCATCGTCACCATTACTGATACTAGCTTTTTATTCCAGATTTATTTAATTAACTGAATTTAAATTCCCCAGCTGCCGTGGTGGCATTTTAACTCGTGTCTCTCAATCAATAGTCCAGGCCTCTGGATTACGAGCCCAGTGACATTACCACTATGCGGCACACCGCCTGCACTGCCATCCCTATGTAGGGTGGCGGACAGAACTACTTCTACACAGTGGGTAGCACTCTTGCCTCGAAGTCAGAGGTCGTGGGTTCAAGCCCCACTCCAGAGTCTTGAGCCCATAATCCAGGCCGACACTCCAGGGCAGCACTGAGGGAGCGTTGCACTGTCGGAAAGGCTGTACTGAGGGAGTGCTGCACTGTCAGAGGGGCAGTACTGAGGGCGAGCTGCACTGTTGGAGGAGCAGTAGAGGGCGAGCTGCACTGTCGGAGGGGCAGTACTGAGGGAGCACTGCACTGTCGGAGGTGCAGTACTGAGGGAGCGCCGCACTGTCGGAGGGGCAGCACTGAGGGAGCGCCGCACTGTCGGAGGGGCAGCACCGAGGGAGCGCCGCACTGTCGGAGGGGCAGCACCGAGGGAGCGCCGCACTGTCAGAGGGGCAGCACCGAGGGAGCGCCGCACTGTCGGAGGGGCAGCACCAAGGGAGCGCCGCACTGTCGGAGGGGCAGCACCAAGGGCGAGCCGCACTGTCGGAGGGGCAGCACCGAGGGCGAGCTGCACTGTCGGAGGAGCAGTACTGAGGGAGCACTGCACTGTCGGAGGAGCAGTACTGAGGGAGCACTGCACTGTCGGAGGGGCAGCACTGAGGGAGCGCCGCACTGTCGGAGGGGCAGCACTGAGGGGGCGCCGCACTGTCGGAGGGGCAGCACCGAGGGAGCGCCGCACTGTCGGAGGGGCAGCACCGAGGGCGAGCCGCACTGTCGGAGGGGCAGTACCGAGGGCGAGCTGCACTGTCGGAGGAGTACTGAGGGAGCACTGCACTGTCGGAGGAGCAGTACTGAGGGAGCACTGCACTGTCGGAGGAGCAGTACTGAGGGAGCACTGCACTGTCGGAGGAGCAGTACTGAGGGAGCGCTGCACCGTCGGAGGGACAGTACCGAGGGCGAGCTGCACTGTCGGCGGTATTCTGGATGAAACGTTAAACTGAGGCCCCATTTGGTCTCAGGTGGATGTAAAAGATCCCACGGCCACAATTCGAAGAAGAGCAGGCGAGTTCTCCCGTGTCCTGGGGCCAATATTTATCCCTCAACCAACATCACTAAAAAACAGATTATCTGGTCATTATCGCATTGCTATTTGTGGGAGCTTGCTGTGCGCAAATTGGTTGCCCCGTTTCCTACATTACAACAGTGACTACACTGCAAAAGTACTTCATTGGCTGTGAAGCGCTTTGGGATGCTCCGAGGTGGTGAAAGGCGCTGTATAAATGGGAGTCTCTTTCCTTTCTTGCAGTACCTGCTGGGGTGGACGAGCTGCTAGACAGTTTGCCCAGTCCTCCGTTGGTCAGGAGTTGGTGGATGGCGTTGGGTTTGGTGCTCCCGGTCCCGCCCAGGGACCCCGGTGCGGGCGAGGCGCTGACTGTGCGGACAACGGGATTTGCTGCCGTGGTGACCGGGCCCAGGGTGGAGGCCGAACTCTTCACACTCGGGGTCTGTGAATGACATAGTTACTAAAACATCAAGGTGAAATGCAGGGACTGATCACATCAGGCACGGCCAGAGAGGCCTCAAAACATGGCAGCACGAAAAGAGGTGAGCCCAGATTATCGAGATGCCAACTGCATGCTTGGAGTCCGTACAATTTCCAGACCCCCACTGGCTCCCCGTAACCTCCTCCACTGGTGCCTCATCCCCCTCCACTGGCTCCCCGTCTCCCTTCCCCCTCCACTGGCTCCCCGTCTCCCTTCCCCCTCCACTGGCTCCCCATAACCACCTCCACTGGCTCCCCGTCTCCCTCTCCCCCTCCATTGGGTCCCTGTCCCATCCCGCCCTCCACTGGCTCCCTGTCTCCCTGTTCCCCCCCACACTGGCTTCCTGTTTCACCCCTCCCCCCACTGGCTCCCCGTCCCCCCACCGCACCCGTTACCCCCTCCCCACTGGTTCCCCTCCAGTGACTCACCATCTCTCTGTTTCCCCAACCCCCCACTGGCTCCCCGTCCCTTAGGAACCTATGAATTGCTGGACAAAAAAAAAACAAGCTCCATCTAGTTCGCCTTCTCCCATCCTGGTAGTCGATGATACAACGATAATGGAGTTGTTGACCAATCACAGCAATCAATCTCTATCAATGAGTCTACAGCAGACCCAGACATGAGGCGAGGAAAACCCCGAGTGGTGGAGCTTTGGGAACCATAGGTCCAAAGTCACCTGTTCCTCCTGAGCACACTACACTCACCACGTCATGTCTCCAATTACTCAAATACTATATCCCAAAATATTATTTTCTGAAAGAAATCTATCTAATTTGCATTTGAATGATCAACAATAACTGGTTCCACCGTCTCCCGAGGGAGCCTGTTCCATAGGTTGACCGCACGCTGAAATATTGTTTCCACAGATTAGTTTTGAATTTAACCCCCTTCAAGCGCAGGCTGTGTCCTCTGCTTCTGCTAAAAACAGCAATTATATCATCTCTCAACCTTCTCTCTCCACGCGATGGTCTATAAGGTGTGACATGTTGTGCAGGTAAAGTGTACTGTACCTGGCCTGGGCTGGCAGAGGACAAGCTGGGGGCCTTTGTTCCAATGTCCTGCAGACTGAAGCTCAACCCCTGGAGCAGGCTACTTGCAGACGGAGTCCCTGAACACAAACCAAGACGTCAGTAATCGAGTTCCGCAAAACTCTTGTGTGCGGCTACTGGTCTTAATGGAAAGCAAAAGGCGTGATAGCATTAACACAGCCACACAGCGTCTATTCCTGTCCTGTGTGGGGTTAAATGGCAGTGCCACTATTAACCTCACTATCCCAAGCTAGGGAGAGGGAAAGAGTGAGTGAGCCAGGATCCTCGCCCTGATTGCTAATCACTGCCTACTGTCACAATCCATTCGTTGACTGAGAATGTGATCAGGCTCAGTGCGATACACGCACAGTTGAATTGCCCGAAACTTATTGATCTAGCCTGATACGAGAATGGCCAACGTGAGCAAAAGGCAACGCCTGCAGGAGGAGTAGGGCGGCGGGGAGAATTACAATGTTTTGGTCATCCTATGATCACTTTGGGTCTTGGGTCAGGATAAGATTCATACGTTTAAATAAAGATATGCTGTAAGGGGCATGCCACCATGCTGATACCTCCAAACCATATTAAACCGCAGCCTCAGACACTGATCTGCCAGAGTGGCCCCTGTGCTTAAGGTCTTCTCCTCCCCACAAATTAGCAGCAACTCTGCATTAGCAGTGCTGCACACACATGGTCCTGGGACCCGATGTGGACTCCACATCAGGTAATACCCGTTAATACAGGGAAGGGGATTAAAGGCAGATTATCATTTCTGCAGGTTCATTCCTCAAGACTGATCTTCCCGTATACACCAGGAAATCTGCTCACTGACTGTAATGGTGACTGGCCCAGCGCTCTTCACTGATCTCAGCACTCAGAGCTGGGCAGATATGATCAACTAGTTAATATATCCCAGGACAGGCAGTGTTGCGTTGGTTAACAGGCCACCTGCCACCCCCTGATGGCTTGGTCACATTCGGGATCGGGCTCGTCTGTGATTCCTCCCATGGTGAAATGGCCGACTCAAATTCACTGGCTTGCACTTGACAAGGTACTGGAGTATGTCCGGCACTGGACTCCAGCGAGGAGACAGTGTTAGCAGGAAATCATACAATCTTAGCACAGGAGGAGGCCATTCGGACCATCGTGCCTGTGCCGGCTCTTTGAAAAAACTATTCAATGATTTCCACTCCGCTGCTCTTTCCTCATAGCCCTGCAAATTTTTCTTTTTCAAGTATTTATCCAATTCCCTTTTGAATGTTACTCTTGAATCTGTTTCCACCGCCCTTTAAGGCAGCGCATTCCAGATCACAACAACTCGCTGCGTTAAAAAAATTCTCATCTCTTTTTTTCTCTGGTTCTTTTCCCAATTACCATAAACTTGTTTCCTCTGGTTAATGACCCTCCTGCCACTGGAAACAGTTTCTGCTTATTTACTCTAAAGGAAGGGAAGGGATTAAGGAACACAGACCTGGTGTTGTAACAGGGCCAGAATGAGGCTGCTGGGACGCACTGGAGCCTGGTGCAGTGACAAGTCTGGCCTGAATGCTGTGGAAGGCACTGGCTGTTGTGCTGATGGGCGGAGCAGTCGAGGTTACTGTGCTCGGGCAACTGGAGAATGTGTCCACAGAGGCTGATCTGGGGAAAAGGGAGAGAGACAGAGAAAATGAGGAGATAAAGTCATCTTCATATGAAAGAAAGTCTTGCATTTCTCCAGCACCTTTCACCACCTCAGAACGTCCCAAAGTGCTTTACAGTCAATGGGTACTTTTGAAAGGTAGTCACTATTGAAATGTAGGAAACGCGGCAGCCAATTTGCGCACAGCAAGCTCCCACAAACAGCAATGCGATAATGACCAGATCATCTGTTTTAGTAATGTTGGTTGAGGCACAAATATTGGCCCCAGGACACCGGGAAGGACTCCCTACTCGTCTTAGAATACTGCCATGGGATCTTTTATGTCCACCTGAGGGGGCAAACGAGGCCTCGGTTTAATCTCTCATTTGAAAGACGGCACCTCTGACAGTGCTGCGCTCCCTCAGTACTGCACTAGGAGTGTCAGCCTGGATTATGTGCTCAAGTCTCTGGAGTGGGGATCGAATCCACAACCTTCTGACTCCGAGGCGAGAGAGCGCTGCCCACTGAGCCATGGCTCAGTGTCTAAATGTCACACCATGGGTACAGTTTGGTGTGGTGCAGGCCTGTCCCTCCGAGTTAGCTGATCTCGGAGTCCTGACTGCAGCCCAGTGTGTCCTACTGTGGCAGCACCTTCACCACAAGGACTGCAGTGAGGGATGGGCATCAACTGAGGCTGTGCCCATGACACCTACACCCTGAAAGTAAACCAAGCATCAGTCCTAACCCCAGCTGTGGCCCCTTCCACAATGACCTCTGCTGAAGGCCACTTTATCCTGTAGAGACTAGGGTCCTAAATTTAAATAAAGGAAACTACGATGGTCTGAGGCGCGAGTTGGGTACGATTGATTGGGGAATGTCACTCAAAGGGTTACATAAGAACATAAGAAATAGGAGCAGGAGTAGGCCAATTGGCCCCTCGAGCCTGCTCCACCATTCAATAAGATCATGGCTGATCTGATCCTAACCTCAAATCTTCTATCACTCTCCATCCCACCCGAACCCATGTGATCTCCCGGGAGAGGCGAAAAACCAGATAAAAAACCCAATGGCCAATTTGGGAGAAAAAAATCTGGGAAATTCCTCTCCGACCCATCTAGGCGATCGAAACTCTTCCAGGAGATCACTCTGTCCCTATATTTTCTACAGTACTTACCTTCTGTAAAGGCGATCTCCACCCCAGCCAGGAACAGGAATAAAACCATCTCCTGAAATCTAACACAGAATTAGAACACAAGTAGGAAGAACAGAACCAGGCTACACGGCCCCTGGGCCCGCTCCACTACCCACAGGGCCATGACCATTCCGAACCTAGACTCATGTCCAATTTCCTGCCCGCTCCCCGTAACCCTTAATTCCCTTTACTTCTAGGAAACTATCTATTTCTGTTTTAAATGTATTTAATGATGTAGCTTCCACAGCTTTCTGGGGCAGCAAATTCCACAAACCAACCACCCTCTGAGTGAAGAAGTTTCTCCTCATCTCAGTTTCAAAAGAGCAGCCCCTTATTTTAAGATTATGCCCCCTAGTTCTAGTTTCACCCATCATTGGGAACATCCTCACCTGTGGATAGGCAATGGCAAACATTCAAAGACCGCATGGATGAACTACAGAATTTGTTCATCCCAGTTTGGCATAAAAATAAAACAAAAAAGGTGACTCAACCGTGGCTAACAAGGGAAATTAGGGATAGCATAAGATCCAAGGAGAGGACATCTAAATTGGCAAGAAAAAGCAGCAAACCTCAGGATTGGGAGCAGTTGAGGATTCAACAAAGGAGGACAAAGGGATTAATTAAAAAGGGGAAAATAGAATGAGAGTAAGCTTGCAGGGAACATAAAAACTGACTGTAAAAACTTTTATAGATATGTGACGAGAAAAAGACTGGTGAAGTCAAGCGTAGGTCCCTTGCAGTCAGAATCAGGGGAATTTATAATGGGGAACAAAGAAATGGCACACCAATTAAATACATATTTTGGTTCTGTCTTCACAGAGGAGGACACAAATAACCTCCCAGAGATGTCGGGGAACATAGGGTCTGATGAAAGGGAGGAACTGAAAGAAATCAGTATTTGTAGGGAAATGGTGTTAGGGAAATTGATGGGATTGAAGGCCGATAAATCCCCAGGGCCTGATAATCTACATCCTAGGGTACTTAAGGAAGTGGCCCTAGAAATAGTAGATGCATTGCTGATCATCTTCCAACATTTGATGGAATCTGGAACAGTACCCATGGATTGGAGGGTAGCTAATGTTACCCCACTATTCAAAAAAGGTGGTAGAGAGAAAGCGGGGAATTACAGACCGGTAAGCCTGACATCGGTAGTGGGGAAAATGCTAGAGTCCATTATAAAAGATGTATTGGCAGAGCACTTGGAAAACAGTGACAGGATCGGACAAAGTCAACATGGATTTACAAAAGGTAAATCGTGCTTGACTAATCTACTGGAATTTTTTGAGGATGTAACTGGTAAAATAGATAAGGGAGAACCAGTGAATGTGCTGTATTTGGACTTTCAGAAGGCTTTCGATAAGGTCCCGCATAAGAGATTAGCGTGTAAAGTTAAGGCACATGGGATTGGGGGCAAGGTATTGACTTGGATAGAGAACTGGTTGGCAGACAGAAAGCAGAGTTGGAATAAACGGGTCTTTTTCCGAGTGGCAGGCAGTGACTAGTGGGGTACCGCAGGGATCGGTCCTTGGACCCCAGCTATTCACAATATATATTAATGATCTAGACAAGGGAACTAGATGTAATAACTCCAAATTTGCAGACGACACAAAGCTGGGTGGGCGTGTGTGCTGTGAGGAGGATGCCGAGAAACTCCAGGATGATTTGGACAGGTTGGGTGATTGGGCAAAAGCATGGCAGATGCAATATGACGTGGATAAATGGGAGGTTATCCACTTTGGTGGCAAAAACAGGAAGGCAGATTATCTGAATGGCAATAGATTGGGAGAAGGGGAAGTGCAACGAGACCTGGGTGTCCTTGTGCACCAGTCGCTGAAGGTAAGCATGTAGGTGCCGCAGGCGGTTAAGTAGGCAAATGGTATGTTGGCCTTTGTAGCGAGAGGGTTTGAGTACAGGAACAAGGATGTCTTGCTGCAGTTATACAGGGCCTTGGTGAGACCACATCTTGAGTATTGTGTGCAGTTTTGGTCGCCTTATCTGAGAAAGGATGTTCTTGCCATGGAGAGAGTTCAGCGAAGATTCACCAGGCTGATACCTGGGATGGCAGGAATGACGTATGAGGAGAGATTGGGCTTATACTTGCTGGAGTTTAGAAGAATGAGAGGGGATCTCATTGAAACCTATAAAATTCTGACAGGACTGGACAGACTAGATGCAGGAAGGATGTTCCCGATGGTCGGGGAGTCCAGAACCAGGGGTCACAGTCTAAGGATAAGGGGTAGGCCATTTAGGACAGAAATGAGGAGGAATTTCTTCACCCAGAGAGTGGTGAACCTGTGGAGTTCTCTACCACAGAAGGCAGTAGAGGCCAATACATCAAATATATTCAAGAAGGAGTTAGATATATTTCTTAAGGCTAAAGGGATCAAGGGATATGGGGAAAAAGCAGGGACAGGGTACTGAATTTGGATGATCAGCCATGATCTCATTAAATGGCGGAACAGGCTCGAGGGGCCGAATGGCCTACTCCTGCTCCTATCTTCTATGTTTCTCCATGTTTGGACCAAGGCTGTAATGAAATCGGGAGCAGAGTGGTCTTGGCGGAACCCAAACTGGGCATCAGTGAGCAGGTTATTGGTGAGTAAGTGCCGCTTGATATCACTGTCGATGACACCTTCCATCACTTTGCTGATGATTGAGAGTAGACTGATGGGGCAGTAATTAGCCTGATTGGATTTGTCCTGTTTTTTGTGGACAGGACATACGTGGGCAGTTTTCCACATTGTCGGATAGATGCCAGTGTTGTAGCTATAATGGATCAGCTTGGCTAGAGGTGCGGCTAGTTCTGGAGCACAAGTCTTCCAGAGGTCAATAAATACCAACAAACCTTTCAACAATTATTCACTGGCCCACCCTTAAAACAGATGCTGCGTTACAAGCCCACCTTCCAAAGGGGTGTGAAATAAGGCCACTTTCACACTCTGCTCTTCTATATGCATTGTCCCACTGGTTAGAGCTTCCCTCAGATACTTCGTCTGGTCATGCCCACCTTCCAGCGTGAAGCTCAACCCTACACCAGTTTAACTCTTTCATGTCAGAAAGCGACTGCTACAGCTTTCTGCAGATAAACTACTGGGGACACTTGGATAAATTCCTGAGATTCACGTTTCCGCGCAAGGCTACACTCACCTTTGACCTGTGAGCAGTCCGGTCAGCTCCTTGGTGCCAGATCCCGGCTGACTGACCGACAACGTCAAGGGTTTCCCAGCCCCACCTGCCAGGAGTGAAAAATAAATCAAACCTCTCCATCAGCCCGACGGCAGAGAGTCAACACTTTCCCTGATCAGACGGCATTTCTGCTCCACCATGGTAAAAACCCTCTCCTCATTCTGCTAAAGCACCTTCACCAAGACCAGCTTCCACCCCCCTCGGTCTGGCAGTTATCCCACTCTCTGGACCAGAGTCCTCTGGCCTCCTGATGCCCTGCCCAACACACAGAAGATTCTCAAGGGAACAGATAAAGTGAACCCAGATAGTTCAGGAATGCCACATAACTCCAAAACTGAGGAACTCAGGCCCAGGCTTAGAAAGGAAGTGCCCAATTTGAGAACTTTTCCGTGGCCACGAAACCATCCCCCTGCTTAGTGCAGTCAGCAACAGTGAGTGTGAGAAAAGAGACAAGCAGCGGCAGCCCGTTAAGACCAACAGCACAAGAGCCCACCTGCTGCCATAGCACTCCCTGCGAAATGGAACAGGCCTAGGGAGAAGATCAGAATTATGTTAGCGAGCTCCCGGCGAGAGAAGCTCCTCTACCAGAGCAGGAGGGTTACGCAATTTACACAACATTTACAGCACAGAAACAGGCCATTCAGCCCCACTGGTCCGTGCCAGTGTTTATGCTCCACACAAGCCTCCTCCCACCCCTCTTCATCTCACCCTATCAGCATATCCTTCTATTCCTTTCTCCCTCATGTGCTTACCTAGGTTTCCCTTAAATGCATCTGTGCTATTCGCCTCAACCACTTGGTAACCATCTCCACGCCATGTTCATCTCCATCCAAATTAGCCTTTATGGGCTCCTTGTTTCGGAAGTGTTCCTTACTTGTGCACCTTTAGGCATTGTGTAGCTGTCTTGTGCTGAGCCTCGCACCACCTCCTCCTCCTCCATGATTTGAATGATTACATAACTATCGCCTTGAAGCTTCGACAGCTCCACCTCATTCCTGATTTCCCCATCGGCACTCAACAGAGGACCCACATTCCTGGAGAGCGAGAAAGCTCCCAAATAACAGGAGCGGGGAATTGCGTCAGGAAGGAAGTGGGACAGGGGCTGTTTCCCCTCTCCCTCGGGGCAGTTGCTTTCCTCGTCTCCGAGGGCACAGGATTGTGGAATAATGCCCGCTGGTGAGAAACCTGCTTACCCTCCTTGGCACCAGCGTAGGGCATGGCAGCAGCTGTTGTGTCTCCGTGGGACAGGATGGTGACTTTGATCTTGGCTCTTTTTGCGGGCTTAGCGACCACTTGAGTTGGGCTCAATGTCTGCCGTCTTTTCAGCTGGCTCTTCACGTCCTCCTTCTCTGCCGGGTCTTGCTGTTCGGAGGTCACGGGAACTGAAATTATGGAGAGTACGTCGGTAACTGGTGTAATAGCGCAGAAAAACAATAAAAGCTGCATCACTCAAAACACTCCTCTCATTTAATGTTGATTGATGCAGAGTCGTGGCTCCGCGGTAGCATTCTCACCCGAGTCAGGTCATGGGTTCAAGTCCCACTCCAGAGGCCCGAGCACAAAATCCAGGCCGACACTCCCAGTGCAGCACTAAGGGAGTGCTGCACTGTCAGAGGAGCAGTACTGAGGGAGTGCTGCAGTCAGAGGAGCAGTACTGAGGGAGCGCTGCATTGTCGGAGGGGCAGTACTGAGGGAGTGCTGCAGTCAGAGGAGCAGTACTGAGGGAGTGCTGCATTGTCGGAGGGGCAGTACTGAGGGAGTGCTGCAGTCAGAGGAGCAGTACTGAGGGAGCGCTGCAGTCAGAGGAGCAGTACTGAGGGAGCGCTGCATTGTCGGAGGGGCAGTACTGAGGGAGCGCTGCACTGTCGGAGGGGCAGTACTGAGGGAGTGCTGCACTGTCGGAGGGGCAGTACTGAGGGAGTGCTGCACTGTCGGAGGGGCAGTACTGAGGGAGCGCTGCATTGTCGGAGGGGCAGTACTGAGGGAGTGCTGCACTGTCGGAGGGGCAGTACTGAGGGAGTGCTGCACTGTCGGAGGGGCAGTACTGAGGGAGTGCTGCACTGTCGGAGGGGCAGTACTGAGGGAGTGCTGCACTGTCGGAGGGGCAGTACTGAGGGAGCGCTGCAGTCGGAGGGGCAGTACTGAGGGAGCGCTGCACTGTCGGAGGGGCAGTACTGAGGGAGCGCTGCACTGTTGGAGGGGCAGTACTGAGGGAGTGCTGCACTGTTGGAAGTGCCGTTTTTCGGCTGAGATGTTAAACCGAGGCCCTGTTTACCCCCTCAGGTGGATGTTAAAGAATCCCATGGAACTATTGGGAGAAGGGCAGGGGCTTTCTCCCCGGTGTCCTGGCCAATATTTACCCCTCAACACGGTGGCATAGTGATTAGCACTGTTGCCTCACAGCGCCAGGGACCCGGGTTCAAATCCGGCCTCGGGTGACTGTCTGTGTGGAGTTTGCACATTCTCCCCGTGTTTGCGTGGGTTTCCTCCGGGTGCTCCGGTTTCCTCCCACAGTCCAAAGATGTGCGGGTTAGGTTGATTGGCCATGATAAAAATTGGCCCTTAGTGTTAGGGGGGATTAAATACGTGGGGTTACGGGGTTAGGGCTTGGGTGGGATGGCTGTCGGTGTAGGGACTGGGTGCTAGGGTTTGGATGATCAGCCATGATCTCGTTGAATGGCAGAGCAGGCTCGAAGGGCCGAATGGCCTACTCCTGCTCCTAGTTTCTATGTTTCAATCAACATCACTACAACTGATGAGCTGGTTATTATCACACATTGCTGTTTGTGGGATCTTACTGTGTACAAGTTGACTGCCACGTTTCCCTACATTACAACAGTAACTGTACTTCATTGGCTTGTAAAGCACTTGGAACGTCCTGAGATCGTGAAAGGTGCTATAGGCGGGTTACTGTTAGGTTTTAGAAGAACGAGAGGTGATCTCATTGAAACATATAAAATTCTTAGCATGCTCGACAGGGTAGATGTGAAAAGGTTGTTTCCCCCGGCTGGAGAGTCTCGAACTAGGGGGTCATAGTCTCATCCCTGCTAGTTACATCCTCAAAAAACTCTAATAAATGTCAAACACTATTTCCCTTTCATAAAACCAACACAGCCATTTAACTGAAACCGCAGCACTTACAATGAAACAACTAATATTTATATAGCATTTTTTATGTGGAACAACCCATGATGCTTCATAGAGGCATAATCAAAAGCAGAAAATGCTGGAAAAATACACAGCAGGAACAGGAGGAGGCCATTCAGCCCTTCGATCCTGTTCTGTCATTCAATCAGATCATGGTTGATCTGTTCCTAAATATCTCCCTGCCTTTGCTCCATGTCCCTCAATACCCTTACCCAATAAAAATCGATCATTCTCAGATTTGAAATTTTCCTGTGATGCCCAGCCTTTTAAGGGGAGAGTTCCAGATTTCCACTACCCTTGGTGTGAAGAAGTGCTTCCTGACATCACCTCTCAACGGCCTAGTTCTAATTTTATGTACCCTTGTTTTGAATTCCCCCACCAGAGGAAATAGTTTCTATCTATCTACCCTATCAAATACCTTTATTATTTTAAACACCTTGATTATATCACCCCTTAAACTTCTGTACTCGAAGCAATGCAAGTCTAGTCTATGTCTTTATAATTTAACCCTTTTAGCCCCAGTATCTTTCTGGTGAATCTGTGCTGCACCCCCTCAAAAGGCCAATGTATCCTTCCTGATGACCTCAAGTTTACGGAGGGGAGAACGTGGGAGGCCGGCCAGGAGTGCGTTGGAATAGTCAAGTCTAGAGATAACAAAGGCATGGATGAGGGTTTCAGCAGCAGATGAGCTGAGGTGGGGTGGAGCTGGGCGATGTTACAGAGGTGGAAATAGGTGGACTTAGTGATGATGTAGATGTGTGGTTGGAAGCTCATCTCGGAGTCAAATATGACACCAAGGTTGCGAACAGTCTGGTTCGGCCTCAGACATTTGCCAGGAAGAGGGATGAAGTCGGTGGCTAGGGGACCAAAGGCAATGGCTTTGGTCTTCCCAATATTTAGTTGGAGGAAATTTCTGCTCATCCGATACTGTTGGATGTTGGACAAGGAGTGTGACAAATCAGAGCCAGTGGAGTGGTGGAGAGAGGTGGTGGTGAGGTAGAGCTGGGTGTCGTCAGCGTACTGTGGAAACTGACCCTGTGTTTTGGATGATGTCACCAAGGAGCAGCACGTAGATGAGAAATAGGAGGGGGCCAAGGATAGATCCTTGGGGGACACCAGAGGTAATGGTATGGGAGCAGCAAGAAAAACTATTGCAGGTGATTCTCTGGCAACAACTGGATAGATAAGAATGGAACCAGGCTAGGACAGTTCCACCCAGCTGGATGACAGTAGAGTGGTTGGAGGAGGATGGTGTGATCAACCATGTCAAAGACTGCAGACAGATCGTGAAGGACGAGAAGGGATAGTTTACCCATGGTCACTGTCACATAGGATGTCATTTGTGATTTTGATAAGAGCCATTTCAGTACAGTGGCAGCGGCTGAAACCTAATTGGAGGGGTTCAAACATGGAGTTCCGGGAAAGATGGGCACGGATTTGGGAGACGATAGAACGTACAAGGACTTTAGAGGAAAGGGAGGCTGGCGATGGGGCGGTACTTTGCAGGGGCTGTGGGGGTCAAGGGTTGGTTTTTTGAGAGGGGTGATGACGGCAGATTTGAAGGAGAGGGGGACAGTACCTAAGGAGAGAGAACCGTTATCAATATAGAAGATAGGAGCAGGAGTAGGCCATTCGGCCCCTCGAGCCTGCTCCGCCATTCAATGCGATTCATGGCCGATCATCCAAATTCAGTACCCGGTCCCTGCTTTCTCCACATATCCCTTGAGCCCTTTAGCCTTAAGAAATATAATCTAACTCCTTCTTGAATATATTTAATGAATTGGCCTCAACTCCCCTGTGTGGTAGAGAATTCCACAGGTTCACCACTCTCTGGGTGAAGAAATTCCTCCTCATCTTTGTCCTAAATGGCTTACTCCTTATCCTTAGACTGTGACCCCTGGTTCTGGATTCCCCGGCCATCGGGAACATCCTTCCTGCATCTAGTCTGTCTAGTCCTGTTAGAATTTTATAAGTTTCAATGAGATCCCCTCTCATTCTTCTAAACTCCAGCAAGTATAAGCCCAATCGACCCAATCTCTCCTCATACGTCATTCCTGCCATCCCAGGTATCAGCCTGGTGAATCTTCGCTGAACTCCCTCCATGGCAAGAACATCCTTCCTCAGATAAACATGGACCAGCTGAGCCGAACGGTTAGTTTCTGTTGTAATTTCTACGTAGTTCACCACGCCTTCCAATAATGTGGGCACACTATTCAGGAGACCTAAAAGGGGAAGTATTTTCAACACTTCCCCTTTAAGCAGGGTAAAACACAAGCTAACAAATCCCAGTGAAGTCTTCAAAACTCTGAACCCATCTCAGCCTCAGGGTGCTGCAGAATCCCAGAGAACCACAACTACAGCCGGCTGGAGAGCAGACTGGGGTGTCCGCCCAGTGCTGCCAGATGGTATGCTGCAGCCCGGAGATCAGGACAGTCAGGCTGGCAGAAGCTAGCAGGATTAACTTTCAACCTGCGTGGGGCAAAAACGCAGGTGACAAGAGGACCTTGCCTCGATTACAGCAGCGAGAAGCTCAGTCCTTACAATACCCCTAAATGAGCCAACACCAGGCCCGTGCAGAGGCTCTGAACTAAATGTCGCACTTACCCAAATAGGACTACCACATAACTGTTCACGGACCAGGTGGAAGGGCGAGTACTCAATTGTATAATGGAATTACGATCGCTGCAAATCCCCACCTTGCCCTGCACGTTCTCCCTAAACCTCTTGCCTCACTACTACTCTTTGACTGTGCCTTCAGTTCTTTTCCCTAACCTTTCTGCCCTACTTTCTACTCAATGACCACCACTCCCCCTTGTAAAACACCGTAAGACATATCAGTTAACATGGGAGCTAGGAAGGGAAGTTGGGTGGTCAGCAGTTTAGTGGGAATAGGGGCGAGGGAGCAGGGGGTGGGTCTCATGGGCAAGATGAGACAACTGAACGTAGTACCCAGATGGGGTCTGTACAAGGCTCTATACAAATGATGTGGAGATGCCGGTGTTGGACTGGGGTGGGCAGATGTAAGAAATCACACAACACCAGGTTATAGTCCAACAGCTTTATTTGAAATCACAAGCTTTCGGAGCGCTGCTCCTTCGTCAGGTGAAGTGGAGAGATGCATAAAAACACAGCTTATATAGTCAGAGAATAATGTCAGATGTTTACAGGTAATCTTTCTAACTGCCATTTATCACACCTCAGCAGAGAGATAATCACAGCAATCAAAGGTGTAAATGGTGTCCAAACAGGTCAGTCAGGAAAACATTACATCAAAGAACAATGAGGTGGGGTCACAAGAGGTCAAATGTTGCAGATGCTGGGGTCTGTATGAAAAACAAAAACAGACAAAAAACATTTTTTTTGGCTGGAAATCACAGCAGGTCTGGCCGCATGTGTGTGGAGAGAACAAGCCAACGACGACTCGAGTCTGGATGACCCTACGTCAGGTGGGGTTACATGTAGCGTGACATGAACCCAAGATCCCGGTTCAGGCCGTCCTCATGGGTGCGGAACTTGGCTATCAGTTTCTGCTCGACGATTTTGCGTTGTCGTGTGTTTCGAAGGCCGCCTTGGAGAATGCTTACCCGAAGATCGAAGGCTGAATGTCCTTGACTGCTGAAGTGTTCCCCGACTGGGAGGGAACACTCCTGCCTGGCGATTGTTGCGCGGTGTCCGTTCATCCGTTGTCGCAGTGTCTGCATGGTCTCGCCGATGTACCATGCTCCGGGGCATCCTTTCCTGCAACGTATGAGGTAGACAACGTTGGCCGAGTCACATGAGTATGTACCATGTACCTGGTGGGTGGTGTCCTCACGTGTGATGATGGTATCTGTGTTGATGATCTGGCATGTCTTGCAGAGGTTGCTGTGGCAGGGTTGTGTGGTGTCGTGGTCGCTGTTCTCCTGAAAGCTGGGTAATTTGCTGCGAACGATGGTCTGTTTGAGGTTAGGCGGCTGTTTGAAGGCGAGTAGTGGAGGCGTGGGGATGGCCTTAGCGAGGTGTTCGTCGTCATCGATGACATGTTGAAGGCTGCGAAGAACATGGCGTAGTTTCTCCGCTCCGGGGAAGTACTGGACGACAAAGGGTACTCTGTTGGTTGTGTCCCATGTTTGCCTTCTGAGGAGGTCTATGCGATTTTTCGCTGTGGCCCGTCGGAACTGTCGATCAACGAGTCGAGCGTCATATCCCATTCTTACGAGGGCGTCTTTCAGCGTCTGTAGGTGTCCATCGCGTTCCTCCTCGTCTGAGCAGATCCTGTGTATTCGCAGGGCTTGTCCATAGGGGATGGCTTCTTTAACGTGGTTAGGGTGGAAGCTGGAGAAGTGGAGCATCCTGAGGTTGTCCATGGGCTTGCGGTAGAGTGAAGTGCTGAGGTGTCCGTCTTTGATGGAGATTCATGTGTCCAAGAATGAAACCGATTCTGAGGAGTAGTCCATGGTGAGTTTGATGGTGGGATGGAACTTGTTGATGTTATCGCGTAGTCTTTTCAGTGATTCTTCGCCGTGGGCCACGCTACATGTAACCCCACCTGACGTAGGGTCATCCAGACTCGAGTCGTCGTTGGCTTGTTCTTTCCACACAGATGCGGCCGGACCTGCTGTGATTTCCAGCCAAAAAAAATGTTTTTTGTCTGTTTTTTTGTTTTTCATACAGACCCCAGCATCTGCAACATTTGACCCCACCTCACTGTTCTTTGACGTAATGTTTTCCTGACTGACCTGTTTGGACACCATTTACACCTTTGATTGCTGTGATTATCTCTCTGCCGAGGTGTGATAAATGGCAGTTAGAAAGATTACCTGTAAACATCTGACATTATTCTCTGACTATATAAGCTGTGTTTTTATGCATCTCTCCACTTCACCTGACAAAGGAGCAGCGCTCCGAAAGCTTGAGATTTCAAATAAAACTGTTGGACTATAACCTGGTGTTGTGTGATTTCTTACATCTATACAAATGAAGCATAACTCCCTCTCCTTGAGATAAAGACCAACATTCCATCAGCCTTTTTGATTGCTTTTTGTACTGTCCACCAATGATCCCTCTAGTTTTTTTTTTGGGTGCCCGGCCCCTTGAACATGCTGCAAGGCCCATTCACATTTCCACACATGCATGGTTCTTGTAAAGCCTGCAAGCGGCCTGCGCGGAATCTCCAGATCGATGCGCGGCCGCGCAGGTTAACGGGAACATTGCTGTCCACTAGCTTTTAGTGATGTGTCTACACCCTCTGCAGCTCCTGGTCTCTCATCATTAAGAAAATATTACAATTTGTCTTTCTTGGATCCAAAGTGGTTGACCTCACACTTCCACATTGAACTCCACCTGTTACAGTTTTACCAACTCACTTTATCTATGTCCCTTTGTAAAAAAGACAGGGGAGGGGAAATTTAGAAATCTAAAGAGAAAGGTCAAGGCAATAGAGCACTGTAGCGATTTGGGTAAAAATAAGCAGTGTGACAGGAAGGGACAGAGTTTAACGGTAGCAGTGCAACAGAGAATAAGGTCAAAGCAGGGAATATGGTAAAAATTTAAATTAAAGGCTCTTTATCTGAATGCACGAAACATTCGTAACAAGATATACGAACTAGTGGCACAAATAGAGATACATGGGTTTGATCTAATAGCTATTGCAGAGACGTGGTTGCAAGATGACCAAGGTTGGGAACTAAATGTTCCAGAGTACTTGACGTTTCGAAAAGACAGGCAGAATGAGAAAGGTGGGGTGTATTCCTGATAATAAAGGATGACATAAGGACAGTAGAGAGAAAGGATCTCGGCTTGGAATATCAGGAAGTAGAATCCGAATAGGGTGGAGATAAGGAATAACAAGGGGCAGAAAACACTGGTGAGAGTAGTATATAGGTCCCCCTAACAGTAGCTATACCGTTGGACAGAATATTAATCAAGCAATAGTAGGAGCTTGTAACAAAGGTAATGCAATAATTGTGGGGGACTTTAATCTTCATATAGACTGGACAAATCAAATTGGCAAAGGTAGTCTGGAGGACAAGTTCATGGAATGCATTCGGGACAGTTTCCTAGAACAATACGACATGGAACCAACCAGGGAACAGGCTATTTTAGATCTTGTATTGTGTAATGAGACAGGGTTAATTAGCAATCTCATAGTAAAGGATCTTTCTGGGGCAGAGTAATCATAATATGATAGAATTTCATATTAAGTTTGAGAGTGACTTGCCTAAGTCCGAAACTAGAGTCTTAAACTTAAATAAAGCCAATTACATAGGTATAGGGGCAAGTTGGCTAAATAGATTAAATGGAAAAATAGATTAAAAGGTATGGCGGTAGATAAGCAGTGGCTAGCATTTAAAGAAATATTTCATAATTCTCAACAAAAATACATTCCATTGAGAAACAAAAACTCCACGGGAAGTGTGATCCATCCATGGCTAACTGAAGAAGTTAAGGATAGCATTAGATTGAAAGCAGCAGCTTATAATGTTGCGAAGAACAGTAGTAAGCTTGAGGATTGGGAAGCGTTTCAGAAACCAGCAAAGGCTGAACAAAAATTGATAAGGGAAAAAATAGAATGAGAGAAAACTAGCAAGAAATATAAAAACAGATTGTAAGAGCTTCTACAAGATTGTAAAAAGAGAGTAGCAAAAGTAAACGTTGGTCCCCTAGAGGCTGAGACAGGAGAAATTATTATGGGGAATAAGGAAATGGCAGAAACGTTAAACAAATATTTTGTATCTATCTTCACAGTAGAAGACACAAAAAGCATACCAAAAATGGCAGGGAACCAAGGGTCTAATGAGGGTGAGGAACTTAACGTAATTAATATAGTAGAGAAAAAATACTAGAGAAACTAATGGGACTAAAAGCCGACAAATCCTGGACCTGACAGCGTACATCCTAGGGTTCTAAAAAAGGTGGCTGCAGAGATAATGGATGCATTGGTTTTGATCTTCCAAAATTCCCAATATTCCAGAACCGTCCCAGCAGATTGGAAAGTACCAAATGTAACACCATTATTCAAGGAGGGAAGAGTTAAAACAGGGAACTACAGGCCAGTTAGTCTGACATCAGTCGTTGGGAAAATGCTGGAATCCAGTGTTAAGGAAGTGGTATCAGGGCACTTGGAAAATCATAATGATTAGGCCGAGTCAACACAGTTTTATGAAAGGGAAATCCTGTTTGACAAATTTATTAGAGTATTTTGAGGATGTAACTAGCAGGGTAGATAAAGGGGAACCAGTGGATGTATTATATTTGGATTTCCAAAAGGCATTCGGTAAGGTGCCACATAAAAGGTTATTACACAAGATTAGGGCTCATGGGGTTGGGGGTAATATAGTAGCATGGATAGAGGATTGGTTAAGGGACAGAAAACAGAGAGTAGGGATAAACGGATCTTTTTCAGGTTGGCAGGCTGTAACTAGTAGGCTGCCGCAAGGATCAGTGCTGGGGTCTCAGCTGTCTACAACCTACATTAATGACCTAGATGAAGGGACCGAGTGTAATGTATCCAAGTTTGCTGACGTTACAAAGCTAGGTGGGACAGTAAGCTGTGAGGAGAACACAGAGTCTGCAAAGGGATATAGATAGACTGAGTGAGTGGGCAGTAAGGTGGCAGATGGAGTATAATGTAGGGAAATGTGAGGTTATTCACTTTGGTAGGAAGAATAGAAAAACAGAATATTTTTTAAATGGTGAGAAACTTTGAAAAGTTGGTGTTGAGAGAGATTTGGCTGTCCTCATGCAAGAAACACAGAAAGCTTGCATACAGCAAGCAATAAGGAAGGCAATGGCCTGTTGACCTTTATTGCAAGGGGGTTGGAGTATAAGAGTAAGGAAGTCTTGCTCCAATTGTACAGGGCCTTGGTGAGACCACACCTGGAGTACTGGGCACAGTTTTGGTCTCCTTATCTAAGGAAGGATATACTTGCCTTGGAGGCGGTGCAACGAAGGTTCACTAGATTGATTCCTGGGATGAGAGGGCTGTCTTATGATGAGAGATTGTGTAGAATGGGCCGATACGCTCTGGAGTTTAGAAGAATGAGAGGTGATCTCATTGAAACATACAAGATTCTGAAGGGGATTGACGGGGTCGATGCTGAGAGGTTGTTTCCCCCTGGCTGGAGTGTCTAGAACTAGGGGGCATAGTCTCAGGATAAGGGGTCGGCCATTTAAGACTGAGATGAGGAGGAATTTCTTCACTCAGAGGGTTGTGAATCTTTGGAATTCTCTGCACCAGAGGGCTGTGGATGCTGAATCATTGAGTATATTCAAGGCTGAGATATACAGATTTTTGGACTCTGCGGAATCAAGGGCTATGGAGATCGGGCGGGAAAGTGGAGTTGAGGTCGTTGATCAGCCATGATCTTATTGAATGGTGGAGCAGGCTCGAGGGGCCATATGGCCTCCTCCTGCTCCTATTTCTTATGTTATTGTATTTGTAACTTCCGGCTCCCATCTACACAACTAATCGTGCTTCCTAACTGGGCGTCTCTACAACTCTCTATTCTTTCATCCAAGTTATTGATAAATATGGTGAGAAGCTGATGCCTCAGTACAGGTTCCTGGGGAACACCACTTGTCACGTCCCACCAGTCAGAGAACATTCCCTTTATCCCCACTCTCTGTCTCCTACGCCCCTACCAATTACCGACGCATGTCACAAGGTTACTTCCAATTCTGTACATTTTTATTTTTTACCATCAATCCCTTTTGCTGAACTTTATCAAATGCCTTTTGAAGTTCATATGGACAATATTCATAGACATTCCCCCATCCACCGTGTTAGTGACTTGCTCAAAACATTCAAATAGATTCGTCGGACATGACCAACCCTTCGCAAATCTATGCTGACTCTCTTTATTCAGCTGATACTATTCCAAGTGCTCAGGCACTCTGTCGCTGCTGATAGATTCCAGTATCTTTCCCACAACTGGCGTTAAACAGAGATACCTGATTTCTCCCTGCCTCCCTCCATAAATAATGGGAGTGTCATTTGCAATTTTCGAATCCAAAAGGCACAATTCTCAAATCAAGAGAACTTTGGAAAATTATGACTGACGCTTCTGCAATTTCCTCATCTGTTTCTTTTAATACCCTAGAGTGGAAACCATCAGGTCCTAGAGATTTGTCTATCTTAAGTTCCATTATTTTCTCCATTACTATTTTTTTTTTTAAACCTGATATTAAATCCACTAAGTTCCTCCCCTGGACTTATTTTCAGGTTTTGCTGCACTGAATGTTAACACTGCTGAATCCCAGCTCCAGTAACAAGCAACCGGTGTGGATAGAACCATATGTGTGGGGGCACACAGGGCACGGTACTGAGGCACGGGATTCAGTGCACGAGATCCTGATTGAGCTTGGATGTCCGAGGGAGAGAGAGGAGGCAGACTTACCAAAGACACAAGACGAGCTGGCTGGACTCAAGTTCTTCCTCACCAGCATGTTTTGTTTCAGAAAAGCAGCAAACTGAGCTGGAATCAATCACAGGACAATTAGCAAATCACAAGATATCCAGTCCCATCTGTAAGATTCTCAGACACGCACACAGATTCATTCATTCATTCAAAGTTAAACTTATGATCCGCAGGCAGTGAACAGTCCAGACCTGGGGAGCCTGGCTGCTCAGTGATTGGTGGGGAACTAATAGAATGATACAACACAGGAGGCTATTCGGCCCATCATGTCTGTGCCCTCTTTGATAGAGCTATCCAATTAGACCCACTCCCTGCTCTTTCCCCATAGCCCTGCAAATCTTCCTCCTTCAAGAATCTATCCGATTCCCTTTTGAAAGTTATTATTGAATCTGCTTCAACCGCCCTTTCAAGCCGTGCATTCCAGATCACAACAACTGGCTGCATTAAAAATTTCCCAGGGCTGAAATGCCCATGGGATTAAGAGTGTCTTAATTCATTTCACACAGCACGGTTCCAGCCTGCAGCCTAAGGAGACTCGTCCCCAGCATCCAGACCGAATCAGCACTGGCAGTTTTCAAAGCCACCCAACTAACAGTGTACAAACAGTTAGGGTTAGGGCTGTGACAGCACACTGTATGGAGGAATACGCTGCGAGGAGGGATACGCTGAGTTAGCGGATTTCTCAGTGGTTACCGCGGCAACAAAGGGTTATTAGTCCGGCGACAATAACTCTGCTTATGATTCAAGCACGAGTGGTTTTTATAATAACAAGCTTTATTACAACTGCTGATTTGGTCCTGGAGTGACCAGCTCCCGCCCTCCAGGCCGTCCGTGTGACTGCATTGCTCCTAAACCTCGAACACCCTGAAGTTAAAAGGGGACCTGGTTCTATTCTTGTACTATAATATAACCTTGGTCTGTGCTTACATAATACGCAGTTTGCACGTTTAGCTGAGGACGCAACTTATAATCTTTTCAGCCTTTGCCTGTGCTACAAACTTTGTTTATAGTACAGCAAGTGCTTCAGCCAAATGTTTATCTGTTCCCTCAACCTGTTGTTTATATATAGAGGCAAGATTAAGTTCCATTTCTCTCACATTTGCTCTACCATTAAAAATGCTAAAAGGAATGCTGGGATAGATTGACTTTTTAAATCACGTTAAAACACTCTCATTCAGTGATGTAGTTCCATTCCTCACAGCCGCACCGCCCCAGATCAAGGGTTGTACACTCCTCCCTGGAACTCAACATCTCACCGACCAATTGTTGAGTTAATTTGCGAAGAGGCTGCCTTTAGCTGGAGTGAGTTACCTTGAGCTTGTTTCTGGGTCAGCACTGTGCCTGTCCTCTGCATGTGCTGTTTGAGGATGTGAGTGAACTGGGCAGAGAGGCTGGGTGACTGGCTGGCAGCAGTGGCAGTGGCCGTGATCAGGCTGGCTTTCTGGGCAGGAGACAAGGATGAGCTCTTGGTCTTCGGACTGGAATTGGGGCTGCTCGACACACTGGACGTGCCCTGCGAAAGAGGGAAGGAAGGTTTACAAAACATGGCCCTCTCGAGGTTGCAATCCCTGCCCTTTCTCGCTCCCTTCGCCCTCCCTCAGACTCCTTGTTGCTGCACAGGTCAGTAGGCCTGGAGCGAGTGTTATGGGAAGGTACTGTGATGCAGCACAGACCAGTCCTCACGCAATAGAAAGACTTGCACTTCTATAGCACCTTTCACGACCTCAGGACAGCCCAAAGCACTTTACAGCCAATGAAATACTTTTGAAGTGCAGTCACTGTGGTAATGTAGGAACGCAGCAGCCAATTTGCACACAGCAAGGTCCCACAAACAGCAATGTGATAAATGACCAGATCATCTGTTTTTAGTGATGGTGGTTGAAGGCTAAATATTGGCCAGGACACCAGGGAAAACTCCCTGGCACCTCCGACAGTGCAGCACTCCCTCAGTACTGCCCCTCCGACAGTACAGCACTCCCTCAGTACTGCACCTCCGACAGTGCGGCACTCCCTCAGTACTGCACCTCCGACAGTGCGGCACTCCCTCAGTACTGCCCCTCCGACAGTGCCGCACTCCCTCAGTACTGCACCTCCGACAGTGCCGCACTCCCTCAGTACTGCACCTCCGACGGTACAGCACTCCCTCAGTACTGCACCTCCGACAGTACAGCACTCCCTCAGTACTGCCCCTCCGACAGTACAGCACTCCCTCAGTACTGCACTGGGAGTGTCAGCCTGGATTTTGGGCTCAAGTCTCTTGAACAGGTCTTGAACCCACAACCTTCTGGCTCAGAGGCGAAACTGCTACCCACTGAGCCACGGCTAACACTGATGTGTCCATGCACACACACTGAGTATGCAGCGAACCCTGGCCCAGCTCCCCTCCCTGTCCTAGAGGCGGTATAGCAACCCAATGCCGGGGCCGAGATCGACCAACAGCGCAGGCCGGGGGATCAAACCTGGGATCTTCCTGTTTGGTACAGGGCTCCCAGGAAGCTGGCGAAATATTGGCTGTAGAAATAACGTACTGCTTGTACAGCGATCCCCGCACCGCAACCCTCACTGTACAAACCCCCCAATACCTATGTATCACCCTCCCCATTGCATTGCACTGTCCAGCCCTCCCTCCCTCCATATTAACTCTGATGATGCGGAATCTGTATGGGTAGAACTGAGAAATATCAAGGGGCAGAAAACGTTAGTGGGAGTGGTATATAGACCTCCAAACAGTAATACGGAGGTTGGGGATGGCATTAAATGGGAAATTAGAGACGCGTGCAATAAGGGCACAGCAGTCATCATGGGTGACTTTAATTTACATATAGATTGGGCTAACCAAATTAGTAAAAATACTGTGGAGGAGGAATTCCTAGAATGTTTACGGGATGGTTTTCTGGAACAATATGTCGAGGAACCAACCGGCGATCAGGCCATCTTAGACTGGGTATTATGTAATGAGAGGGGATTAATTAGCAATCTTGTTGTACGAGGCCCCTTGGGTCAGAGCGATCGTAATATGATAGAATTCTTCATTAGAATGGAGAGTGAAGTGGTTGACTCGGAGACTAGGGTCCTGAATTTAAATAAAGGAAACTACGATGGTATGAGGCGCGAATTGGGTAGGATTGATTGAGGAATGTCACTCAAAGGGTTGACGATGGATAGGCAATGGCAAACATTCAAAGATCGCATGGATGAACTACAGAAGTTGTTCATCCCAGTTTGGGATAAGAATAAAACAAAAAGGGTGACTCAACCGTGGCTAACAAGGGAAATTAGGGATAGCATAAGATCCAAGGAGAGGGCATATAAATTGGCCAGAAAAAGCAGTAACCTTGAGGATTGGGAGCAGTTTAGGATTCAACAAAGGAGGACAAAGGGATTAATTAAGAAGGGGAAAATAGAATATGAAAGTAAGCTTGCAGGGAACATAAAAACTGACTGCAAGAGCTTTTATAGATATGTGAAGAGAAAAAGATTAGTGAAATCAAGTGTAGGTCCCTTGCAGTCAGAAGCAGGGGAAGTTATAAAGGGGAACAAAGAAATGGCAGACCAATTAAATGCATATTTTGGTTCTGTCTTCACAAAGGAGGACACAAATAACCTCCCAGAGATGTTGGAGAACATAGGGTCTGATGAGAGGGAGGAACTGAAAGAAATCAGTATTTGTAGGGAAATGGTGTTAGGGAAATTGACGGGATTGAAGGCCGATAAATCCCCAGGGCCTGATCTACATCCTAGGGTACTTAAGGAAGTGGCCCTGGAAATAGTAGATGCATTGCTGGTCATCTTCCAGAACTCGACAGACTCTGGAACAGTACCCATGGATTGGAGGGTAGCTAATGTTACCCCACTATTCAAAAAAGGTGGTAGAGAGAAAGCGGGGAATTACAGACCGGTAAGCCTGACATCGGTAGTAGGGAAAATGCTAGAGTCCATTATAAAGGATGTAATAGCTGAGCACTTGGAAAACAGTGACAGGATCGGACAAAGTCAACATGGATTTACAAAAGGTAAATCATGCTTGACTAATCTACTGGAATTTTTTGAGGATGTAACTGGGAAAATAGATAAGGGAGAACCAGTAGATGTGGTGTATTTGGACTTTCAAAAGGCTTTCGATAAGGTCCCGCATAAGAGATTAGCGTGTAAAGTTAAGGCACATGGGATTGGGGGCAAGGTATTGACTTGGATAGAGAACTGGTTGGCGGACAGAAAGCAGAGCGTAGGAATTAACGGGTCTTTTTCCGAGTGGCAGGCAGTGACTAGTGGGGTACCGCAGGGATCGGTCCTTGGACCCCAGCTATTCACAATATACATTAATGATCTAGATAAGGGAACTGGATGTAATATCTCCAAGTTTGCAGACGACACAAAGCTGGGTGGGCGTGTGTGCTGCGAGGAGGATACCGAGAAACTCCATGATGATTTGGACAGGTTGGGTGATTGGGCAGAAGTGTGGCAGATGCAATATAACATGGATAAATGCGAGGTTATCCACTTTGGTGTCAAAAACAGAAAGGCAGACTATTATCTGAATGGCAATAGATTGGGAGAAGGGGAAGTGGAACGAGACCTGGGTGTCCTTGTGCACCAGTCGCTGAAGGTAAACATGCAGGTGCAGCAGGCGGTGAAGAAGGCAAATGGTATGTTGGCCTTCATAGCAAAAGGCTTTGAGTACAGGAGCAAGGATGTCCTGCTGCAGTTGTACAGGGCCTTGGTGAGACCACACCTTGAGTACTGTGTGCAGTTTTGGTCGCCTTATCTGAGGAAGGATGTTCTTGCCATGGAAGGAGTTCAGTGAAGATTCACAAGGCTGATCCCTGGGATGGCAGGAATGACGTATGAGGAGAGATTGGGTCCATTGGGCTTGTACTCGCTGGAGTTTAGAACAATGAGAGGGGATCTCATCGAAACTTATAAAATTCTGACAGGTCTGGACAAACTAGATGCAGGTAGAATGTTCCCGATGGTCGGAGAGTCCAGAACCAGGGGTCATAGTCTAAGGATAAGGGGTAAGCCATTTAGGACAGAGATAAGGAAGAATTTCTTCACCCAGAGAGTGGTGAACCTGTGGAATTCTCTACCACAGAAGGCGGTTGAGGCCAAGTCTTTAAATATATTCAAGAAGGAGTTAGATATATTTCTTAGAGCTAAAGGTATCAAGGGATATGGGGAGAAGGCAGGTACGGGGTACTGAGTTTGGATGATCAGCCATGATCTCATCGAATGGCGGAGCAGGCTCGAGGGGCCGAATGGCCTACTCCTGCTCCTATCTTCTATGTTTCAAATAGCTCTGCCGCACCTCCTTTACAAAGCACTGTGCCACACTGCAGCACAAAGTCCCCGCAGTTAAAATGGTGCCCAGCCTGGCTCCATTGAGCAACAACAGCTTGCACAGAGTTTCAGAAGGAGATATTCGGACAGAAGAGGCAGGTTTAAAGGAGAGTCTTGGAGGAGAGAGAGGTAGAGAGGCAGAGAGGTTTAGGGAGGGACTTCCTGAGTTTAGGGCCTTGGCAGCTGAAGGCATGGCCGCCAATGGTGGAGCAATTAAAATCAGGGATGCGCAAGAGGCCAGAATTGGAGGAGCTCGGGGATCTCAGTGGGATGCAGGGCTGGGGGAGGTTACAGAGATATGGAGGGGCGAGGCCATGGAGGCATTGCCAGACCAGTAGCCAATGTAGGTCAGCGAGCACAGGGGTGATGGGTGAACATGGTTATAGAGTAACTCACCTCTGAGCCGGAGGGAGAGGCCGGCACTCGGCTGAAGGGAGAGGCCGGGCGGCTGCTTCGCTCTGGAAGCTCGAAGGCCAAGTCCCTGCGTGCATCCCGACATCGCTTTCTCTTCTCCACATCCACATCCTTGGCTTCAACCCCCGACTGTGTTTCAGTCTTGGTCAGGACACCGGTGAGGAAATCGCCAATTTCATCCTGAGTTTTAAAGATCCACAAAGGGCATGTTACTGTTAATAACTTTTCATTACACATTGCCTTGCAGCACCACCTCGGGGAGGGGGAGGGAACGAGACAGCCCCTGGAAGGGGGGGGAAGAAAGCAGACACTCGTGAGTGACGAGTCAGTGCATGAAGTGTGAGATTGTGGTAGAGTGAAAATGAGTGTGCACACGAGTACGAGTGTGTCAGAGTCTACCTGTGAGTGACAGTGCAACACTGAGTGTGCATACCTGGATACACCTGTCCACCATGCTCTGCGTTAGACCCTCCATCTTCTTCTTCGCTTTGCTTATCCTGCAGTAAAAAAACACAATGAGTTTTGTACTCAGCCCAAACACCCCCCCAAAGAACAGACACTCTCTCCGCCCTCCCTGCCCGGTCAGGGGTGGGGTGAGGCGGTGGAGGAACTAGCTCGAAGCTCCTGCTCCTCGCTGGTATTGTGTGATTCCCTCCATATGTGAATTAGGCCAGTATCGAGCTCTGCTGGGATCTGCCTCATGAAATGGAGTGATCCCTTCGGTGAAGCCCTGCAGCACCTATGAAACCAGACTCCAGCAAGGAGAGGGGGAAGAAAGAACTTACATTTCTATAGAGCCGTTCACAACCTCAAGTCGTTCCAAACTGCTTTACAGCCAATTCAGTACTTTGAAGTGTAGACACTGCTGTAATATAGGAAACGTGGCAATTTGCACAGCAAGATAATAAACAACCATCTGGGAATTTTTACATCCACCCGAGGGGGCAGACAGGGCCTCGGTCTAATCCAAAAGATGGCAAGTCCAATTTTGTAGCGCTCCCTCAGTACCGCCCCTCCGACAGTGCAGCACTCCCTCAGTGCTGCCCCTGCGACAGCGCAGCACTCCCTCAGTGCTGCCCCTGCGACAGCGCAGCGCTCCCTCAGTGCTGCCCCTGCGACAGCGCAGCGCTCCCTCAGTGCTGCCCCTGCGACAGCGCAGCGCTCCCTCAGTACTGCCCCGCGACAGAGCAGCGCTCCCTCAGTACTGCCCCTGCGACAGAGCAGCGCTCCCTCAGTGCTGCCCCTGCGACAGCGCAGCGCTCCCTCAGTACTGCCCCTCCGACAGTGCAGCGCTCCCTCAGTACTGCCCCTGCGACAGAGCAGCGCTCCCTCAGTGCTGCCCCTGCGACAGCGCAGCGCTCCCTCAGTGCTGCCCCTGCGACAGCGCAGCGCTCCCTCAGTGCTGCCCCTGCGACAGCGCAGCGCTCCCTCAGTACTGCCCCTCCGACAGTGCAGCGCTCCCTCAGTACTGCCCCTGCGACAGAGCAGCGCTCCCTCAGTGCTGCCCCTGCGACAGCGCAGCGCTCCCTCAGTGCTGCCCCTGCGACAGCGCAGCGCTCCCTCAGTGCTGCCCCTGCGACAGCGCAGCGCTCCCTCAGTGCTGCCCCTGCGACAGAGCAGCGCTCCCTCAGTACTGCCCCTGCGACAGAGCAGCGCTCCCTCAGTGCTGCCCCTGCGACAGCGCAGCGCTCCCTCAGTACTGCCCCTCCGACAGTGCAGCGCTCCCTCAGTACTGCCCCTGCGACAGAGCAGCGCTCCCTCAGTGCTGCCCCTGCGACAGTGCGGTGCTCCCTCAGTACTGCCCCTGCGACAGAGCAGCGCTCCCTCAGTACTGCCCCTGCGACAGAGCAGCGCTCCCTCAGTGCTGCCCCTGCGACAGCGCAGCGCTCCCTCAGTGCTGCCCCTGCGACAGCGCAGCGCTCCCTCAGTACTGCCCCGCGACAGCGCAGCGCTCCCTCAGTACTGCCCCTGCGACAGAGCAGCGCTCCCTCAGTACTGCCCCTCCGACAGCGCAGCGCTCCCTCAGTACTGCCCCTGCGACAGAGCAGCGCTCCCTCAGTGCTGCCCCTGCGACAGAGCAGCGCTCCCTCAGTACTGCCCCTGCGACAGAGCAGCGCTCCCTCAGTACTGCCCCTGCGACAGAGCAGCGCTCCCTCAGTACTGCCCCTGCGACAGAGCAGCGCTCCCTGATGCGCCATCAATTACTCAAAAGACTGAGGTTAAGCGAGTAACAACCAGGCTTTTATTAACTACAGAATGAAGGTCTTGTCTCGAGTGGTCGACCCGTCCAGAATACTAAGGGACTGGGAGGTAGTCACTTATATACCTGGAATAGTGGGAGGAGTCAGCCGAGGCATGTCCAGACCTGTACCTAGTGGACTACACATACACATACAGACAGGTATAACAGTGGTTTACCACATTCACCCCTTGTTTAAAAATGAGTCCGGCGGGGTGAAGTGTATTTAAAAGTTCGTGTATTGGAGTCTCTCCGGAGGTCTTGTCCGCCGCTGTGATCGACGTGGCGACGGCAGGGGTGGTGGAGCTTCCGGCGTCGCGTCCCGTGTAGGCTGGGGCCCTGGAGTGTAGTCCTCGTGGGTGACGGTCCGAGGCGAGCCGGCTGCTGGGGTTGGATATCGGGTCGTTGGGGGGGGGGGGGGGGGGGGTGGTAATGGGTAGTGGGTTACAGAGGTCTCGTATGGAGACTGTGTCCTCCCGCCCTACAGCGGTCCCCGAGGGTGCGAGGTCTCGTATGGAGACTGTCCTCCCGCCCGTCCGGGTATGCAATGTAAGCGTACTGGGGGTTGGCGTGGAGGAGGTCGACCCTCTCGACCAGGGGGTCCGTTTTATTGGCCCTCACGTGTCTTCAGTAGTACCGGCCCTGAGGACGTCAGCCATGGCGGTAACGATGTCCCCGATGTGGACTTCCTTGGGAAGACAAACATTTTCTCGTGAGGGGTGGCATTGGTGGCAGTGTAGAGCAGTGACTGAATCGAGTGGAGCGCATCGGGGAGCACCTCCTGCCAGTGGGAGGTCGGAAGGCCCCTAGACTTTAAGGCTAGTAGGGCGGCCTTCCAAACTGTTGCATTCTCTCTTTCCACCTGTCCGTTCCCCCGGGGGTTGTAACTGGTGGTCCTGCTTGTGGCTATACCCCTAGCGAGCAGGTACTGGCGGAGTTCGTCGCTCATAAACGATGAGCCCCGGTCACTATGGATATAGCTGGGGAAACCGAACAGGGTGAAGAGGCTGTTCAGAGATTTAATGACCGTGGCACTGGTCATGTCCGAGCAGGGGATAGCGAACGGGAAACGGGAGTACTCGTCAATGATGTTGAGGAAGTACACATTGCGGTCGGAGGAGGGGAGAGGCCCTTTAAAATCGACGCTCAGGCGTTCGAAAGGGCGAGTGGCTTTTATCAGGTGGGCTCTGTCTGGTCTATAAAAGTGCGGTTTGCACTCAGCGCAGACTTGGCAGTTCTTGGTCATGGTCCTGACCTCCTCGATGGAGTAAGGCAGGTTGCGGGCCTTGATGAAGTGGAAGAACCTGGTGACCCCCGGGTGGCAGAGGTCATTGTGGAGGGCCCTCAGCCTATCGATCTGCGCGCTGGCGCAGGTGCCACACGATAGGGCATCTGGGGGTTCATTGAGCTTCCCAGGCCGGTACAAGATCTCGTAGTTGTAGGTGGAAAGTTCGATTCTCCACCTCAGGATCTTGTCATTTTTGATTTTGCCCCTCTGCTTGTTGTTGAACATAAAAGCAACTGAACGCTGGTCAGTGAGCAGGGTAAATCGTTTTCCGGCCAGGTAGTGCCTCCAATGACGCACAGCCTCCACAATAGCCTGGGCCTCCTTCTCGACCGCGGAGTGTCTGGTCTCCGGGCCCTGGAGGGTTCGTGAGAAGAATGCCACAGGTCTCCCCGCCTGATTAAGGGTGGCGGCCAGAGCGAAGTCGGACGCATCGCTTTCCACCTGGAAGGGGATGGATTCGTCCACTGCGTGCATGGTGGCTTTGGCAATGTCCTCCTTGATACGGTGGAAGGCCAAGCGGGCCTCTGCCATCAGGGGAAAAGAGGTGGATTTGATCAGCGGACGGGCTTTGTCTGCATAGTAGGGGACCCACTGAGCGTAGTAGGAAAAAAACCCTAGGCACCTCTTCAGGGCTTTTAGGCAGTGGGAGTTCCATAAGGGGACGCATCCGGTCCGGGTCAGGACCGATGACCCCGTGTTCCACAACACAGCCAAGGATGGCGAGGCGGTCTGTGCGGAATATGCACATCTCCTTGTTATATGTCAGGTTCAGGAGTTGGGCGGTGCGGAGGAATTTCTCGAGGTTTGCGTCATGGTCCTGCAAGTCATGGCCGCAGATGGTCACATTGTCTAGGTAAGGGAAAGTGGCCTGCAGCGCGTTTTGATCGACCATCCGGTCCATCTCCCTTTGGAAGACGGAGACCCCGTTGGTGACGCCGAAAGGAACCCTAAGGAAGTGATAGAGGCGGCCGTTTGCCTCAAAAGCAGTATACTGGCGGTCTTCAGGGCGGATGGGGAGCTGGTGGTACGTTGATTTCAGGTCAATGGTCGAAAAGACGTGGTACTGCGGGATCTGGTTGACCATGTCAGCTATGCGGGGGAGTGGGTAGGCGTCCAGCAGGGTGTAGCGGTTTATTGTTTGGCTGTAGTCGATGACCAGGCATTGTTTCTCGCCGGTCTTAATGACCACAACCTGGGCTCGCCAGGGGCTGGAGCTGCCCTCAATAATCCCCTCCTTCAGGAGCCGCTCCACTTCGGTTTTGATGAAAACCCTGTCCCCGGCACTGTATCGCCTGCTCTTTGTGGCGATGGGCTTACAGTCGGGGGTGAGGTTAGCAAACAGTGGGGGGGGGGGGTGGGACTCTGAGTGTGGAGAGGTTGCATCTAGTGCGCGGCGGGCAATTTGGAGGCTGCTGGCTGCGGACTGTGAGTGGGGGGAGGGGGCCACCGTACGCCATCGTAACGCTTTTGAGGTGGCACTGGAAATCCAACCCCAGTAGGACGGCAGCGCAGAGGTCGGGCAGGACCAGGAGTTTAAAATTATTGAACACAGTCCCGTCTACTACTAGTGTCACCACGCAGTAGCCGCCAATGTCCGCTGACTGGGACTCGGAGGCCATAGAAATCCGCTGGTGCGCAGGCAGGACTGGGAGAGAGCAACGCCGCACCGTGTCGGGGTGGATGAAGCTCTCTGTGCTCCCGGAGTCAAAAAGGCAGTTTATTGCATGGCCGTTTACCTTAACGTCCATTTTGGACCGAGCTAGTTGGTGCGGTCTCGTTTGGTCCAGCGTAACGGAGGCCAGCGTAGGGGTCGGTGTGTCGCTGCGGGTATCAGATGGGGGGGGGGGGGGGGGTTTGGCGGTCTGCTGCGTCCCGGCTGGTGTTCAAGATGGCGGCGTCCATGATTCCCATGTGGCTGGAGTCGTCCAAGATGGCTGCTGCTGCGGTGGTTCGCACATGGCTGGGGAGGCCCAAGATGGCGGCCCACGCGCGGCGCTGTTGGGGGCCCAAGATGGCGGCTCGCCCGGCCCACACGCGGCGCTGCTGGCGTTCGGGGTGGCTTTGGCCTTGCAGACGCTGGCATAGTGTCCCTTTTTCCCGCAACCCGAGCAGGTCGCATTCTTCGCCGGGCAGCGCACTCTGGGGTGTTTGGACTGGCCACAGAAGTAGCATTTCTGGCCTTGGGACACTGCTGCGGTAGTTGGGCCGTTGTTGGGCTGTGGCTGGGGTGGCACGGTGCTATGGGGCTGTCCTACCGTGTCCCAGGTTGTCGTTCCCCGCGGCGTCCACGGTGCAGAGGAGTAGGCATCCATGCCCCGGTAGGCTGCGTCCAGCGTTAGTGCGATTTCGGAGGCTTTGTCGAGGGTGAGGTCACTCTGCTCCAGCAGTCGCTGTCGGGTGTAGTTGGACCTGTGGCCCGCTACGAAGGCATCCCGGATCAGTTCCTCCGTGTACTTAGCGGGCGTTACCGCCTTACACCCACAGGCCCGGCCAAGCACGGACAGTGCTTGGAGGTATTCCTCAGTCGATTCCCCAGGTTGTTGCTTGCGACTCCCCAGAAGGTGCCTGGCATATACTTCGTTCACAGGGCGCGTGTACTGGGTCTTGAGGAGCTGGAGGGCGGCTGTGTACGAGGTCGCGTCCCGGATGACTGAGTACGCTTGGTGGTTCACCTTGGAGATCAGGACAGACAGTTTGTCCGCATCCGTTACGACCGCAGTGGAGGCAGTCAGGAATGTCTCGAAGCACGTGAGCCAGTGAGCAAACTTGGTGGAAGCGTCCGCTTCCCGACTGTCCAGGTCCAGGCATGCTGGTGTGAGGATCTTCTCCATTATAAAAAATGTAGTTAATAAAATTGATGCGCCATCAATTACTCAAAAGACTGAGGTTAAGCGAGTAACAACCAGGCTTTTATTAACTACAGAATGAAGGTCTTGTCTCGAGTGGTCGACCCGTCCAGAATACTAAGGGATTGGGAGGTAGTCACTTATATACCTGGAATAGTGGGAGGAGTCAGCCGAGGCATGTCCAGACCTGTACCTAGTGGAATACACATACACATACAGACAGGTATAACAGTGGTTTACCACACTCCCTCAGTACTGCCCCCTCCGACAGTACAGCACTCTCTCAGTACTGCCCCTCCGACAGTACAGCACACTCTCAGTACTGCACTGGGAGGGTCAGCCTGGATTATGTGCTCAAGTCTTTGGAGTGGGACTTGAACCGACGACCTTCTGACTCAGAGGCAACTCACTGAGCCACAGAAGGGGATGAATTAGATGTCAAGCAGTGCTAGTACCTGAGATTGTCGTCTGTGCCTCCAACTATCACCATACTGTTTTCGGCTCGAAGCTTCTCCCGGAAATCCTCGATGGCGTCAGTGCTGCACTGCACTGAGTTCTGCCCGATCACAAACAGGACAGGGGTCTTCATATCCAGCAATGGATCATCAACATCCTGAGGGGGAGAAAGTCTGGAGCATTTAATGTCACCGTAACAAACTGGAGGGTGGTCCTCAAATCATTAAATATAGCTCCCCATAGGGCAATATAGGGGCGGCCGTGCCTTCACCTGCCTCGGCCCTAAACTCGAGTTCCCTCCCTAAACCTTGCCACCACTGTACCTCTCGCTCCTCCTTTAAAGCGCCCCTTAGAACCGACCTCTTTGACCAAGCCTTTGGTCAGTTGTCTAATATCTCATGTGGCTCGGTGTCAATTTGTGTCTAACGCTCCTGTGAAGCACCTGGGGACGTTTTACTACATTAAAGGCGCTATATAAATGCAAGTTGTTGCTGGAGATGAACAGCTGACCTGGGCTGGGACTGGGACAGTCTGGCCTGGGCTTGGAATGGGACAGCCTGGGTACAGGGTGGCAGTGTCAGCTGCAACACTGCAAGTGACCAGGACCCAGAAACAAAAGGGGCAGCACCTCAGCAAATACTCATCCACAGGATCTCCCCCTCCTACCCGGTGGTCACTGACTTCTACAGCTCCATCCGGCCTCACCCACTCTTGCACATGCAGTGACTGCCAGAGACTGATTCCCCAATCGAACCCGTGGTTGGTTTTTCCCAGGCTCGGGAATGCTGAGAACCTGGTCAAATGCTCACTGCAGTACATGTTTCCGGCCCAACGAGGAAGGAGGCATTGCTGGATCTGGTTCTGGGGAATGAGGTGGGTCAAGTAGAGCAAGTGCCAGTAGGGGAACATTTAGGGAACAGTGATCACAGTATCATAAGGTTTAGATTAGCTATGGGAAAGGACAGGGAGAAATCTAGAGTAAAAATACTTAATTGGAAGAAGGCCAATTTCAGTGGGTTGAGAATGGATCTGGCCCGGGTAAATTGGAATCAAAGATTAGCAGGCAAAACTGTAATCGAGCAATGGGTTGCTTTTAAAGAGGAAATGGTTTGGGTACAGTCAAGGTACATTCCCATGATGCGGAAAGGTAGGGTAAAGCCAGAGCCCCCCTTAGTGACGAAAGAGATAGAGAGCAAGATGAAGCAGAAAAAGGGAGTGTATAACAGATGTCAGGTTAAGAAAATAAGTGAGAACCAGGCTGAATATAGAAAGTTCAGAAGAGAAGTGAAAAGGAAATAAGAGGGGCAAAGAGAGAGTATGAGAATAGATTGGTAGCCAACGTAGAAGGGAATCCCAAAAGTCTTCTATAGGTATATAAATAGTAAATGGGTACTAAGAGGGGTGGGGCCGATTAGAGATCAAAATAGAGACCTACGCATGGAGGCAGAGGGCATGGCTGAGGTAATAAACGAGTACTTTGCATCTGTCTTTACCAAGGAAGAAGATGCTACTTAAGTCACAGTGAAAGAGGAGATGGTTGAGATACTGGATGGGATAAAAATTGATAGAGGTACTAGAAAGGCTGGCTGTACTTAAAGTAGATAAGTCACCAGGACCGGATGGGATGCATCCTTGGATGCGGAGGGAAAAAGGTGGAAATTGTGGAGCTACTGGCCATAATCTTCCAATCCTCCTTGGATACAGGGGTGGTGCCAGAACACTGGAGAATTGCAAATGTTACACCCTTGTTCAAAAAAGGGTGTAAGGATAAACCCAGCGACTACAGGCCAGTCAGTTTTACCTCGGTAGTGGGAAGCTTTTAGAAACGATAATCCAGGACAAAATTAAGAGTCACTTGGACAAGTGTGGATTAATTAAGGAAAGCCAGCACATGTTTAACTAACTTGATTGCGTTTTTTGATGAGGTAACAGAGAGGGTCAATGAGGGCAATGCAGTTGACGTGGTGTACATGGACTTCCAAAAGACGTTTGATAAAGTGCCACATAATAGGCTTGCCAGCAAAGTTGAAGCCCATGGATTAAAAGGGACAGTGGCAGCATGGATACGAAATTGGCTAAGTGACAGGAAACAGAGTAGTGGTGAACGGTTGTTTATTGGACTGGAGGAAGGTGTAGTGTATGTACCTTTAAGACAGAACTACTTTTACAGCTCCTGTATACTGTAGTACCGGCAGTGACCACACCTGTATATAAGCCTTGCGCATGCCTCTGTACCCCCAGTCTTGAGACTACCCTCCTCCAGTTAATACCTGTTTATTAAGTTACAGCATCCGTGTGGTTATTGAAAAACATACTCTCAGAATCACGGATCTAACAGTGGCGACGAGTGTCGATTCGAATCTACCTGCAACTCTGCATTTCCCTTCGAGGATTCGCTCCGGGAGGGCGGTGTAAGAAAGTCGAGGCCAGGAACACGGGCATCAACCACGAGCAACCGCCCAGTCGTCCGGCAGAGAGTGAACATCGCAGGGGAGGCTGTGGAGGGCCGGGCTTGGTTCCCCAGCCACGATCAGCAAGAGACCGACGACAGGTCCAGCGCAGACCCTTCCCGGACAGCGGCGGCTGGAGCCGACCGACGGCGGAGAGAAAACCGAGCAGCGTCGACGGGGTAAGACAGAGGGTGAAGCGCACAGGGCGCAGCCGGGGGTTGAAAACCGAGCAGCGTCGAGAAAAAAAAAACGGAGAGAGGGTAAAGCAACAGCCGGGTTCAGGACCGAGCGGCGTCGAGAAAAAAAAAAAAAAAAGCGCAGAGCACAGCCAGGGCTCAAGGGCTGAACAGTGTCCGCGGGGAGAAGAAGGGAGAGCGCGGGAGACACCATTGAGCCGCGGAGAAGGAAGAGCGCGGGAGACGCCATTTTTAGAAGCCGCAGCGGAGAAGAAGGGCGAGCGCGGGAAGGAAGGAAAGCGCGGGAGACGCCATTTTGTGCCAGCGGAGAAGAAGGGGAAGCGCGGGAGACACCATTTTTGACAGTTAAATCACACCCAGGGATGCCGAAGAGTGGCAGTATCTCTACATTCGAAAATGAAGTCGAAGATTGGGCGACATATGTGGAACGTATTGAGGTGTACTGCAGGGCGAATGAAGTGCCAGATGCTAGGAAAGCACTGGTTTTGTTAAATTCCATGGGTGCAAAAACTTATGGGTTACTGCGAAATCTAATAACCCCAGAGAAGCCGGTGAACAAGAATTTCGAAAGCATAGTAGAAATCCTACAGGACCACTTAAACCCCACACCGCTGCTGATAGCAGAACGATTTAAGTTCCATAAAAGGAACCAACACAAAGACGAAAGCAATGCTGAGTACCTAACGGAACTGCGCAAGCTATCGAAACACTGCCAGTTTGGAGCGGGACTAGCAGATACATTAAGGGACAAGTTTGTGTGTGGGCTACAAAGTGAAGGAACCCAGAAACGGCTTCTATCAGAAAAGGATCTTACGCTGGACAAAGCTTTCAGTATGGTAGTATCACACGAAGCAGCCGCAAGGGGCGCTGCAGAGATACAACGGAGACCGCAAGAATATGGCACCAATGAAATGTCCTATGGAACAGGGAAGTGCTATCGTTGCGGCAGAACAACACATGACCAGAAGGATTGTTGGTTCAAGGACCAAGTGTGCAGACAGTGTGGAAAAGCAGGACACATAGCAAGAGTCTGCAGGTCTGGGAAGAAAACCAACAGTAAGAAATCTCCACAGGAGAAGTACAAAAAGGTACACCAGGTGACGGACAGTGATTCAGACGAACAGAAAAGTGACAGAGACTCCGGAAGCAAGGAGCTGGGTTGTCTGAAACTACATAAGGTAACCAAAATGGAGGATCACCAGACTAGCTGGGTTACACTCAAGATAGACGGAGTCCAAGTGAAAATGGAATTGGACACAGGATCAGCCCTAACAGTCATAAACCAAAGGGACTACAAGCGGCTATTTTCACATATACCCTTGAAAGCTAGAGATTGTCTTGAAGACGTATACGGGGCAAAAAGTCTACCCCAAAGGAAAAATAAGGGTGAAAGTGATATATAAAGGCCAGGAAAAACCTAAAATGGATATATATGTATTGCCAGATGGAGGACCACCACTGCTAGGACGTGAATGGATCCGGAAGATACAATTAGATTGGCATTCCATACAGGCACTGAAGGTTGAGGCCAAAAAGAATGACGACGTCACACCTGGACGACTGTCAAAAATGCTAACCGACGCAAAAGTAGTGTTCCAGGAGGGACTCGGAACACTAAAAGGCATAACAGCAACGATTAAAATAGAGGAAAATGCAAGCCCAAAGTTTCTGAAGGCCAGACCAGTGCCTTATGCGATCAGACCAGCTGTCGAAGCAGAGCTGGAAGGGTTGGAACGTTCAGGAGTACTGTCCAAAGTGGACTGGAGCGAGTGGGCTACACCCATTGTTCCTGTAATGAAGAGGTCGTTGAGTAATACGCCTGGGGAACCAAAGGAGGTCCGCATCTGTGGGGATTTTAAGGTGACAGTGAACCCAGTCCTTCACACGGTACAATGTTCGCTTCCACGAATTGAGGATATTTTCGCCTCACTATCTGGAGGTAAACACTTCACCAAAATTGATCTAGCCCAGGCGTACTTGCATATGGAAGTAGAAGAAGCTTCGAAACAATACCTTACGATTAACACTCATAAAGGTCTCTATCAATACAACCGGCTGGTGTTCGGGGTAGCCTCGGCTCCGGCTATCTGGCAAAGGGCAATGGATCAAGTCCTGCAAGGGATTCCAGGGACCCAGTGTTATTTGGACGACATCCTGGTCACGGGCGAAAATGACAGTGATCACCTCGCCAACTTGGAGAAGGTGCTCACCAGATTAAAAGGAGTATGGGCTACGAGCTAATCGCCACAAGTGCGAGTTTTTCCAGAAACAGATCTCGTATTGTGGCCACGTCATCGATGAAGAGGGGTTACATAAGTCCCCTGAAAAGATTGAGGCAGTAGTCAAGGCTCCAGCACCGGAAAATGTGTCACAACTGAGGTCGTTCCTCGGGCTGGTAAACTACTACCACAAGTTCTTACCAAATTTGTCCACGGTATTACACCCACTGAACACCCTACTGCAAACAGGGGTACCATGGAAGTAGAATGACGAACGTAGACGAGCTTTCCAGAAGTGTAAAGAATTGATCACATCAAAAGAGGTGTTGGCCCATTTCAACCCAGCACTACCAATTCGTTTGGCATGTGATGCATCACCCTATGGTATTGGAGCGGTGCTGTTGCACAAATTCCCAGACGGGTTGGAGAGGCCAGTAGCCTTTGCGTCTCGGTCACTAACCTCAGCCGAGCGCAACTACGCCCAAATTGACAGGGAGGCCCTTAGCCTAGTATGGGGAGTAAAAAAATTCAACCACTATCTGCATGGGCAGAAGTTCACCTTGCTGACTGACCACCAACCACTTGTCTCCATCTTTAATCCTAAGAAGGGCGTTCCAGTGATGACTGCACAACGGTTACAAAGATGGTCCCTGTTTCTAGGGGCGAATCAATATGAAATAGAATATAAAGGCACGAAACAGCATGGGAACGCTGATGGGCTATCGCGCCTGCCACTGCCTACTGTGGAGGAAGCACCAGCAGTGGACCCTATCGAGATATTTTATTCGTCAATAATTGAACGATTGCCAGTAACGAACGCGGACATAGAGAAGGAGACCCGCAATGATCCGACGCTGTCTCGGGTATATGATTTGACGGTGAGGGGATGGCCAACACATGGCGACTCACTGTTGCCAGCATTCTCATCCAGAAGAGAACAGCTGTCAGTATGCCAGGGGACAGTGATGTGTGGATCCAGAGTGGTGATTCCACCCAAGTTAAGGGAGAGAGTGCTAAATGAGCTACATGAAGGTCATCTGGGGGGAGTGAAAATGAAAAGCCTTGCTAGGGCTTATGTGTGGTGGCCGGGAATCGATCAACAAATCGAAGACCTAACTAAGAGCTGCTCAGGATGCCAGAAGGTCCAAAATGCACCATCACATGCTCCTCTACACCCATGGGAGTGGCCCTCCTCTCCATGGCAACGGGTGCATATTGATTTCGCTGGTCCATTCATGGACTCAATGTTCTTAAGAGCAGTGGATGCTCATTCGAAGTGGCCTGAGGTGATAAAAATGTCCTCAACCACTACAGAGAAAACGATTGCAGTCCTACGGACCATATTTGCCAGAAACGGTTTGCCAGAGCAGATTTGCTCTGATAATGGACCACAGTTTGTGTCCGAAGAGTTTCGAAAATTTATAAGAAGGAATGGGGTAAGGCATTACACATCCGCCCCGTATCATCCAGCCACAAATGGATTGGCTGAGAGGTTCGTACAAACCTTTAAGAAGGCGATAAAGGCCATGTGCGACGATGAAATTCCACTACAGCATAAGGTGGACAATTTCTTATTAGCCTACCGAAATGCGACACATGCAGTTACCAACCAGACCCCGGCCATGATGTTCTTTAACCGAAGGTTGAGATCTCGTCTGGACTTGCTCAGATCAAATGTGCGAAGAAATGTTGAGGACAAACAATTCCAGCACATCAATGAGAAGCCGACAAGGAGCTTCAATGTAGGACAACCAGTCTTGGCCCGTGACTACCAAACAGAGAAATGGCAACCTGGAACGATATGCACAAGGCAGGGGCCATTAATGTACACAGTGGATGTCGGGGAGAACATTGTGAGACGCCACGTCGATCAGATCTTAGCATCACAGGAACGAGTCAACCCCATGTCTCGAGTACCTGGGGATGAACCCGACATACCGGTAGCATCTACCTCAGAACCAGTATAAACCGATGAACTACCCAATGAAAAGGGGCCAGAATCGCCTCTGCACCAAGAACGAGAACCTCAGGAAAGGCGCTTTCCCGAAAGGGTCAGGAAGCCGCCCCAAAGACTGAATCTATAAATGGACTATTGTTGTCTAATGTACATGTTAAAGTGTTAATTGTTATTTGAATATTAGGGGTACTACTAATCTAAAAGGGGAGGAATTGTAGCGTATGTACCTTTAAGACAGAACTACTTTTACAGCTCCTGTATACTGTAGTACCGGCAGTGACCACACCTGTATATAAGCCTTGCGCATGCCTCTGTACCCCCAGTCTTGAGACTACGCTCCTCCAGTAAATACCTGTTTATTGTTAAGTTACAGCATCCATGTGGTTATTGAAAAAAATCATACTCCCAGAATCACGGATCTAACAGAAGGTGTACTGGGACCAGTGCTTTTCTTGATATATATTAATGACTTAGACTTGGGTGTACAGGGCACAATTTCAAAATTTGCATATGACACAAAACTTGGAAGTATAGTGAACAGTGAGGAGGGTAATGATAGACTTCAAGAGGACATGGACAGGCTGGTGGAATGGGCGGACACGTGGCAGATGAAATTTAACTCAGAAAAGTGCAAAGTGATACATTTTGGTAGGAAGAACGAGGAGAGCCAATATTTTTTCTTTTTTAATCGCTTATGGGATCTGGGCGTCGCTGGCAAAGCCAGCATTTATTGCCCATCCCTAGTTGCCCACGAGAAAGTGGTGGTGAGCCGCCACCTTGAACCACTGCAGTCCATGTGATGAAGGTACTCCCACAGCGCTGTTAGGTAGGGAGTTCCAAGATTTTGATCCAGCGATGATAAAGGATCAGCGATATACTTCTAAGTCAGGATGGTGTGTGACTTGGAGGGGAACTTGGAGGTGGTGTTCCCATGCGCCTGCTGCCCTTGCCCTTCTAGGTGGAAGAGGTCACGGGTTTGGGGGGCGCTGCCAAAGAAGCCTTGGTGAGTTTCTGCAGTGCATCTTGTAGATGGTACACACTGCAGCCATGGTACGCCGGTGGTGGAGGGAGTGAATGTTTAAGGTGGTAGATGGGGTGCCAATCAAACAGGCTGCTTTGTCCAGGATGGTGTCGAGCTCGAGTGTTGTTGCAGCTGCACTCATCCAGGCAAGTGGAGAGTATTCCATTACACTCCTGACTTGTGCCTTGTAGATGGTGGAAAGGCTTTGGGGAGTCAGGAGGAGACACACTCGCCGCAGAATATCCAGCCTCTGACCTGCTCTTGTTGCCACAGTATTTATGTGGCTGGTCCAGTTAAGTTTCTGGTCAATGGTGACCCCCAGGATGTTAATGGTGGGGGATTCGGCGATGGTAATGCCGTTGAATGTCATGGGGAGGTGGCTAGCCTCTCGCTTGTTGGGGATAGTCCTTGCCTGGCACTTCTGAGGCGCGAATGTAACCTTTCACTTATCAGCCCAAGCCTGAACGTCATCCAGGTCTTGTTGCATGCGGGCATGAACTGCTTCATTGTCTGAGTCCTGAATGGCGCTGAACACTGCAGTCATCAGCGAACATCCCCATTTCTGACCTTATGTTGGAGGGAAGGTCATTGATGAAGCAGCTTAAGATAGTTGGGCCTAGGACACTGCCCTGAGGAACTCCTGCAGCAATGTCCTGGGGCTGTAATGATTGACCTTCAATCACCACAACCACCTTCCTTTGTGCTAGGTATGACTTCAGCCAGTGTAGCCTTTTCCCCCCCGCCCCCCCCCCCCCCCCGATTCCCATTGACTTGAGTTTCACTAGGGCTCCTTCATGCCACACTCGGTCAAATGCTGCCTTGATGTCAAGGGCAGTCACTCTCACATCACCTCTGGTATTCAGCTCCTTTGTCCATGTTTAGACCACGGCTGTAATGAGGTCGGGAGCCGAGTGGTCTTGGCGGAACCCAAACTGGGCATCAGTGAGCAGGTTATTGGTAAGTGCCGCTTGATAGCACTGTCGATGACACCTTCCATCACTTTGCTGACGATTGAGAGTAGACTGATGGGGCGGTAATTGGCCGGGTTGGATTTGTCCTGCTTTTTGTGGACAGGGCATACCTGGGCAGTTTTCCACATTGTCGGATAGATGCCAGTGTTGTAGCTGTACTGGAACAACTTGGCTAGAGGCGCGGCTAGTTCTAGAGCACAAGTTTTCAGCATGATAGCCGGGGTGTTGTCGGGGCCCATAGCCTTTGCTGTATCCAGTGCGCTCAGCCGTTTCTTGATATCACGTGGAGTGAATCAAATTGGCTGAAGGCTGGCTTCTGTGATGGTGGGGACCTCGGCAGTAGGCCGATATGGATCATCCACGTGGCATTTCTGGCTGAAGATGGTTACAAACGCTTCAGCCTTGTCTTTTTCACTCACGTGCTGGGCTCCACCATCATTGAGGATGGGGATATTCATTGAGCCTCCTCCTCCCGTTACTTGTTTAATGGGCCACCACCGTTCACGACTGGATGTGGCAGGACTGCAGAGCTTTGATCTGATCCGTTGATTGTGGGATCGCTTAGCCCTGTCTATAGCATGCTGCTTCCCCAGGTTGGTACCTCATTTTTAGGTACGCCTGGTGCTGCTCCTGGCATGCTCTTATACACTCCTTATTGAACCAAAAGGTTATTGCTTAAGATAAAAAATCACAGGATTGGGGGTAATATTCTGGCATGGATAGAGGATTGGCTATCTAACAGAAGGCAGAGAGTTGGGATAAATGGTTCATTCTCAGACTGGCAATCAGTAACAAGTGGTGTTCTGCAGGGGTCAGTGCTGGGTCCCCAACTCTTTACAATCTATATTAACGATTTGGAGGAGGAGACCGAGTGTAACATATCAAAGTTTGCAGATGATACTAAGATGGGAGGGAAAGTAGTGAGTGAGGAGGACATAAAAAACCTGCAAGGGGACATAGACAGGCTAAGTAAGTGGGCAGAGATTTGGCAGATGGAATACAATACTGGAAAGTGTGAGGTTATGCACTTTGGCAGGAAAAATCATAGAGCAAGTTATTATCTTAATGGCAAGAAACTGGAAAGTACTAAAGTACAAAGGGATCTGGGGGTCCTGGTGCACGAAACTCAGAAGGTTAGTATGCAGGTGCAGCAAGTGATTAAGAAGGCCAATGGAATGTTGGCTTTCATTGCTAGGGGGATAGAATATAAAAATAGGGAGGTATTGCTCCAGTTGTACAAGGTATTGGTGAGACCGCACCTGGAATACTGCATACAGTTTTGGTGTCCATACTTAAGAAAGGACATACTTGCTCTCGAGTCAAAGAAGGTTCACTCGGTTAATCCCGGGGATGAGGGGATGGACATATGAGGAGAGGTTGAGTAGATTGGGACTCTACTCATTGGAGTTCAGAAGAATGAGAGGCGATCTTATTGAAACATATAAGATTGTGAAGGGGTTGGATCGGGTGGATGCGGGGAGGATGTTCCCGATGATGGGTGAAACTAGAACTAGGGGGCATAGTCTTAGAATAAGGGGCTGCTCTTTCAAAACTGAGATGAGGAGGAACTACTCCACTCAGAGGGTGGTAGGTCCATGGAATATGCTGCCCCAAAAAGCTGTAGAAGCTGCATCATTACATAAATTTAAAAACAGAAATAGACAGTTTCCTAGAAGTAAAGGGAATTAAGGGTTACGGGGAGCAGGCAGGAATTTGGACATGAGTCTAGGTTCGGATCGGTCATGGCCCGGTGGGTAGCGGAGCGGGCCCAGGGGCCGTGTAGCCTGATCCTGCTCCTATTTCGTGTGTCTAATTCTGTTAGATTCAGGAGATGGTTCTGTGATAGTAGATTGGCGGTTAGGATCAGATCAGCCATGATCTTATTGAATGGCGGAGCAGGCTCGAGGGGCCGATTGGCCTACTCCTGTTCCTACTTCTTATGTTCCCCTGGCTTGGTGGTAATGGTAGAGCGAGGGATATGCCGGGCCATGAGGTTACAGATTGTGGTGGAATACAATTCTGTTGCTGATGATGATGGCCCACAGCGCCTCATGGATGCCCAGTTTTGAGCTCCTAGATCCGTTCTGAATCTATCCCATTTAGCACGGTGGTAGTGCCACACAACACGATGGAGGGTGTCCTCAGTGGGAAGACGGGACTTCGTCTCCATAATGACTGTGCGGTGGTCACTGCTACCAATACTGTCATGGACAGATGCATCTGCGACAGGTAAATTGGTGGGGCGAGGTCAAGTAAGTTTTATCTTGTGTTGGTTCTCTCACCACCTGTCGCAGGCCCAGACTGGCAGCTATGTCCTTCAGGACTCGGCCAGCTTGGTCAGTAGTGGTGCTGCCGAGCCGCTCTTGGTGATGGACATTGAAGTCCCCCACATTCTGTGCCCTTGCTACTCTCAGTGCTTCTTCCAAGTGGTGTTCAACATGGAGGAGTACTGATTCATCAGCTGAGGGAGGGTGGTAGGTGGTAATCAGCAGGAGGTTTCCTTGCCCATGCTTGACCTGAAGCCATGAGACTTCATGGGATCCGGAGTCAATGTTGAGGACTCGCAGGGCTACTCCTTCCCGGTGGGAATAGTGATGGAGGAGTTTGGGACACGGGCTGAAAGGTATGATTCTGTGAGTGTGACTATGTCAGGCTGTTGTTTGACTAGTCTGTGGGACAGCTCTCCCAATTTTGGCACAAGTCCCCAGATGTTGGTGAGGAGGACTTTGCAGGGTTGACTGGGCTGGGTGTGCCGTTGCTGTGTCCGTAGCCGGTGCCGAGGTCGATGCCGGGTGGTCCGTCTGGTTTCATTCTTATTATGTTTCGTAGCGGTTAGTTACAACTAAGTGACTTGCTAGGCCATTTCAGCGGGCAGTTAAGAATTAACCACATTGCTGTGGGTCTGGAGTCACATATAGGCCAGACCAGGTAAGGGCGGCAGATTTCCTTCCCTAAAGGACATTAGTGAACCAGATGGGTTTTTACGACAATCCGATAGTTTCATGGTTACCATTACTGATGCCAGCTTTTTTTATTCCAGATTTATTTAATTAACTGAATTTAAATTTAAATTCCCTAGCTGCCGTGGTGGCTCACGTCTCTGGATTTGAACTCACGTCTCTGGATCATTAGTCCAGGCCTCTGGATTACTAGCCCAGTGACATTACCACTACCCTACAGTTCTTAAGGGTACAATTCTAAAGGGGGTGCATGAACAGAAAGACCTGGGGGTATATGTGCACAAATCGTTGAAGGTGGCAGGACAGGTTGAGAAAGCAGTTAAAAAAAAGCATATGGGATCCTGGGCTTCATAAATATAGGCATAGAGTACAAAAGCAAGGAAGTTATGAACCACCTTTATAAAACACTGGTTTGGCCTCAACTGGAGACTGCTCTTTAGGAAGGATGTGAAGGTCTTAGAGAGGGTGCAGAAAAGATTTATAAGAATGGTTCCAGGGATGAGGGACTTCAGTTATGTGGAAGCTGGGGTTGTTCTCCTTAGAACAGAGAAGGTTGACAGGAAATTTGATAGCGGTGTTCAAAATCATGAGGGATCTAGACAGTAGAGAGAAACTGTTCCCATTGGCAGAATGGGGCAGCACGGTGGCATAGTGGTTAGCACTGTTGCCTCACAGCGCCAGAGACCCGGGTTCGAATCCAGCCTCGGGCGACTGTCTGTGTGGAGTTTGCACATTCTCCCCGTGTTTGCGTGGGTTTTCTCCGGGTGCTCCGGTTTCCTCCCACAGTCCAAAAATGTGCGGGTTAGGTTGATTGGCTATGATAAAAAAATTTAAAAAAATTGACCCTTAGTGTTAGGGGGATTAAATACATGGGGTTACAGGGATCGGGTGGGATATGTGTCGGTGCAGGCTCGATGGGCCGAAATGGCCTCTATCTGCACTGTGGGGTTTCTGTGATTCTGTGATTCTGTGATTGAGAACCAGAGGACACAGATTTAAGGTAATTGGCAGAAGAGTCAAAGGCAACATCAGGAAAAGACTTTTTAACGCAGCGAGTGGTTAGGATCTGGAATTTACTGCCTGAAAGGGTGGTGGAGGCAGATTCAATCGCAGCTTTCAAAAGGGAATTGGTAAGTACCTGAAGGAAAAACATTTGCAGGGCTACAGGGAAAGGGCGTTGGAGTGGGACTAGCTGAAGTGCTCTTGCAGAGAGCCGGCATGGGCTTGACGGGCCGAATGGCCTCCTTCTGTGCTGTAACCATTCTATGATTCTATATGCTGACCTTGCACCTCGCTTCACATCAAGCCCAGGCTGAGGAGATGAAAAATCACCCGAATCTGCTGGCGGTAATGCTCCTACTTCAAAGATTGAAGTATTCTCAATTCCCACCCTGCCCAATAGGGACTCTCAGAACAGAACTGCCCTAATGTTCCACGAAGGCAGAACTCACACTGACGGAGTAGGAAATACTGTGCTGTGGCAGCGTCGAGGGATCTTTATTCTGTATTTAACCCGTGCTGTACCTGCCCTGGGAGTATTTCTTGAATTGAAAAAAAAATTCCATTTTCCAGCACCAACATTTATTACAAAAATTCACCACTTAAATAAAAATGTTAATAATTTGACACTTACTCCTCTCGGTCCTTCAACAGTGAGCAGAGGGAACCCGAGGCACACAACGGCTGAGACAAACTCCATCACTGAGACCTGCACAGAAACACATCAACTGGTAACTTTAGGCTGTGTTTCCAAAATTACAACAGTGGCTGCACTTCAAAAAAGTACTTCTATGACTGTAAAGTGCTTTGGGATGTACTGAGGTTGTGAAAGGAGCTATATAAATGCAACAAAAATCTTCTACAAACACACTAGTCTGGTGGACACATTGCATTTTTTCAATTTACATGCGTGATCCTTCGACCACCACAGATACAGGCAGACAGACAATCATCAGTTCACATAGGTTTGGGAGGGAAGGAGCGGGAAAAACAGCCAGGCTATCTATCCAGTGATTCTCATTGGAAAACACATGGAGGAACGTGAGGTGAAGGTAGTGACAGACTCCCTCAGGATGGCCCCAGAGCCTGCCCATACACTGCACAGGCTTACATACAGAATGGACACCTATTCTCCGTATCGGAGGGCTGAATGTTCACACAGTCGGATTCTGGATTACTGCCTGTTCCCACTCTCCCGGTCTCTGGATTACTGCCTGTTCCCACTCTCCCTGTCTCTGGATTACTGCCTGTTCCCACTCTCCCGGTCTCTGGATTACTGCCTGTTCCCACTCTCCCGGTCTCTGGATTACTGCCTGTTCCCACTCTCCCAGACTCTGGATTACTGCCTGTTCCCACTCTCCCGGTCTCTGGATTACTGCTTGTTCCCACTCTCCCAGACTCTGGATTACTGCCTGTTCCCACTCTCCCAGACTCTGGATTACTGCCTGTTCCCACTCTCCCAGACTCTGGATTACTGCCTGTTCCCACTCTCCCAGACTCTGGATTACTGCTTGTTCCCACTCTCCCAGACTCTGGATTACTGCCTGTTCCCACTCTCCCAGACTCTGGATTACTGCCTGTTCCCACTCTCCCAGACTCTGGATTACTGCCTGTTCCCACTCTCCCAGACTCTGGATTACTGCCTGTTCCCACTCTCCCAGTCTCTGGATTACTGCCTGTTCCCACTCTCCCAGTCTCTGGATTACTGCTTGTTCCCACTCTCCCAGACTCTGGATTACTGCCTGTTCCCACTCTCCCAGACTCTGGATTACTGCCTGTTCCCACTCTCCCAGACTCTGGATTACTGCCTGTTCCCACTCTCCCAGACTCTGGATTACTGCCTGTTCCCACTCTCCCAGACTCTGGATTACTGCCTGTTCCCACTCTCCCAGACTCTGGATTACTGCCTGTCCCCACTCTCCCAGACGCTGGATTACTGCCTGTTCCCACTCTCCCAGTCTCTGGATTACTGCCTGTTCCCACTCTCCCAGACTCTGGATTACTGCCTGTTCCCACTCTCCCGGTCTCTGGATTACTGCCTGTTCCCACTCTCCCAGACTCTGGATTGCTGCCTGTTCCCACTCTCCCAGACTCTGGATTACTGCCTGTTCCCACTCTCCCAGACTCTGGATTACTGCCTGTTCCCACTCTCCCAGACTCTGGATTACTGCCTGTTCCCACTCTCCCAGTCTCTGGATTACTGCCTGTTCCCACTCCCCCAGACTCTGGATTACTGCCTGTTCCCACTCTCCCAGACTCTGGATTACTGCCTGTTCCCACTCTCCTGGTCTCTGGATTACTGCCTGTTCCCACTCTCCCAGTCTCTGGATTACTGCCTGTTCCCACTCTCCCGGTCTCTGGATTACTGCCTGTTCCCACTCTCCCAGTCTCTGGATTACTGCTTGTTCCCACTCTCCCAGACTCTGGATTACTGCCTGTTCCCACTCTCCCAGACTCTGGATTACTGCCTGTTCCCACTCTCCCAGACTCTGGATTACTGCCTGTTCCCACTCTCCCAGACTCTGGATTACTGCCTGTTCCCACTCTCCCAGACTCTGGATTACTGCCTGTTCCCACTCTCCCAGACTCTGGATTACTGCCTGTCCCCACTCTCCCAGACGCTGGATTACTGCCTGTTCCCACTCTCCCAGTCTCTGGATTACTGCCTGTTCCCACTCTCCCAGACTCTGGATTACTGCCTGTTCCCACTCTCCCAGTCTCTGGATTACTGCCTGTTCCCACTCCCCCAGACTCTGGATTACTGCCTGTTCCCACTCTCCCAGACTCTGGATTACTGCCTGTTCCCACTCTCCTGGTCTCTGGATTACTGCCTGTTCCCACTCTCCCAGTCTCTGGGTTACTGCCTGTTCCCACTCTCCCAGACTCTGGATTACTGCTTGTTCCCACTCTCCCAGACTCTGGATTACTGCCTGTTCCCACTCTCCCAGACTCTGGATTACTGCCTGTTCCCACTCTCCCAGACTCTGGATTACTGCCTGTTCCCACTCTCCCAGACTCTGGATTACTGCCTGTTCCCACTCTCCCAGACTCTTGATTACTGCCTGTTCCCACTCTCCCAGACTCTGGATTACTGCCTGTTCCCACTCTCCCAGTCTCTGGATTACTGCCTGTTCCCACTCCCCCAGACTCTGGATTACTGCCTGTTCCCACTCTCCCAGACTCCGGATTACTGCCTGTTCCCACTCTCCCAGACTCTGGATTACTGCCTGTTCCCACTCTCCCAGACTCTGGATTACTGCCTGTTCCCACTCTCCCAGACTCTGGATTACTGCTTGTTCCCACTCTCCCAGACTCTGGATTACTGCCTGTTCCCACTCTCCCAGACTCTGGATTACTGCCTGTTCCCACTCTCCCAGACTCTGGATTACTGCCTGTTCCCACTCTCCCAGACTCTGGATTACTGCCTGTTCCCACTCTCCCAGACGCTGGATTACTGCCTGTTCCCACTCTCCCAGTCTCTGGATTACTGCCTGTTCCCACTCTCCCAGACTCTGGATTACTGCCTGTTCCCACTCTCCCGGTCTCTGGATTACTGCCTGTTCCCACTCTCCCAGACTCTGGATTGCTGCCTGTTCCCACTCTCCCAGACTCTGGATTACTGCCTGTTCCCACTCTCCCAGACTCTGGATTACTGCCTGTTCCCACTCTCCCAGACTCTGGATTACTGCCTGTTCCCACTCTCCCAGTCTCTGGATTACTGCCTGTTCCCACTCCCCCAGACTCTGGATTACTGCCTGTTCCCACTCTCCCAGACTCTGGATTACTGCCTGTTCCCACTCTCCTGGTCTCTGGATTACTGCCTGTTCCCACTCTCCCAGTCTCTGGGTTACTGCCTGTTCCCACTCTCCCAGACTCTGGATTACTGCCTGTTCCCACTCTCCCGGTCTCTGGATTACTGCCTGTTCCCACTCTCCCAGACTCTGGATTACTGCCTGTTCCCACTCTCCCAGTCTCTGGATTACTGCCTGTTCCCACTCTCCCGGTCTCTGGATTACTGCCTGTTCCCACTCTCCCAGACTCTGGATTACTGCCTGTTCCCACTCTCCCAGACTCTGGATTACTGCCTGTTCCCACTCTCCCAGACTCTGGATTACTGCCTGTTCCCACTCTCCCAGTCTCTGGATTACTGCCTGTTCCCACTCTCCCAGACTCTGGATTACTGCCTGTTCCCACTCTCCCAGACTCTGGATTACTGCCTGTTCCCACTCTCCCGGTCTCTGGATTACTGCCTGTTCCCACTCTCCCAGTCTCTGGATTACTGCCTGTTCCCACTCTCCCAGACTCTGGATTACTGCCTGTTCCCACTCTCCCAGACTCTGGATTACTGCCTGTTCCCACTCTCCCAGACTCTGGATTACTGCCTGTTCCCACTCTCCCAGACTCTGGATTACTGCCTGTTCCCACTCTCCCGGTCTCTGGATTACTGCCTGTTCCCACTCTCCCAGTCTCTGGATTACTGCCTGTTCCCACTCTCCCAGACTCTGGATTACTGCCTGTTCCCACTCTCCCGGTCTCTGGATTACTGCCTGTTCCCACTCTCCCAGACTCTGGATTACTGCCTGTTCCCACTCTCCCAGACTCTGGATTACTGCCTGTCCCCACTCTCCCAGACTCTGGATTACTGCCTGTTCCCACTCTCCCAGTCTCTGGATTACTGCCTGTTCCCACTCTCCCAGACTCTGGATTACTGCCTGTTCCCACTCTCCCAGTCTCTGGATTATTGCCTGTTCCCACTCTCCCAGTCTCTGGATTACTGCCTGTTCCCACTCTCCCAGTCTCTGGATTACTGCCTGTTCCCACTCTCCAAGACTCTGGATTACTGCCTGTTCCCACTCTCCCAGACTCTGGATTACTGCCTGTTCCCACTCTCCCAGACTCTGGATTACTGCCTGTTCCCACTCTCCCAGACTCTGGATTATTGCCTGTTCCCACTCTCCCAGTCTCTGGATTACTGCCTGTTCCCACTCTCCCAGACTCTGGATTATTGCCTGTTCCCACTCTCCCAGACTCTGGATTACTGCCTGTTCCCACTCTCCCGGTCTCTGGATTACTGCCTGTTCCCACTCTCCCAGACTCTGGATTACTGCCTGTTCCCACTCTCCCAGACTCTGGATTACTGCCTGTTCCCACTCTCCCAGACTCTGGATTACTGCCTGTTCCCACTCTCCCAGACTCTGGATTACTGCCTGTTCCCACTCTCCCAGACTCTGGATTACTGCCTGTTCCCTCTCTCCCAGACTCTGGATTACTGCCTGTTCCCACTCTCCCGGACTCTGGATTACTGCCTGTTCCCACTCTCCCAGACTCTGGATTACTGCTTGTTCCCACTCTCCCGGTCTCTGGATTACTGCCTGTTCCCACTCTCCTGGTCTCTGGATTACTGCCTGTTCCCACTCTCCGGGTTACTGCCTGTTCCCACTCTCCCAGACTCTGGATTACTGCCTGTCCCCACTCTCCCAGACTCTGGATTACTGCCTGCTCCCACTCTCCCAGACTCTGGATTACTGCCTGTTCCCACTCTCCCAGACTCTGGATTACTGCCTGTTCCCACTCTCCCAGACTCTGGATTACTGCCTGTTCCCACTCTCCCGGTCTCTGGATTACTGCCTGTTCCCACTCTCCCAGTCTCTGGATTACTGCCTGTTCCCACTCTCCCAGACTCTGGATTACTGCCTGTTCCCACTCTCCCGGTCTCTGGATTACTGCCTGTTCCCACTCTCCCAGACTCTGGATTACTGCCTGTTCCCACTCTCCCAGACTCTGGATTACTGCCTGTCCCCACTCTCCGCATTACTGCCTGTTCCCACTCTCCCAGACTCTGGATTACTGCCTGTTCCCACTCTCCCAGACTCTGGATTACTGCCTGTTCCCACTCTCCCAGACTCTGGATTACTGCCTGTTCCCACTCTCCCGGACTCTGGATTACTGCCTGTTCCCACTCTCCCAGACTCTGGATTACTGCCTGTTCCCACTCTCCCGGTCTCTGGATTACTGCCTGCTCCCACTCTCCTGGTCTCTGGATTACTGCCTGTTCCCACTCTCCCAGTCTCTGGGTGACTGCCTGTTCCCACTCTCCCAGACTCTGGATTACTGCCTGTCCCCACTCTCCCAGACTCTGGATTACTGCCTGTTCCCACTCTCCCAGACTCTGGATTACTGCCTGTTCCCACTCTCCCAGACTCTGGATTACTGCCTGTTCCCACTCTCCCAGTCTCTGGATTATTGCCTGTTCCCACTCTCCCAGTCTCTGGATTATTGCCTGTTCCCACTCTCCCAGACTCTGGATTACTGCCTGTTCCCACTCTCCCAGTCTCTGGATTACTGCCTGTTCCCACTCTCCCAGTCTCTGGATTACTGCCTGTTCCCACTCTCCCAGACTCTGGATTACTGCCTGTTCCCACTCTCCCAGACTCTGGATTCCTGCCTGTTCCCACTCTCCCAGACTCTGGATTACTGCCTGTTCCCACTCTCCCAGACTCTGGATTACTGCCTGTTCCCACTCTCCCAGACTCTGGATTACTGCCTGTTTCCACTCTCCCGGTCTCTGGATTACTGCCTGTTCCCACTCTCCCAGACTCTGGATTACTGCCTGTTCCCACTCTCCCAGACTCTGGATTACTGCCTGTTCCCACTCTCCCAGTCTCTGGATTACTGCCTGTTCCCACTCTCCCAGTCTCTGGATTACTGCCTGTTCCCACTCTCCCAGACTCTGGATTACTGCCTGTTCCCATTCTCCCAGACTCTGGATTACTGCCTGTTCCCACTCTCCCAGACTCAGGATTACTGCCTGTTCCCACTCTCCTGGTCTCTGGATTACTGCCTGTTCCCACTCTCCCAGACTCTGGATTACTGCCTGTTCCCACTTTCCCGGACTCTGGATTACTGCCTGTTCCCACTCTCCCAGACTCTGGATTACTGCCTGTTCCCACTCTCCCAGACTCTGGATTATTGCCTGTTCCCACTCTCCCAGTCTCTGGATTACTGCCTGTTCCCACTCCCCCAGACTCTGGATTACTGCCTGTTCCCACTCTCCCACACTCTGGATTACTGCCTGTTCCCACTCTCCCGGTACCTGGATTACTGCCTGTTCCCACTCTCCCAGTCTCTGGATTACTGCCTGTTCCCACTCTCCCGGTCTCTGGATTACTGCCTGTTCCCACTCTCCCAGACTCTGGATTACTGCCTGTTCCCACTCTCCTGGTCTCTGGATTACTGCCTGTTCCCACTCTCCCAGTCTCTGGATTACTGCCTGTTCCCACTCTCCCAGACTCTGGATTACTGCCTGTTCCCACTCTCCCGGTCTCTGGATTACTGCCTGTTCCCACTCTCCCGGTCTCTGGATTACTGCCTGTTCCCACTCTCCCGGTCTCTGGATTACTGCCTGTTCCCACTCTCCCAGACTCTGGATTACTGCCTGTTCCCACTCTCCCAGACTCTGGATTACTGCCTGTTCCCACTCTCCCAGACTCTGGATTACTGCCTGTTCCCACTCTCCTGGTCTCTGGATTACTGCCTGTTCCCACTCTCCCAGACTCTGGATTACTGCCTGTTCCCACTCTCCCAGACTCTGGATTACTGCCTGTTCCCACTCTCCCAGTCTCTGGATTACTGCCTGTTCCCACACTCCCAGTCTCTGGATTATTGCCTGTTCCCACTCTCCCGGTCTCTGGATTACTGCCTGTTCCCACTCTCCCGGTCTCTGGATTACTGCCTGTTCCCACTCTCCCAGACTCTGGATTACTGCCTGTTCCCACTCTCCCGGTCTCTGGATTACTGCCTGTTCCCACTCTCCCAGACTCTGGATTACTGCCTGTTCCCACTCTCCCAGTCTCTGGATTACTGCCTGTTCCCACTCTCCCGGTCTCTGGATTACTGCCTGTTCCCACTCTCCCAGACTCTGGATTACTGCCTGTTCCCACTCTCCCAGACTCTGGATTACTGCCTGTTCCCACTCTCCAAGACTCTGGATTACTGCCTGTTCCCACTCTCCCAGACTCTGGATTACTGCCTGTTCCCACTCTCCCAGACTCTGGATTACTGCCTGTTCCCACTCTCCCAGACTCTGGATTACTGCTTGTTCCCACTCTCCCAGTCTCTGGATTACTGCCTGTTCCCACTCTCCCGGACTCTGGATTACTGCCTGTTCCCACTCTCCCAGACTCTGGATTACTGCCTGTTCCCACTCTCCCAGACTCTGGATTACTGCCTGTTCCCACTCTCCCAGACTCTGGATTACTGCCTGTTCCCACTCTCCCAGACTCTGGATTACTGCCTGTTCCCACTCTCCCGGTCTCTGGATTACTGCCTGTTCCCACTCTCCCAGTCTCTGGATTACTGCCTGTTCCCACTCTCCCAGACTCTGGATTACTGCCTGTTCCCACTCTCCCAGACTCTGGATTACTGCCTGTTCCCACTCTCCCGGTCTCTGGATTACTGCCTGTTCCCACTCTCCCAGTCTCTGGATTACTGCCTGTTCCCACTCTCCCAGACTCTGGATTACTGCCTGTTCCCACTCTCCCAGACTCTGGATTACTGCCTGTTCCCACTCTCCCAGACTCTGGATTACTGCCTGTTCCCACTCTCCCAGACTCTGGATTACTGCCTGTTCCCACTCTCCCGGTCTCTGGATTACTGCCTGTTCCCACTCTCCCAGTCTCTGGATTACTGCCTGTTCCCACTCTCCCAGACTCTGGATTACTGCCTGTTCCCACTCTCCCGGTCTCTGGATTACTACCTGTTCCCACTCTCCCAGACTCTGGATTACTGCCTGTTCCCACTCTCCCAGACTCTGGATTACTGCCTGTCCCCACTCTCCCAGACTCTGGATTACTGCCTGTTCCCACTCTCCCAGTCTCTGGATTACTGCCTGTTCCCACTCTCCCAGACTCTGGATAACTGCCTGTTCCCACTCTCCCAGTCTCTGGATTATTGCCTGTTCCCACTCTCCCAGTCTCTGGATTACTACCTATTCCCACTCTCCCAGTCTCTGGATTACTGCCTGTTCCCACTCTCCAAGACTCTGGATTACTGCCTGTTCCCACTCTCCCAGACTCTGGATTACTGCCTGTTCCCACTCTCCCAGACTCTGGATTACTGCCTGTTCCCACTCTCCCGGTCTCTGGATTACTGCCTGTTCCCACTCTCCTGGTCTCTGGATTACTGCCTGTTCCCACTCTCCCAGACTCTGGATTACTGCCTGTTCCCACTCTCCCAGACTCTGGATTATTGCCTGTTCCCACTCTCCCAGTCTCTGGATTACTGCCTGTTCCCACTCTCCCAGACTCTGGATTATTGCCTGTTCCCACTCTCCCAGACTCTGGATTACTGCCTGTTCCCACTCTCCCGGTCTCTGGATTACTGCCTGTTCCCACTCTCCCAGACTCTGGATTACTGCCTGTTCCCACTCTCCCAGACTCTGGATTACTGCCTGTTCCCACTCTCCCAGACTCTGGATTACTGCCTGTTCCCACTCTCCCAGACTCTGGATTACTGCCTGTTCCCACTCTCCCAGACTCTGGATTACTGCCTGTTCCCACTCTCCCAGACTCTGGATTACTGCCTGTTCCCACTCTCCCGGACTCTGGATTACTGCCTGTTCCCACTCTCCCAGACTCTGGATTACTGCTTGTTCCCACTCTCCCGGTCTCTGGATTACTGCCTGTTCCCACTCTCCCGGTCTCTGGATTACTGCCTGTTCCCACTCTCCCAGACTCTGGATTACTGCCTGTTCCCACTCTCCCAGACTCTGGATTACTGCCTGTTCCCACTCTCCCGGTATCTGGATTACTGCCTGTTCCCACTCTCCCAGTCTCTGGATTACTGCCTGTTCCCACTCTCCCAGACTCTGGATTACTGCCTGTTCCCACTCTCCCAGACTCTGGATTACTGCCTGTTCCCACTCTCCCGGTATCTGGATTACTGCCTGTTCCCACTCTCCCGGTCTCTGGATTACTGCCTGTTCCCACTCTCCCAGACTCTGGATTACTGCCTGTTCCCACTCTCCTGGTCTCTGGATTACTGCCTGTTCCCACTCTCCCAGACTCTGGATTACTGCCTGTTCCCACTTTCCCGGACTCTGGATTACTGCCTGTTCCCACTCTCCCAGACTCTGGATTACTGCCTGTTCCCACTCTCCCAGACTCTGGATTATTGCCTGTTCCCACTCTCCCAGTCTCTGGATTACTGCCTGTTCCCACTCCCCCAGACTCTGGATTACTGCCTGTTCCCACTCTCCCACACTCTGGATTACTGCCTGTTCCCACTCTCCCGGTACCTGGATTACTGCCTGTTCCCACTCTCCCAGTCTCTGGATTACTGCCTGTTCCCACTCTCCCGGTCTCTGGATTACTGCCTGTTCCCACTCTCCCAGACTCTGGATTACTGCCTGTTCCCACTCTCCCAGACTCTGGATTACTGCCTGTTCCCACTCTCCCGGTCTCTGGATTACTGCCTGTTCCCACTCTCCTGGTCTCTGGATTACTGCCTGTTCCCACTCTCCCAGACTCTGGATTACTGCCTGTTCCCACTCTCCCGGTCTCTGGATTACTGCCTGTTCCCACTCTCCCGGTCTCTGGATTACTGCCTGTTCCCACTCTCCCAGACTCTGGATTACTGCCTGTTCCCACTCTCCCAGACTCTGGATTACTGCCTGTTCCCACTCTCCCAGACTCTGGATTACTGCCTGTTCCCACTCTCCTGGTCTCTGGATTACTGCCTGTTCCCACTCTCCCAGACTCTGGATTACTGCCTGTTCCCACTCTCCCAGACTCTGGATTACTGCCTGTTCCCACTCTCCCAGTCTCTGGATTACTGCCTGTTCCCACACTCCCAGTCTCTGGATTATTGCCTGTTCCCACTCTCCCGGTCTCTGGATTACTGCCTGTTCCCACTCTCCCGGTCTCTGGATTACTGCCTGTTCCCACTCTCCCAGACTCTGGATTACTGCCTGTTCCCACTCTCCCGGTCTCTGGATTACTGCCTGTTCCCACTCTCCCAGACTCTGGATTACTGCCTGTTCCCACTCTCCCAGTCTCTGGATTACTGCCTGTTCCCACTCTCCCGGTCTCTGGATTACTGCCTGTTCCCACTCTCCCAGACTCTGGATTACTGCCTGTTCCCACTCTCCCAGACTCTGGATTACTGCCTGTTCCCACTCTCCAAGACTCTGGATTACTGCCTGTTCCCACTCTCCCAGACTCTGGATTACTGCCTGTTCCCACTCTCCCAGACTCTGGATTACTGCCTGTTCCCACTCTCCCAGACTCTGGATTACTGCTTGTTCCCACTCTCCCAGTCTCTGGATTACTGCCTGTTCCCACTCTCCCGGACTCTGGATTACTGCCTGTTCCCACTCTCCCAGACTCTGGATTACTGCCTGTTCCCACTCTCCCAGACTCTGGATTACTGCCTGTTCCCACTCTCCCAGACTCTGGATTACTGCCTGTTCCCACTCTCCCAGACTCTGGATTACTGCCTGTTCCCACTCTCCCGGTCTCTGGATTACTGCCTGTTCCCACTCTCCCAGTCTCTGGATTACTGCCTGTTCCCACTCTCCCAGACTCTGGATTACTGCCTGTTCCCACTCTCCCAGACTCTGGATTACTGCCTGTTCCCACTCTCCCGGTCTCTGGATTACTGCCTGTTCCCACTCTCCCAGTCTCTGGATTACTGCCTGTTCCCACTCTCCCAGACTCTGGATTACTGCCTGTTCCCACTCTCCCAGACTCTGGATTACTGCCTGTTCCCACTCTCCCAGACTCTGGATTACTGCCTGTTCCCACTCTCCCAGACTCTGGATTACTGCCTGTTCCCACTCTCCCGGTCTCTGGATTACTGCCTGTTCCCACTCTCCCAGTCTCTGGATTACTGCCTGTTCCCACTCTCCCAGACTCTGGATTACTGCCTGTTCCCACTCTCCCGGTCTCTGGATTACTACCTGTTCCCACTCTCCCAGACTCTGGATTACTGCCTGTTCCCACTCTCCCAGACTCTGGATTACTGCCTGTCCCCACTCTCCCAGACTCTGGATTACTGCCTGTTCCCACTCTCCCAGTCTCTGGATTACTGCCTGTTCCCACTCTCCCAGTCTCTGGATTACTGCCTGTTCCCACTCTCCCAGACTCTGGATTACTGCCTGTTCCCACTCTCCTGGTCTCTGGATTACTGCCTGTTCCCACTCTCCCAGTCTCTGGATTACTGCCTGTTCCCACTCTCCCGGTCTCTGGATTACTGCCTGTTCCCACTCTCCCAGTCTCTGGATTACTGCTTGTTCCCACTCTCCCAGACTCTGGATTACTGCCTGTTCCCACTCTCCCAGACTCTGGATTACTGCCTGTTCCCACTCTCCCAGACTCTGGATTACTGCCTGTTCCCACTCTCCCAGACTCTGGATTACTGCCTGTTCCCACTCTCCCAGACTCTGGATTACTGCCTGTTCCCACTCTCCCAGACTCTGGATTACTGCCTGTCCCCACTCTCCCAGACGCTGGATTACTGCCTGTTCCCACTCTCCCAGTCTCTGGATTACTGCCTGTTCCCACTCTCCCAGACTCTGGATTACTGCCTGTTCCCACTCTCCCAGTCTCTGGATTACTGCCTGTTCCCACTCCCCCAGACTCTGGATTACTGCCTGTTCCCACTCTCCCAGACTCTGGATTACTGCCTGTTCCCACTCTCCTGGTCTCTGGATTACTGCCTGTTCCCACTCTCCCAGTCTCTGGGTTACTGCCTGTTCCCACTCTCCCAGACTCTGGATTACTGCCTGTTCCCACTCTCCCGGTCTCTGGATTACTGCCTGTTCCCACTCTCCCAGACTCTGGATTACTGCCTGTTCCCACTCTCCCAGTCTCTGGATTACTGCCTGTTCCCACTCTCCCGGTCTCTGGATTACTGCCTGTTCCCACTCTCCCAGACTCTGGATTACTGCCTGTTCCCACTCTCCCAGACTCTGGATTACTGCCTGTTCCCACTCTCCCAGACTCTGGATTACTGCCTGTTCCCACTCTCCCAGACTCTGGATTACTGCCTGTTCCCACTCTCCCAGACTCTGGATTACTGCCTGTTCCCACTCTCCCGGTCTCTGGATTACTGCCTGTTCCCACTCTCCCAGTCTCTGGATTACTGCCTGTTCCCACTCTCCCAGACTCTGGATTACTGCCTGTTCCCACTCTCCCAGACTCTGGATTACTGCCTGTTCCCACTCTCCCGGTCTCTGGATTACTGCCTGTTCCCACTCTCCCAGTCTCTGGATTACTGCCTGTTCCCACTCTCCCAGACTCTGGATTACTGCCTGTTCCCACTCTCCCAGACTCTGGATTACTGCCTGTTCCCACTCTCCGAGACTCTGGATTACTGCCTGTTCCCACTCTCCCAGACTCTGGATTACTGCCTGTTCCCACTCTCCCGGTCTCTGGATTACTGCCTGTTCCCACTCTCCCAGTCTCTGGATTACTGCCTGTTCCCACTCTCCCAGACTCTGGATTACTGCCTGTTCCCACTCTCCCGGTCTCTGGATTACTGCCTGTTCCCACTCTCCCAGACTCTGGATTACTGCCTGTTCCCACTCTCCCAGACTCTGGATTACTGCCTGTCCCCACTCTCCCAGACTCTGGATTACTGCCTGTTCCCACTCTCCCAGTCTCTGGATTACTGCCTGTTCCCACTCTCCCAGACTCTGGATTACTGCCTGTTCCCACTCTCCCAGTCTCTGGATTATTGCCTGTTCCCACTCTCCCAGTCTCTGGATTACTGCCTGTTCCCACTCTCCCAGACTCTGGATTATTGCCTGTTCCCACTCTCCCAGTCTCTGGATTACTGCCTGTTCCCACTCTCCCAGACTCTGGATTATTGCCTGTTCCCACTCTCCCAGACTCTGGATTACTGCCTGTTCCCACTCTCCCGGTCTCTGGATTACTGCCTGTTCCCACTCTCCCAGACTCTGGATTACTGCCTGTTCCCACTCTCCCAGACTCTGGATTACTGCCTGTTCCCACTCTCCCAGACTCTGGATTACTGCCTGTTCCCACTCTCCCAGACTCTGGATTACTGCCTGTTCCCACTCTCCCAGACTCTGGATTACTGCCTGTTCCCTCTCTCCCAGACTCTGGATTACTGCCTGTTCCCACTCTCCCGGACTCTGGATTACTGCCTGTTCCCACTCTCCCAGACTCTGGATTACTGCTTGTTCCCACTCTCCCGGTCTCTGGATTACTGCCTGTTCCCACTCTCCTGGTCTCTGGATTACTGCCTGTTCCCACTCTCCGGGTTACTGCCTGTTCCCACTCTCCCAGACTCTGGATTACTGCCTGTCACCACTCTCCCAGACTCTGGATTACTGCCTGCTCCCACTCTCCTGGTCTCTGGATTACTGCCTGTTCCCACTCTCCCAGTCTCTGGGTTACTGCCTGTTCCCACTCTCCCAGACTCTGGATTACTGCCTGTTCCCACTCTCCCAGTCTCTGGATTATTGCCTGTTCCCACTCTCCCAGTCTCTGGATTACTGCCAGTTCCCACTCTCCCAGACTCTGGATTACTGCCTGTTCCCACTCTCCCAGTCTCTGGATTACTGCCAGTTCCCACTCTCCCAGTCTCTGGATTACTGCCTGTTCCCACTCTCCCAGTCTCTGGATTACTGCCTATTCCCACTCTCCCAGACTCTGGATTACTGCCTGTTCCCACTCTCCCAGTCTCTGGATTACTGCCTGTTCCCACTCTCCCGGTCTCTGGATTACTGCCTGTTCCCACTCTCCCAGACTCTGGATTACTGCCTGTTCCCACTCTCCCAGACTCTGGATTACTGCCTGTTCCCACTCTCCCGGTCTCTGGATTACTGCCTGTTCCCACTCTCCCAGTGTCTGGATTACTGCCTGTTCCCACTCTCCCAGACTCTGGATTACTGCCTGTTCCCACTCTCCCAGACTCTGGATTACTGCCTGTTCCCACTCTCCCAGACTCTGGATTACTGCCTGTTCCCACTCTCCCGGTCTATGGATTACTGCCTGTTCCCACTCTCCCAGTCTCTGGATTACTGCCTGTTCCCACTCTCCCAGACTCTGGATTACTGCCTGTTCCCACTCTCCCGGTCTCTGGATTACTGCCTGTTCCCACTCTCCCAGACTCTGGATTACTGCCTGTTCCCACTCTCCCAGACTCTGGATTACTGCCTGTCCCCACTCTCCGCATTACTGCCTGTTCCCACTCTCCCAGACTCTGGATTACTGCCTGTTCCCACTCTCCCAGACTCTGGATTACTGCCTGTTCCCACTCTCCCAGACTCTGGATTACTGCCTGTTCCCACTCTCCCGGACTCTGGATTACTGCCTGTTCCCACTCTCCCAGACTCTGGATTACTGCCTGTTCCCACTCTCCCGGTCTCTGGATTACTGCCTGCTCCCACTCTCCTGGTCTCTGGATTACTGCCTGTTCCCACTCTCCCAGTCTCTGGGTGACTGCCTGTTCCCACTCTCCCAGACTCTGGATTACTGCCTGTCCCCACTCTCCCAGACTCTGGATTACTGCCTGTTCCCACTCTCCCAGACTCTGGATTACTGCCTGTTCCCACTCTCCCAGACTCTGGATTACTGCCTGTTCCCACTCTCGCCTGTTCCCACTCTCCTGGTCTCTGGATTACTGCCTGTTCCCACTCTCCCAGTCTCTGGATTACTGCCTGTTCCCACTCTCCTGGTCTCTGGATTACTGCCTGTTCCCACTCTCCCAGACTCTGGATTACTGCCTGTTCCCACTCTCCCAGACTCTGGATTACTGCCTGTTCCCACTCTCCCGGTACCTGGATTACTGCCTGTTCCCACTCTCCCAGTCTCTGGATTACTGCCTGTTCCCACTCTCCCGGTCTCTGGATTACTGCCTGTTCCCACTCTCCCAGACTCTGGATTACTGCCTGTTCCCACTCTCCTGGTCTCTGGATTACTGCCTGTTCCCACTCTCCCAGTCTCTGGATTACTGCCTGTTCCCACTCTCCCAGACTCTGGATTACTGCCTGTTCCCACTCTCCCAGACTCTGGATTACTGCCTGTTCCCACTCTCCCGGTCTCTGGATTACTGCCTGTTCCCACTCTCCTGGTCTCTGGATTACTGCCTGTTCCCACTCTCCCAGACTCTGGATTACTGCCTGTTCCCACTCTCCCGGTCTCTGGATTACTGCCTGTTCCCACTCTCCCGGTCTCTGGATTACTGCCTGTTCCCACTCTCCCAGACTCTGGATTACTGCCTGTTCCCACTCTCCCAGACTCTGGATTACTGCCTGTTCCCACTCTCCCAGACTCTGGATTACTGCCTGTTCCCACTCTCCTGGTCTCTGGATTACTGCCTGTTCCCACTCTCCCAGACTCTGGATTACTGCCTGTTCCCACTCTCCCAGACTCTGGATTACTGCCTGTTCCCACTCTCCCAGTCTCTGGATTACTGCCTGTTCCCACACTCCCAGTCTCTGGATTATTGCCTGTTCCCACTCTCCCGGTCTCTGGATTACTGCCTGTTCCCACTCTCCCGGTCTCTGGATTACTGCCTGTTCCCACTCTCCCAGACTCTGGATTACTGCCTGTTCCCACTCTCCCGGTCTCTGGATTACTGCCTGTTCCCACTCTCCCAGACTCTGGATTACTGCCTGTTCCCACTCTCCCAGTCTCTGGATTACTGCCTGTTCCCACTCTCCCAGACTCTGGATTACTGCCTGTTCCCACTCTCCCAGACTCTGGATTACTGCCTGTTCCCACTCTCCCAGACTCTGGATTACTGCTTGTTCCCACTCTCCCAGTCTCTGGATTACTGCCTGTTCCCACTCTCCCGGACTCTGGATTACTGCCTGTTCCCACTCTCCCAGACTCTGGATTACTGCCTGTTCCCACTCTCCCAGACTCTGGATTACTGCCTGTTCCCACTCTCCCAGACTCTGGATTACTGCCTGTTCCCACACTCCCAGACTCTGGATTACTGCCTGTTCCCACTCTCCCGGTCTCTGGATTACTGCCTGTTCCCACACTCCCAGACTCTGGATTACTGCCTGTTCCCACTCTCCCGGTCTCTGGATTACTGCCTGTTCCCACTCTCCCAGTCTCTGGATTACTGCCTGTTCCCACTCTCCTGGTCTCTGGATTACTGCCTGTTCCCACTCTCCCAGACTCTGGATTACTGCCTGTTCCCACTCTCCCAGACTCTGGATTACTGCCTGTTCCCACTCTCCCGGTACCTGGATTACTGCCTGTTCCCACTCTCCCAGTCTCTGGATTACTGCCTGTTCCCACTCTCCCCGGTCTCTGGATTACTGCCTGTTCCCACTCTCCCAGACTCTGGATTACTGCCTGTTCCCACTCTCCTGGTCTCTGGATTACTGCCTGTTCCCACTCTCCCAGTCTCTGGATTACTGCCTGTTCCCACTCTCCCAGACTCTGGATTACTGCCTGTTCCCACTCTCCCAGACTCTGGATTACTGCCTGTTCCCACTCTCCCGGTCTCTGGATTACTGCCTGTTCCCACTCTCCTGGTCTCTGGATTACTGCCTGTTCCCACTCTCCCAGACTCTGGATTACTGCCTGTTCCCACTCTCCCGGTCTCTGGATTACTGCCTGTTCCCACTCTCCCGGTCTCTGGATTACTGCCTGTTCCCACTCTCCCAGACTCTGGATTACTGCCTGTTCCCACTCTCCCAGACTCTGGATTACTGCCTGTTCCCACTCTCCCAGACTCTGGATTACTGCCTGTTCCCACTCTCCTGGTCTCTGGATTACTGCCTGTTCCCACTCTCCCAGACTCTGGATTACTGCCTGTTCCCACTCTCCCAGACTCTGGATTACTGCCTGTTCCCACTCTCCCAGTCTCTGGATTACTGCCTGTTCCCACACTCCCAGTCTCTGGATTATTGCCTGTTCCCACTCTCCCGGTCTCTGGATTACTGCCTGTTCCCACTCTCCCGGTCTCTGGATTACTGCCTGTTCCCACTCTCCCAGACTCTGGATTACTGCCTGTTCCCACTCTCCCGGTCTCTGGATTACTGCCTGTTCCCACTCTCCCAGACTCTGGATTACTGCCTGTTCCCACTCTCCCAGTCTCTGGATTACTGCCTGTTCCCACTCTCCCAGACTCTGGATTACTGCCTGTTCCCACTCTCCCAGACTCTGGATTACTGCCTGTTCCCACTCTCCCAGACTCTGGATTACTGCTTGTTCCCACTCTCCCAGTCTCTGGATTACTGCCTGTTCCCACTCTCCCGGACTCTGGATTACTGCCTGTTCCCACTCTCCCAGACTCTGGATTACTGCCTGTTCCCACTCTCCCAGACTCTGGATTACTGCCTGTTCCCACTCTCCCAGACTCTGGATTACTGCCTGTTCCCACACTCCCAGACTCTGGATTACTGCCTGTTCCCACTCTCCCGGTCTCTGGATTACTGCCTGTTCCCACTCTCCCAGTCTCTGGATTACTGCCTGTTCCCACTCTCCCAGACTCTGGATTACTGCCTGTTCCCACTCTCCCAGACTCTGGATTACTGCCTGTTCCCACTCTCCCGGTCTCTGGATTACTGCCTGTTCCCACTCTCCCAGTCTCTGGATTACTGCCTGTTCCCACTCTCCCAGACTCTGGATTACTGCCTGTTCCCACTCTCACAGACTCTGGATTACTGCCTGTTCCCACTCTCCCAGACTCTGGATTACTGCCTGTTCCCACTCTCCCAGACTCTGGATTACTGCCTGTTCCCACTCTCCCGGTCTCTGGATTACTGCCTGTTCCCACTCTCCCAGTCTCTGGATTACTGCCTGTTCCCACTCTCCCAGACTCTGGATTACTGCCTGTTCCCACTCTCCCGGTCTCTGGATTACTACCTGTTCCCACTCTCCCAGACTCTGGATTACTGCCTGTTCCCACTCTCCCAGACTCTGGATTACTGCCTGTCCCACTCTCCCAGACTCTGGATTACTGCCTGTTCCCACTCTCCCAGACTCTGGATTACTGCCTGTTCCCACTCTCCCAGACTCTGGATTACTGCCTGTTCCCACTCTCCAAGACTCTGGATTACTGCCTGTTCCCACTCTCCCAGACTCTGGATTACTGCCTGTTCCCACTCTCCCAGACTCTGGATTACTGCCTGTTCCCACTCTCCCAGACTCTGGATTACTGCCTTGTTCCCACTCTCCCAGTCTCTGGATTACTGCCTGTTCCCACTCTCCCGGACTCTGGATTACTGCCTGTTCCCACTCTCCCAGACTCTGGATTACTGCCTGTTCCCACTCTCCCAGACTCTGGATTACTGCCTGTTCCCACTCTCCCAGACTCTGGATTACTGCCTGTTCCCACTCTCCCAGACTCTGGATTACTGCCTGTTCCCACTCTCCCGGTCTCTGGATTACTGCCTGTTCCCACTCTCCCGGATTACTGCCTGTTCCCACTCTCCCAGACTCTGGATTACTGCCTGTTCCCACTCTCCCAGACTCTGGATTACTGCCTGTTCCCACTCTCCCGGTCTCTGGATTACTGCCTGTTCCCACTCTCCCAGTCTCTGGATTACTGCCTGTTCCCACTCTCCCAGACTCTGGATTGCCTGTTCCCACTCTCCCAGACTCTGGATTACTGCCTGTTCCCACTCTCCCAGACTCTGGATTACTGCCTGTTCCCACTCTCCCAGACTCTGGATTACTGCCTGTTCCCACTCTCCCGGTCTCTGGATTACTGCCTGTTCCCACTCTCCCAGTCTCTGGATTACTGCCTGTTCCCACTCTCCCAGACTCTGGATTACTGCCTGTTCCCACTCTCCCGGTCCTCTGGATTACTACCTGTTCCCACTCTCCCAGACTCTGGATTACTGCCTGTTCCCACTCTCCCAGACTCTGGATTACTGCCTGTCCCCACTCTCCCAGACTCTGGATTACTGCCTGTTCCCACTCTCCCAGTCTCTGGATTACTGCCTGTTCCCACTCTCCCAGACTCTGGATAACTGCCTGTTCCCACTCTCCCAGTCTCTGGATTATTGCCTGTTCCCACTCTCCCAGTCTCTGGATTACTGCCTGTTCCCACTCTCCCAGTCTCTGGATTACTGCCTGTTCCCACTCTCCAAGACTCTGGATTACTGCCTGTTCCCACTCTCCCAGACTCTGGATTACTGCCTGTTCCCACTCTCCCAGACTCTGGATTACTGCCTGTTCCCACTCTCCCAGACTCTGGATTACTGCCTGTTCCCACTCTCCCGGTCTCTGGATTACTGCCTGTTCCCACTCTCCCAGTCTCTGGATTACTGCCTGTTCCCACTCTCCCAGACTCTGGATTACTGCCTGTTCCCACTCTCCCAGACTCTGGATTACTGCCTGTTCCCACTCTCCCGGTCTCTGGATTACTGCCTGTTCCCACTCTCCCAGTCTCTGGATTACTGCCTGTTCCCACTCTCCCAGACTCTGGATTACTGCCTGTTCCCACTCTCCCAGACTCTGGATTACTGCCTGTTCCCACTCTCCCAGACTCTGGATTACTGCCTGTTCCCACTCTCCCAGACTCTGGATTACTGCCTGTTCCCACTCTCCCGGTCTCTGGATTACTGCCTGTTCCCACTCTCCCAGTCTCTGGATTACTGCCTGTTCCCACTCTCCCAGACTCTGGATTACTGCCTGTTCCCACTCTCCCGGTCTCTGGATTACTACCTGTTCCCACTCTCCCAGACTCTGGATTACTGCCTGTTCCCACTCTCCCAGACTCTGGATTACTGCCTGTCCCCACTCTCCCAGACTCTGGATTACTGCCTGTTCCCACTCTCCCAGTCTCTGGATTACTGCCTGTTCCCACTCTCCCAGACTCTGGATAACTGCCTGTTCCCACTCTCCAGTCTCTGGATTATTGCCTGTTCCCACTCTCCCAGTCTCTGGATTACTGCCTGTTCCCACTCTCCCAGTCTCTGGATTACTGCCTGTTCCCACTCTCCAAGACTCTGGATTACTGCCTGTTCCCACTCTCCCAGACTCTGGATTACTGCCTGTTCCCACTCTCCCAGACTCTGGATTACTGCCTGTTCCCACTCTCCCAGGTCTCTGGATTACTGCCTGTTCCCACTCTCCTGGTCTCTGGATTACTGCCTGTTCCCACTCTCCCAGACTCTGGATTACTGCCTGTTCCCACTCTCCCAGACTCTGGATTATTGCCTGTTCCCACTCTCCCAGTCTCTGGATTACTGCCTGTTCCCACTCTCCCAGACTCTGGATTATTGCCTGTTCCCACTCTCCCAGACTCTGGATTACTGCCTGTTCCCACTCTCCCGGTCTCTGGATTACTGCCTGTTCCCACTCTCCCAGACTCTGGATTACTGCCTGTTCCCACTCTCCCAGACTCTGGATTACTGCCTGTTCCCACTCTCCCAGACTCTGGATTACTGCCTGTTCCCACTCTCCCAGACTCTGGATTACTGCCTGTTCCCACTCTCCCAGACTCTGGATTACTGCCTGTTCCCACTCTCCCGACTCTGGATTACTGCCTGTTCCCACTCTCCCGGACTCTGGATTACTGCTTGTTCCCACTCTCCCGGTCTCTGGATTACTGCCTGTTCCCACTCTCCCGGTCTCTGGATTACTGCCTGTTCCCACTCTCCCAGACTCTGGATTACTGCCTGTTCCCACTCTCCCAGACTCTGGATTACTGCCTGTTCCCACTCTCCCGGTATCTGGATTACTGCCTGTTCCCACTCTCCCAGTCTCTGGATTACTGCCTGTTCCCACTCTCCCAGACTCTGGATTACTGCCTGTTCCCACTCTCCCAGACTCTGGATTACTGCCTGTTCCCACTCTCCCGGTATCTGGATTACTGCCTGTTCCCACTCTCCCGGTCTCTGGATTACTGCCTGTTCCCACTCTCCCAGAATCTGGATTACTGCCTGTTCCCACTCTCCTGGTCTCTGGATTACTGCCTGTTCCCACTCTCCAGTCTCTGGATTACTGCCTGTTCCCACTCTCCTGGTCTCTGGATTACTGCCTGTTCCCACTCTCCCAGACTCTGGATTACTGCCTGTTCCCACTCTCCCAGACTCTGGATTACTGCCTGTTCCCACTCTCCCGGTACCTGGATTACTGCCTGTTCCCACTCTCCCAGTCTCTGGATTACTGCCTGTTCCCACTCTCCCGGTCTCTGGATTACTGCCTGTTCCCACTCTCCCAGACTCTGGATTACTGCCTGTTCCCACTCTCCTGGTCTCTGGATTACTGCCTGTTCCCACTCTCCCAGTCTCTGGATTACTGCCTGTTCCCACTCTCCCAGACTCTGGATTACTGCCTGTTCCCACTCTCCCAGACTCTGGATTACTGCCTGTTCCCACTCTCCCGGTCTCTGGATTACTGCCTGTTCCCACTCTCCTGGTCTCTGGATTACTGCCTGTTCCCACTCTCCCAGACTCTGGATTACTGCCTGTTCCCACTCTCCCGGTCTCTGGATTACTGCCTGTTCCCACTCTCCCGGTCTCTGGATTACTGCCTGTTCCCACTCTCCCAGACTCTGGATTACTGCCTGTTCCCACTCTCCCAGACTCTGGATTACTGCCTGTTCCCACTCTCCCAGACTCTGGATTACTGCCTGTTCCCACTCTCCTGGTCTCTGGATTACTGCCTGTTCCCACTCTCCCAGACTCTGGATTACTGCCTGTTCCCACTCTCCCAGACTCTGGATTACTGCCTGTTCCCACTCTCCCAGTCTCTGGATTACTGCCTGTTCCCACACTCCCAGTCTCTGGATTATTGCCTGTTCCCACTCTCCCGGTCTCTGGATTACTGCCTGTTCCCACTCTCCCGGTCTCTGGATTACTGCCTGTTCCCACTCTCCCAGACTCTGGATTACTGCCTGTTCCCACTCTCCCGGTCTCTGGATTACTGCCTGTTCCCACTCTCCCAGACTCTGGATTACTGCCTGTTCCCACTCTCCCAGTCTCTGGATTACTGCCTGTTCCCACTCTCCCAGACTCTGGATTACTGCCTGTTCCCACTCTCCCAGACTCTGGATTACTGCCTGTTCCCACTCTCCCAGACTCTGGATTACTGCTTGTTCCCACTCTCCCAGTCTCTGGATTACTGCCTGTTCCCACTCTCCCGGACTCTGGATTACTGCCTGTTCCCACTCTCCCAGACTCTGGATTACTGCCTGTTCCCACTCTCCCAGACTCTGGATTACTGCCTGTTCCCACTCTCCCAGACTCTGGATTACTGCCTGTTCCCACACTCCCAGACTCTGGATTACTGCCTGTTCCCACTCTCCCGGTCTCTGGATTACTGCCTGTTCCCACTCTCCCAGTCTCTGGATTACTGCCTGTTCCCACTCTCCCAGACTCTGGATTACTGCCTGTTCCCACTCTCCCAGACTCTGGATTACTGCCTGTTCCCACTCTCCAGGTCTCTGGATTACTGCCTGTTCCCACTCTCCCAGTCTCTGGATTACTGCCTGTTCCCACTCTCCCAGACTCTGGATTACTGCCTGTTCCCACTCTCACAGACTCTGGATTACTGCCTGTTCCCACTCTCCCAGACTCTGGATTACTGCCTGTTCCCACTCTCCCAGACTCTGGATTACTGCCTGTTCCCACTCTCCCGGTCTCTGGATTACTGCCTGTTCCCACTCTCCCAGTCTCTGGATTACTGCCTGTTCCCACTCTCCCAGACTCTGGATTACTGCCTGTTCCCACTCTCCGGTCTCTGGATTACTACCTGTTCCCACTCTCCCAGACTCTGGATTACTGCCTGTTCCCACTCTCCCAGACTCTGGATTACTGCCTGTCCCCACTCTCCCAGACTCTGGATTACTGCCTGTTCCCACTCTCCCAGTCTCTGGATTACTGCCTGTTCCCACTCTCCCAGACTCTGGATTACTGCCTGTTCCCACTCTCCCAGTCTCTGGATTATTGCCTGTTCCCACTCTCCCAGTCTCTGGATTACTGCCTGTTCCCACTCTCCAGTCTCTGGATTACTGCCTGTTCCCACTCTCCAAGACTCTGGATTACTGCCTGTTCCCACTCTCCCAGACTCTGGATTACTGCCTGTTCCCACTCTCCCAGACTCTGGATTACTGCCTGTTCCCACTCTCCCGGTCTCTGGATTACTGCCTGTTCCCACTCTCCTGGTCTCTGGATTACTGCCTGTTCCCACTCTCCCAGACTCTGGATTACTGCCTGTTCCCACTCTCCCAGACTCTGGATTACTGCCTGTTCCCACTCTCCCAGTCTCTGGATTACTGCCTGTTCCCACTCTCCCAGACTCTGGATTACTGCCTGTTCCCACTCTCCCAGACTCTGGATTACTGCCTGTTCCCACTCTCCCAGGTCTCTGGATTACTGCCTGTTCCCACTCTCCCAGACTCTGGATTACTGCCTGTTCCCACTCTCCCAGACTCTGGATTACTGCCTGTTCCCACTCTCCCAGACTCTGGATTACTGCCTGTTCCCACTCTCCCAGACTCTGGATTACTGCCTGTTCCCACTCTCCCAGACTCTGGATTACTGCCTGTTCCCACTCTGCCAGACTCTGGATTACTGCCTGTTCCCACTCTCCCAGACTCTGGATTACTGCCTGTTCCCACTCTCCCGACTCTGGATTACTGCCTGTTCCCACTCTCCCAGACTCTGGATTACTGCTTGTTCCCACTCTCCCGGTCTCTGGATTACTGCCTGTTCCCACTCTCCCGGTCTCTGGATTACTGCCTGTTCCCACTCTCCCAGACTCTGGATTACTGCCTGTTCCCACTCTCCCAGACTCTGGATTACTGCCTGTTCCCACTCTCCCGGTATCTGGATTACTGCCTGTTCCCACTCTCCCAGTCTCTGGATTACTGCCTGTTCCCACTCTCCCAGACTCTGGATTACTGCCTGTTCCCACTCTCCCAGACTCTGGATTACTGCCTGTTCCCACTCTCCCGGTATCTGGATTACTGCCTGTTCCCACTCTCCCGGTCTCTGGATTACTGCCTGTTCCCACTCTCCCAGACTCTGGATTACTGCCTGTTCCCACTCTCCTGGTCTCTGGATTACTGCCTGTTCCCACTCTCCCAGTCTCTGGATTACTGCCTGTTCCCACTCTCCTGGTCTCTGGATTACTGCCTGTTCCACTCTCCCAGTCTCTGGATTACTGCCTGTTCCCACTCTCCCAATCTCTGGATTACTGCCTGTTCCCACTCTCCCAGACTCTGGATTACTGCCTGTTCCCCACTCTCCCAGACTCTGGATTACTGCCTGTTCCCACTCTCCCAGACTCTGGATTACTGCCTGTTCCCACTCTCCCAGACTCTGGATTACTGCCTGCTCCCACTCTCCTGGTCTCTGGATTACTGCCTGTTCCCACTCTCCCAGTCTCTGGATTACTGCCTGTTCCCACTCTCCCAGACTCTGGATTACTGCCTGTTCCCACTCTCCCAGACTCTGGATTACTGCCTGCTCCCACTCTCCCTGGTCTCTGGATTACTGCCTGTTCCCACTCTCCCAGTCTCTGGATTACTGCCTGTTCCCACTCTCCCAGACTCTGGATTACTGCCTGTTCCCACTCTCCCAGTCTCTGGATTACTGCCTGTTCCCACTCTCCCAGTCTCTGGATTACTGCCTGTTCCCACTCTCCCAGACTCTGGATTACTGCCTGTTCCCACTCTCCAGTCTCTGGATTACTGCCTGTTCCCACTCTCCCAGTCTCTGGATTACTGCCTGTTCCCACTCTCCCAGACTCTGGATTACTGCCTGTTCCCACTCTCCCAGTCTCTGGATTACTGCCTGTTCCCACTCTCCGG
>NC_141016.1:118784-197154 GCF_052327205.1 Somniosus microcephalus | reverse complement strand
GGATAGAGTCTACCAAGTCCCGGAGAGAGACTGGGATAGAGTCTACCAACTCCCGGAGAGAGACTGGGATAGAGTCTACCAACTCCAGGAGAGAGAGACTGGGATAGAGTCTACCAACTCCCGGAGAGAGACTGGGATAGAGTCTACCAACTCCCGGAGAGAGAGACTGGGATAGAGTCTACCAACTCCCGGAGAGAGAGACTGGGATAGAGTCTACCAACTCCAGGAGAGAGAGACTGGAATAGAGTCTACCAACTCCCGGAGAGAGACTGGGATAGAGTCTACCAACTCCCGGAGAGAGACTGGGATAGAGTCTACCAACTCCAGGAGAGAGACTGGGATAGAGTCTACCAACTCCAGGAGAGAGACTGGGATAGAGTCTACCAACTCCCGGAGAGAGACTGGGATAGAGTCTACCAACTCCCGGAGAGAGACTGGGATAGAGTCTACCAACTCCAGGAGAGAGAGACTGGGAGAGAGTCTACCAACTCCCGGAGAGAGAGACTGGGATAGAGTCTACCAACTCCCGGAGAGGGACTGGGATAGAGTCTATCAACTCCCGGAGAGAGACTGGGATAGAGTCTACCAACTCCCGGAGAGAGAGACTGGGATAGAGTCTACCAACTCCAGGAGAGAGACAGGGATAGAGTCTACCAACTCCCGGAGAGAGAAACTGGGATAGAGTCTACCAACTCCCGGAGAGAGAAACTGGGATAGAGTCTACCAACTCCCGGAGAGAGAGACTGGGATAGAGTCTACCAACTCCCGGAGAGAGAGACTGGGATAGAGTCTACCAACTCCAGGAGAGAGACTGGGATAGAGTCTACCAAGTCCCGGAGAGAGACTGGGATAGAGTCTACCAACTCCCGGAGAGAGACTGGGATAGAGTCTACCAACTCCAGGAGAGAGAGACTGGGATAGAGTCTACCAACTCCCGGAGAGAGACTGGGATAGAGTCTACCAACTCCCGGAGAGAGAGACTGGGATAGAGTCTACCAACTCCCGGAGAGAGAGACTGGGATAGAGTCTACCAACTCCCGGAGAGAGAGACTGGGATAGAGTCTACCAACTCCAGGAGAGAGACAGGGATAGAGTCTACCAACTCCCGGAGAGAGAAACTGGGATAGAGTCTACCAACTCCCGGAGAGAGAGACTGGGATAGAGTCTACCAACTCCCGGAGAGAGAGACTGGGATAGAGTCTACCAACTCCCGGAGAGAGACTGGGATAGAGTCTACCAACTCCCGGAGAGAGACTGGGAGAGAGTCTACCAACTCCAGGAGAGAGACTGGGATAGAGTCTACCAACTCCAGGAGAGAGACTGGGCTAGAGTCCACCAACTCCCGGAGAGAGAGACTGGGATAGAGTCTACCAACTCCCGGAGAGAGACTGGGATAGAGTCTACCAACTCCCGGAGAGAGAGACTGGGATAGAGTCTACCAACTCCCGGAGAGAGAGACTGGGATAGAGTCTACCAACTCCCGGAGAGAGAGACTGGGATAGAGTCTACCAACTCCAGGAGAGAGACTGGGATAGAGTCTACCAACTCCAGGAGAGAGACTGGGATAGAGTCTACCAACTCCAGGAGAGAGACTGGGATAAAGTCGACCAACTCCCGGAGAGAGAGACTGGGATAGAGTCTACCAACTCCCGGAGAGAGACTGGGATAGAGTCTACCAACTCCAGGAGAGAGACTGGGATAGAGTCTACCAACTCCCGGAGAGAGACTGGGATAGAGTCTACCAACTCCCGGAGACAGACTGGGATAGAGTCGACCAGCTCCAGGAGAGAGACTGGGATAGAGTCTACCAACTCCAGGAGAGAGAGAGACTGGGATAGAGTCTACCAACTCCAGGAGAGAGAGAGACTGGGATAGAGTCTACCAACTCCAGGAGAGAGACTGGGATAGAGTCTACCAACTCCCGGAGAGAGACTGGGATAGAGTCTACCAACTCCAGGAGAGAGACTGGGATAGAGTCTACCAACTCCAGGAGAGAGACTGGGATAGAGTCTACCAACTCCCGGAGAGAGACTGGGATAGAGTCTACCAACTCCAGGCGAGAGACTGGGATAGAGTCTACCAACTCCAGGAGAGAGACTGGGATAGAGTCTACCAAGTCCCGGAGAGAGACTGGGATAGAGTCTACCAACTCCCGGAGAGAGACTGGGATAGAGTCTACCAACTCCAGGAGAGAGAGACTGGGATAGAGTCTACCAACTCCCGGAGAGAGACTGGGATAGAGTCTACCAACTCCCGGAGAGAGAGACTGGGATAGAGTCTACCAACTCCCGGAGAGAGAGACTGGGATAGAGTCTACCAACTCCAGGAGAGAGAGACTGGAATAGAGTCTACCAACTCCCGGAGAGAGACTGGGATAGAGTCTACCAACTCCCGGAGAGAGACTGGGATAGAGTCTACCAACTCCAGGAGAGAGACTGGGATAGAGTCTACCAACTCCAGGAGAGAGACTGGGATAGAGTCTACCAACTCCAGGAGAGAGACTGGGATAGAGTCTACCAACTCCAGGAGAGAGACTGGGATAGAGTCTACCAACTCCCGGAGAGAGACTGGGATAGAGTCTACCAACTCCCGGAGAGAGACTGGGATAGAGTCTACCAACTCCAGGAGAGAGAGACTGGGAGAGAGTCTACCAACTCCCGGAGAGAGAGACTGGGATAGAGTCTACCAACTCCCGGAGAGGGACTGGGATAGAGTCTATCAACTCCCGGAGAGAGACTGGGATAGAGTCTACCAACTCCCGGAGAGAGAGACTGGGATAGAGTCTACCAACTCCAGGAGAGAGACAGGGATAGAGTCTACCAACTCCCGGAGAGAGAAACTGGGATAGAGTCTACCAACTCCCGGAGAGAGAGACTGGGATAGAGTCTACCAACTCCCGGAGAGAGAGACTGGGATAGAGTCTACCAACTCCAGGAGAGAGACTGGGATAGAGTCTACCAACTCCAGGAGAGAGACTGGGATAGAGTCTACCAACTCCCGGAGAGAGAGACTGGGATAGAATCTACCAACTCCCGGAGAGAGAGACTGGGATAGAGTCTACCAACTCCAGGAGAGAGAGACTGGGATAGAGTCTACCAACTCCAGGAGAGAGACTGGGATAGAGTCTACCAACTCCCGGAGGGAGAGACTGGGATAGAGTCTACCAACTCCAGGAGAGAGAGAGACTGGGATAGAGTCTACCAACTCCCGGAGAGAGACTGGGATAGAGTCTACCAACTCCAGGAGAGAGACTGGGATAGAGTCTACCAACTCCAGGAGAGAGACTGGGATGGAGTCTACCAACACCCGGAGAGAGAGACTGGGATAGAGTCTACCAACTCCCGGAGAGAGACTGGGATAGAGTCTACCAACTCCAGGAGAGAGAGACTGGGATAGAGTCTACCAACTCCCGGAGAGAGAGACTGGGATAGAGTCTACCAACTCCAGGAGAGAGACTGGGATAGAGTCTACCAACTCCAGGAGAGAGACTGGGATAGAGTCTACCAACTCCCGGAGAGAGACTGGGATAGAGTCTACCAACTCCAGGAGAGAGACTGGGATAGAGTCTACCAACTCCAGGAGAGAGACTGGGATAGAGTCTACCAACTCCAGGAGTGAGACTGGGATAGAGTCTACCAACTCCAGGAGAGAGACTGGGATAAAGTCTACCAACTCCCGGAGAGAGAGACTGGGATAGAGTCTACCAACTCCCGGAGAGAGACTGGGATAGAGTCTGCCAACTCCAGGAGAGAGACTGGGATAGAGTCTACCAACTCCCGGAGAGAGACTGGGATAGAGTCTACCAACTCCAGGAGAGAGAGACTGGGATAGAGTCTACCAACTCCAGGAGAGAGACTGGGATAGAGTCTACCAACTCCAGGAGAGAGACTGGGATAGAGTCTACCAACTCCAGGAGAGAGACTGGGATAGAGTCGACCAGCTCCAGGAGAGAGACTGGGATAGAGTCTACCAACTCCAGGAGAGAGAGAGACTGGGATAGAGTCTACCAACTCCAGGAGAGAGAGAGACTGGGATAGAGTCTACCAACTCCAGGAGAGAGACTGGGATAGAGTCTACCAACTCCCGGAGAGAGACTGGGATAGAGTCTACCAACTCCAGGAGAGAGACTGGGATAGAGTCTACCAACTCCCGGAGAGAGACTGGGATAGAGTCTACCAACTCCAGGAGAGAGACTGGGATAGAGTCTACCAACTCCAGGAGAGAGACTGGGATAGAGTCTACCAACTCCCGGAGAGAGACTGGGATAGAGTCTACCAACTCCCGGAGAGAGACTGGGATAGAGTCTACCAACTCCAGGAGAGCGAGACTGGGATAGAGTCGACCAACTCCAGGAGAGAGAGACTGGGATAGAGTCTACCAACTCCCGGAGAGAGACTGGGATAGAGTCTACCAACTCCCGGAGAGAGAGACTGGGATAGAGTCTACCAACTCCAGGAGAGAGAGACTGGGATAGAGTCTACCAACTCCAGGAGAGAGACTGGGATAGAGTCTACCAACTCCAGGAGAGAGACTGGGATAGAGTCTACCAACTCCACGAGAGAGAGACTGGGATAGAGTCGACCAACTCCCGGAGAGAGACTGGGATAGAGTCTACCAACTCCAGGAGAGAGACTGGGATAGAGTCTACCAACTCCCGGAGAGAGACTGCGATAGAGTCTACCAACTCCCGGAGAGAGAGACTGGGATAGAGTCTACCAACTCCAGGAGAGAGACTGGGATAGAGTCTCCCAACTCCAGGAGAGAGACTGGGATAGAGTCTACCAACTCCAGGAGAGAGAGACTGGGATAGAGTCTACCAGCTCCAGGAGAGAGACTGGGATAGAGTCTACCAACTCCAGGAGAGAGACTGGGATAGAGTCTACCAACTCCAGGAGAGAGACTGGGATAGAGTCTACCAACTCCAGGAGAGAGAGACTGGGATAGAGTCTACCAACTCCAGGAGAGAGACTGGGATAGAGTCTGCCAACGAACGGAGAGAGACTGGGATAGAGTCTACCAACTCCCGGAGAGAGAGACTGGGATAGAGTCTACCAACTCCAGGAGAGAGACTGGGATAGAGTCTACCAACTACCGGAGAGAGACTGGGATAGAGTCTACCAACTCCAGCAGAGAGACTGGGATAGAGTCTACCAACTCCCGGAGAGAGAGACTGGGATAGAGTCTACCAACTCCAGGAGAGAGACTGGGATAGAGTCTACCAACTCCCGGAGAGAGACTGGGATAGAGTCTACCAACTCCAGGAGAGAGAGACTGGGATAGAGTCTACCAACTCCCGGAGAGAGACTGGGATAGAGTCTACCAACTCCAGGAGAGAGAAACTGGGATAGAGTCTACCGACTCCAGGAGAGAGAGACTGGGATAGAGTCTACCAGCTCCAGGAGAGAGGCTGGGATAGAGTCTACCAACTCCAGGAGAGAGACTGGGATAGAGTCTACCAACTCCAGGAGAGAGACTGGGATAGAGTCTACCAACTCCAGGAGAGAGACTGGGATAGAGTCTACCAACACCAGGAGAGAGACTGGGATAGAGTCTACCAACTCCCGGAGAGAGACTGGGATAGAGTCTACCAACTCCAGGACAGAGACTGGGATAGAGTCTATCAACTCCAGGAGAGAGAGACTGGGATAGAGTCTACCAACTCCCGGAGAGAGAGACTGGGATAGAGTCTACCAACTCCAGGAGAGCGACTGGGATAGAGTCTACCAACTCCCGGAGAGAGACTGGGATAGAGTCTACCAACTCCAGGAGAGAGAGAGACTGGGATAGAGTCTACCAACTCCAGGAGAGAGAGACTGGGATAGAGTCTACCAACTCCAGGAGAGAGAGACTGGGATAGAGTCTACCAACTCCAGGAGAGAGACTGGGATAGAGTCTACCAACTCCCGGAGAGTGAGACTGGGATAGAATCTACCAACTCCAGGAGAGAGAGACTGGGATAGAGTCTACCAACTCCCGGAGAGAGACTGGGATAGAGTCTACCAACTCCCGGAGAGAGACTGGGATAGAGTCTACCAACTCCAGGAGAGAGACTGGGATAGAGTCTACCAACTCCAGGAGAGAGACTGGGATAGAGTCTACCAACTCCCGGAGAGAGAGACTGGGATAGAGTCTACCAACTCCCGGAGAGAGACTGGGATAGAGTCTACCAACACCCGGAGAGAGAGACTGGGATAGAGTCTACCAACTCCCGGAGAGAGAGACTGGGATAGAGTCTACCAACTCCAGGAGAGAGACTGGGATAGAGTCTACCAACTCCAGGAGAGAGACTGGGATAGAGTCTACCAACTCCAGGAGAGAGACTGGGATAAAGTCGACCAACTCCCGGAGAGAGAGACTGGGATAGAGTCTACCAACTCCCGGAGAGAGACTGGGATAGAGTCTACCAACTCCAGGAGAGAGACTGGGATAGAGTCTACCAACTCCCGGAGAGAAACTGGGATAGAGTCTACCAACTCCCGGAGACAGACTGGGATAGAGTCGACCAGCTCCAGGAGAGAGACTGGGATAGAGTCTACCAACTCCAGGAGAGAGAGAGACTGGGATAGAGTCTACCAACTCCAGGAGAGAGAGAGACTGGGATAGAGTCTACCAACTCCAGGAGAGAGACTGGGATAGAGTCTACCAACTCCCGGAGAGAGACTGGGATAGAGTCTACCAACTCCAGGAGAGAGACTGGGATAGAGTCTACCAACTCCAGGAGAGAGACTGGGATAGAGTCTACCAACTCCCGGAGAGAGACTGGGATAGAGTCTACCAACTCCCGGAGAGAGACTGGGATAGAGTCTACCAACTCCAGGAGAGAGAGACTGGGATAGAGTCTACCAACACCCGGAGAGAGACTGGGATAGAATCTACCAACTCCCGGAGAGAGAGACTGGGATAGAGTCTACCAACTCCCGGAGAGAGAGACTGGGATAGAGTCTACCAACTCCAGGAGAGAGAGACTGGAATAGAGTCTACCAACTCCCGGAGAGAGACTGGGATAGAGTCTACCAACTCCCGGAGAGAGACTGGGATAGAGTCTACCAACTCCAGGAGAGAGACTGGGATAGAGTCTACCAACTCCAGGAGAGAGACTGGGATAGAGTCTACCAACTCCAGGAGAGAGACTGGGATAGAGTCTACCAACTCCCGGAGAGAGACTGGGATAGAGTCTACCAACTCCCGGAGAGAGACTGGGATAGAGTCTACCAACTCCAGGAGAGAGAGACTGGGAGAGAGTCTACCAACTCCCAGAGAGGGACTGGGATAGAGTCTATCAACTCCCGGAGAGAGACTGGGATAGAGTCTACCAACTCCCGGAGAGAGAGACTGGGATAGAGTCTACCAACTCCAGGAGAGAGACAGGGATAGAGTCTACCAACTCCCGGAGAGAGAAACTGGGATAGAGTCTACCAACTCCCGGAGAGAGAGACTGGGATAGAGTCTACCAACTCCCGGAGAGAGAGACAGGGATAGAGTCTACCAACTCCCGGAGAGAGACTGGGATAGAGTCTACCAACTCCCGGAGAGAGACTGGGAGAGAGTCTACCAACTCCAGGAGAGAGACTGGGATAGAGTCTACCAACTCCAGGAGAGAGACTGGGATAGAGTCTACCAACTCCCGGAGAGAGAGACTGGGATAGAGTCTACCAACTCCAGGAGAGAGAGACTGGGATAGAGTCTACCAACTCCAGGAGAGAGAGACTGGGATAGAGTCTACCAACTCCAGGAGGGAGACTGGGATAGAGTCTACCAACTCCAGGAGGGAGACTGGGATAGAGTCTACCAACTCCAGGAGAGAGAGACTGGGATAGAGTCTACCAACTCCAGGAGAGAGAGACTGGGATAGAGTCTACCAACTCCAGGAGAGAGACTGGGATAGAGTCTACCAACTCCAGGAGAGAGAGACTGGGAAAGAGTCTACCAACTCCAGGAGAGAGAGACTGGGATAGAGTCTACCAACTCCAGGAGAGAGAGACTGGGATAGAGTCTACCAACTCCAGGAGAGAGACTGGGATAGAGTCTACCAACTCCAGGAGAGAGAGACTGGGATAGAGTCTACCAACTCCAGGAGAGAGACTGGGATAGAGTCTACCAACTCCAGGAGAGAGACTGGGATAGAGTCTACCAACTCCCGGAGAGAGACTGGGATAGAGTCTACCAACTCCAGGAGAGAGAGACTGGGATAGAGTCTTCCAACTCCAGGAGAGAGAGAGACTGGGATAGAGTCTACCAACTCCAGGAGAGAGACTGGGATAGAGTCTACCAACTCCAGGAGAGAGACTGGGATAGAGTCTACCAACTCCAGGAGAGAGACTGGGATAGAGTCTACCAACTCCAGGAGAGAGACTGGGATAGAGTCTACCAACTCCAGGAGAGAGACTGGGATAGAGTCTACCAACTCCAGGAGAGAGACTGGGATAGAGTCTACCAACTCCCGGAGAGAGAGACTGGGATAGAATCTACCAACTCCCGGAGAGAGAGACTGGGATAGAGTCTACCAACTCCAGGAGAGAGAGACTGGGATAGAGTCTACCAACTCCAGGAGAGAGAGACTGGGATAGAGTCTACCAACTCCCGGAGAGAGACTGGGATAGAGTCTACCAACTCCCGGAGAGAGACTGGGATAGAGTCTACCAACTCCAGGAGAGAGACTGGGATAGAGTCTACCAACTCCAGGAGAGAGACTGGGATAGAGTCTACCAACTCCAGGAGAGAGAGACTGGGATAGAGTCTACCAACTCCCGGAGAGAGACTGGGATAGAGTCTACCAACTCCCGGAGAGAGACTGGGATAGAGTCTACCAACTCCAGGAGAGAGAGACTGGGATAGAGTCTACCAACTCCAGGAGAGAGACTGGGATCGAGTCTACCAACTCCAGGAGAGAGACTGGGATAGAGTCTACCAACTCCAGGAGAGAGAGAGTGGGATAGAGTCTACCAACTCCAGGAGAGAGACTGGGATAGAGTCTACCAACTCCAGGAGACAGAGACTGGGATAGAGTCTACCAACTGCAGGAGAGAGACTGGGATAGAGTCTACCAACTCCCGGAGAGAGACTGGGATAGAGTCTACCAACTCCCGGAGAGAGACTGGGATAGAGTCTACCAACTCCAGGAGAGAGAGATTGGGATAGAGTCTACCAACTCCCGGAGAGAGACTGGGATAGAGTCTACCAACTCCAGGAGAGAGACTGGGATAGAGTCTACCAACTCCAGGAGAGAGAGACTGGGATAGAGTCTACCAACTCCAGGAGAGAGACTGGGATAGAGTCTACCAACTCCAGGAGAGAGAGACTGGGATAGAGTCTACCAACTCCCGGAGAGAGACTGGGATAGAGTCTACCAACTCCGGGATAGAGTCTACCAACTCCAGGAGAGAGACTGGGATAGAGTCTACCAACTCCCGGAGAGAGACTGGGATAGAGTCTACCAACTCCCGGAGAGAGAGACTGGGATAGAGTCTACCAACTCCAGGAGAGAGACTGGGATAGAGTCTACCAACTCCAGGAGAGAGAGACTGGGATAGAGTCTACCAACTCCAGGAGAGAGAGACTGGGATAGAGTCTACCAACTCCAGGAGAGAGACTGGGATAGAGTCTACCAACTCCAGGAGAGAGAGACTGGGATAGAGTCTACCAACTCCCGGAGAGAGAGACTGGGATAGAGTCTCCCAACTCCCGGAGAGAGACTGGGATAGAGTCTACCAACTCCAGGAGAGAGAGACTGGGATAGAGTCTACCAACTCCAGGAGAGAGACTGGGATAGAGTCTACCAACTCCAGGAGAGGGACTGGGGTAGAGTCTACCAACTCCAGGAGAGAGACTGGGATAGAGTCTACCAACTCCAGGAGAGAGACTGGGATAGAGTCTACCAACTCCAGGAGAGAGACTGGGATAGAGTCTACCAACTCCAGGAGAGAGAGAGACTGGGATAGAGTCTACCAACTCTCGGAGAGAGACTGGGATAGAGTCTACCAACTCCAGGAGAGAGACTGGGATAGAGTCTACCAACTCCAGGAGAGAGAGAGACTGGGATAGAGTCTACCAACTCTCGGAGAGAGACTGGGATAGAGTCTACCAACTCCAGGAGAGAGAGACTGGGATAGAGTCTACCAACTCCAGGAGAGAGACTGGGATAGAGTCTACCAACTCCCGGAGAGAGACTGGGATAGAGTCTACCAACTCCAGGAGAGAGACTGGGACAGAGTCTACCAACTCCCGGAGAGAGACTGGGATAGAGTCTACCAACTCCAGGAGAGAGAGAGACTGGGATAGAGTCTACCAACTCCAGGAGAGAGAGACTGGGATAGAGTCTACCAACTCCAGGAGAGAGAGACTGGGATAGAGTCTACCAACTCCAGGAGAGAGACTGGGATAGAGTCTACCAACTCCAGGAGAGAGAGACTGGGATAGAGTCTACCAACTCCAGGAGAGAGACTGGGATAGAGTCTACCAACTCCAGGAGAGAGAGACTGGGATAGAGTCTACCAACTCCCGGAGAGAGACTGGGATAGAGTCTACCAACTCCCGGAGAGAGAGACTGGGATAGAGTCTACCAACTCCCGGAGAGAGAGACTGGGATAGAGTCTACCAACTCCAGGAGAGAGAGACTGGAATAGAGTCTACCAACTCCCGGAGAGAGACTGGGATAGAGTCTACCAACTCCCGGAGAGAGACTGGGATAGAGTCTACCAACTCCAGGAGAGAGACTGGGATAGAGTCTACCAACTCCCGGAGAGAGAGACTGGGATAGAGTCTACCAACTCCAGGAGAGAGACTGGGATAGAGTCTACCAACTCCAGGAGAGAGAGACTGGGATAGAGTCTACCAACTCCCGGAGAGAGAGACTGGGATAGAGTCTCCCAACTCCCGGAGAGAGACTGGGATAGAGTCTACCAACTCCAGGAGGGAGAGACTGGGATAGAGTCTACCAACTCCAGGAGAGAGACTGGGATAGAGTCTACCAACTCCAGGAGAGGGACTGGGGTAGAGTCTACCAACTCCAGGAGAGAGACTGGGATAGAGTCTACCAACTCCAGGAGAGAGACTGGGATAGAGTCTACCAACTCCAGGAGAGAGACTGGGATAGAGTCTACCAACTCCAGGAGAGAGAGAGACTGGGATAGAGTCTACCAACTCTCGGAGAGAGACTGGGATAGAGTCTACCAACTCCAGGAGAGAGAGACTGGGATAGAGTCTACCAACACCAGGAGAGAGACTGGGATAGAGTCTACCAACTCCAGGAGAGAGACTGGGATAGAGTCTACCAACTCCAGGAGAGAGAGAGACTGGGATAGAGTCTACCAACTCTCGGAGAGAGACTGGGATAGAGTCTACCAACTCCAGGAGAGAGAGAGACTGGGATAGAGTCTACCAACTCCAGGAGAGAGACTGGGATAGAGTCTACCAACTCCAGGAGAGAGACTGGGATAGAGTCTACCAACTCCAGGAGAGAGACTGGGATAGAGTCTACCAACTCCAGGAGAGAGACTGGGATAGAGTCTACCAACTCCAGGAGAGAGACTGGGATAGAGTCTACCAACTCCAGGAGAGAGACTGGGATAGAGTCTACCAACTCCCGGAGAGAGAGACTGGGATAGAATCTACCAACTCCCGGAGAGAGAGACTGGGATAGAGTCTACCAACTCCAGGAGAGAGAGACTGGGATAGAGTCTACCAACTCCAGGAGAGAGAGACTGGGATAGAGTCTACCAACTCCAGGAGAGAGAGACTGGGATAGAATCTACCAACTCCCGGAGAGAGAGACTGGGATAGAGTCTACCAACTCCCGGAGAGAGACTGGGATAGAGTCTACCAACTCCCGGAGAGAGACTGGGATAGAGTCTACCAACTCCAGGAGAGAGACTGGGATAGAGTCTACCAACTCCAGGAGAGAGACTGGGATAGAGTCTACCAACTCCAGGAGAGAGAGACTGGGATAGAGTCTACCAACTCCCGGAGAGAGACTGGGATAGAGTCTACCAACTCCCGGAGAGAGACTGGGATAGAGTCTACCAACTCCAGGAGAGAGACTGGGATAGAGTCTACCAACTCCAGGAGAGAGACTGGGATAGAGTCTACCAACTCCAGGAGAGAGACTGGGATAGAGTCTACCAACTCCAGGAGAGAGACTGGGATAGAGTCTACCAACTCCCGGAGAGAGACTGGGATAGAGTCTACCAACTCCAGGAGAGAGAGACTGGGATAGAGTCTACCAACTCCAGGAGAGAGACTGGGATCGAGTCTACCAACTCCAGGAGAGAGACTGGGATAGAGTCTACCAACTCCAGGAGAGAGACTGGGATAGAGTCTACCAACTCCAGGAGACAGAGACTGGGATAGAGTCTACCAACTGCAGGAGAGAGACTGGGATAGAGTCTACCAACTCCCGGAGAGAGACTGGGATAGAGTCTACCAACTCCCGGAGAGAGACTGGGATAGAGTCTACCAACTCCAGGAGAGAGAGATTGGGATAGAGTCTACCAACTCCCGGAGAGAGACTGGGATAGAGTCTACCAACTCCAGGAGAGAGACTGGGATAGAGTCTACCAACTCCAGGAGAGAGAGACTGGGATAGAGTCTACCAACTCCAGGAGAGAGACTGGGATAGAGTCTACCAACTCCAGGAGAGAGAGACTGGGATAGAGTCTACCAACTCCCGGAGAGAGACTGGGATAGAGTCTACCAACTCCGGGATAGAGTCTACCAACTCCAGGAGAGAGACTGGGATAGAGTCTACCAACTCCCGGAGAGAGACTGGGATAGAGTCTACCAACTCCCGGAGAGAGAGACTGGGATAGAGTCTACCAACTCCAGGAGAGAGACTGGGATAGAGTCTACCAACTCCAGGAGAGAGAGACTGGGATAGAGTCTACCAACTCCCGGAGAGAGAGACTGGGATAGAGTCTCCCAACTCCCGGAGAGAGACTGGGATAGAGTCTACCAACTCCAGGAGGGAGAGACTGGGATAGAGTCTACCAACTCCAGGAGAGAGACTGGGATAGAGTCTACCACCTCCAGGAGAGGGACTGGGGTAGAGTCTACCAACTCCAGGAGAGAGACTGGGATAGAGTCTACCAACTCCAGGAGAGAGACTGGGATAGAGTCTACCAACTCCAGGAGAGAGACTGGGATAGAGTCTACCAACTCCAGGAGAGAGAGAGACTGGGATAGAGTCTACCAACTCTCGGAGAGAGACTGGGATAGAGTCTACCAACTCCAGGAGAGAGAGACTGGGATAGAGTCTACCAACACCAGGAGAGAGAGACTGGGATAGAGTCTACCAACACCAGGAGAGAGACTGGGATAGAGTCTACCAACTCCAGGAGAGAGAGACTGGGATAGAGTCTACCAACACCAGGAGAGAGACTGGGATAGAGTCTACCAACTCCAGGAGAGAGACTGGGATAGAGTCTACCAACTCCAGGAGAGAGAGAGACTGGGATAGAGTCTACCAACTCTCGGAGAGAGACTGGGATAGAGTCTACCAACTCCAGGAGAGAGAGACTGGGATAGAGTCTACCAACTCCAGGAGAGAGACTGGGATAGAGTCTACCAACTCCCGGAGAGAGACTGGGATAGAGTCTACCAACTCCAGGAGAGAGACTGGGACAGAGTCTACCAACTCCCGGAGAGAGACTGGGATAGAGTCTACCAACTCCAGGAGAGAGAGAGACTGGGATAGAGTCTACCAACTCCAGGAGAGAGAGACTGGGATAGAGTCTACCAACTCCAGGAGAGAGACTGGGATAGAGTCTACCAACTCCCGGAGAGAGACTGGGATAGAGTCTACCAACTCCAGGAGAGAGACTGGGATAGAGTCTACCAACTCCCGGAGAGAGACTGGGATAGAGTCTACCAACTCCAGGAGAGAGACTGGGATAGAGTCTACCAACTCCAGGAGAGAGACTGGGATAGAGTCTACCAGCTCCAGGAGAGAGAGACTGCGATAGAGTCTACCAACTCCCGGAGAGAGACTGGGATAGAGTCTACCAACTCCAGGAGAGAGACTGGGATAGAGTCTACCAACTCCAGGAGAGAGACTGGGATAGAGTCTACCAACTCCAGGAGAGAGACTGGGATAGAGTCTACCAACTCCAGGAGAGAGACTGGGATAGAGTCTACCAACTCCAGGAGAGAGACTGGGATAGAGTCTACCAACTCCAGGAGAGAGAGACTGGGATAGAGTCTACCAACTCCCGGAGAGAGACTGGGATAGAGTCTACCAACTCCAGGAGAGAGACTGGGATAGAGTCTACCAACTCCAGGAGAGAGACTGGGATAGAGTCTCCCAACTCCCGGAGAGAGACTGGGATAGAGTCTACCAACTCCAGGAGAGAGAGACTGGGATAGAGTCTACCAACTCCCGGAGAGAGACTGGGATAGAGTCTCCCAACTCCCGGAGAGAGACTGGGATAGAGTCTACCAACTCCCGGAGAGAGACTGGGATAGAGTCTCCCAACTCCCGGAGAGAGACTGGGATAGAGTCTATCAACTCCAGGAGAGAGAGACTGGGATAGAGTCTACCAACTCCAGGAGAGAGAGACTGGGATAGAGTCTACCAACTCCAGGAGAGAGAGACTGGGATAGAGTCTACCAACTCCAGGAGAGAGACTGGGATAGAGTCTACCAACTCCAGGAGAGAGAGACTGGGATAGAATCTACCAACTCCAGGAGAGAGACTGGGATAGAGTCTACCAACGCCCGGAGAGAGACTGGGATAGAGTCTACCAACTCCCGGAGAGAGAGACTGGGATAGAGTCTACCAACTCCAGGAAATAGACTGGGATAGAGTCTACCAACTCCAGGAGAGAGAGACTGGGATAGAGTCTACCAACTCCCGGAGAGAGAGACTGGGATAGAGTCTACCAACTCCAGGAGAGAGACTGGGATAGAGTCTACCAACTCCAGGAGAGAGACTGGGATAGAGTCTACCAACTCCAGGAGAGAGAGACTGGGATAGAGTCTACCAACTCCAGGAGAGAGACTGGGATAGAGTCTACCAACTCCAGGAGAGAGAGACTGGGATAGAGTCTACCAACTCCAGGAGAGAGACTGGGATAGAGTCTACCAACTCCAGGAGAGAGAGACTGGGATAGAGTCTACCAACTCCCGGAGAGGGACTGGGATAGAGTCTACCAACTCCAGGAGAGAGACTGGGATAGAGTCTACCAACTCCCGGAGAGAGACTGGCATAGAATCTACCAACTCCCGGAGAGAGACTGGGATAGAGTCTACCAACTCCAGGAGAGAGACTGGGATAGAGTCTACCAACTCCAGGAGAGAGACTGGGATAGAGTCTACCAACTCCAGGAGAGAGACTGGGATAGAGTCTACCAACTCCCGGAGAGAGACTGGGATAGAGTCTACCAACTCCAGGATAGAGACTGGGATAGAGTCTACCAACTCCAGGAGAGAGACTGGGATAGAGTCTACCAACTCCCGGAGAGAGACTGGGATAGAGTCTACCAACTCCAGGAGAGAGACTGGGATAGAGTCTACCAACTCCAGGAGAGAGAGACTGGGATAGAGTCTACCAACTCCAGGAGAGAGAGTCTGGGATAGAGTCTACCAACTCCAGGAGAGAGAGAGACTGGGATAGAGTCTACCAACTCCCAGAGAGAGAGACTGGGATAGAGTCTACCAACTCCAGGAGAGAGAGACTGGGATAGAGTCTACCAACTCCCGGAGAGAGAGACTGGGATAGAGTCTACCAACTCCAGGAGAGAGACTGGGATAGAGTCTACCAACTCCAGGAGAGAGAGTCTGGGATAGAGTCTACCAACTCCAGGAGAGAGAGAGACTGGGATAGAGTCTACCAACTCCGAGAGAGAGAGAGACTGGGATAGAGTCTACCAACTCCAGGAGAGACTGGGACAGAGTCTACCAACTCCCGGAGAGAGAGACTGGGTTAGAGTCTACCAACTCCAGGAGAGAGACTGGGATAGAGTCTACCAGCTCCAGGAGAGAGAGAGACTGGGATAGAGTCTACCAACTCCAGGAGAGAGACTGGGATAGAGTCTACCAACTCCAGGAGAGAGTGACTGGGATAGAGTCTACCAACTCCCGGAGAGAGATTGGCATAGAGTCTACCAACTCCCGGAGAGAGAGACTGGGATAGAGTCTACCAACTCCAGGAGGGAGACTGGGATAGAGTCTACCAACTCCAGGAGAGAGAGACTGGGATAGAGTCTACCAACTCCCGGAGAGAGACTGGGATAGAGTCTACCAACTCCAGGAGAGTGACTGGGATAGAGTCTACCAACTCCAGGAGAGAGACTGGGATAGAGTCTACCAACTCCCGGAGAGAGACTGGGACAGAGTCTACCAACTCCAGGAGAGAGAGACTGGGATAGAGTCTACCAACTCCAGGAGAGAGAGACTGGGATAGAGTCAACCAACTCCAAGAGAGAGAGACTGGGATATAGTCTACCAACTCCCGGAGAGAGACTGGGATAGAGTCTACCAACTCCAGGAGAGAGAGACTGGGATAGAGTCTACCAACTCTCGGAGAGAGACTGGGATAGAGTCTACCAACTCCCGGAGAGAGACTGGGATAGAGTCTACCAACTCCAGGAGAGAGACTGGGATAGAGTCTACCAACTCCCGGAGAGAGACTGGGATAGAGTCTACCAACTCCAGGAGAGAGACTGGGATAGAGTCTACCAACTCCAGGAGAGAGAGACTGGGATAGAGTCTACCAACTCCAGGAGAGAGAGTCTGGGATAGAGTCTACCAACTCCAGGAGAGAGAGAGACTGGGATAGAGTCTACCAACTCCCAGAGAGAGAGACTGGGATAGAGTCTACCAACTCCAGGAGAGAGAGACTGGGATAGAGTCTACCAACTCCCGGAGAGAGAGACTGGGATAGAGTCTACCAACTCCAGGAGAGAGACTGGGATAGAGTCTACCAACTCCAGGAGAGAGAGTCTGGGATAGAGTCTACCAACTCCAGGAGAGAGAGAGACTGGGATAGAGTCTACCAACTCCGAGAGAGAGAGAGACTGGGATAGAGTCTACCAACTCCAGGAGAGAGAGACTGGGACAGAGTCTACCAACTCCCGGAGAGAGAGACTGGGTTAGAGTCTACCAACTCCAGGAGAGAGACTGGGATAGAGTCTACCAGCTCCAGGAGAGAGAGAGACTGGGATAGAGTCTACCAACTCCAGGAGAGAGACTGGGATAGAGTCTACCAACTCCAGGAGAGAGTGACTGGGATAGAGTCTACCAACTCCCGGAGAGAGATTGGCATAGAGTCTACCAACTCCCGGAGAGAGAGACTGGGATAGAGTCTACCAACTCCAGGAGGGAGACTGGGATAGAGTCTACCAACTCCAGGAGAGAGAGACTGGGATAGAGTCTACCAACTCCCGGAGAGAGACTGGGATAGAGTCTACCAACTCCAGGAGAGTGACTGGGATAGAGTCTACCAACTCCAGGAGAGAGACTGGGATAGAGTCTACCAACTCCCGGAGAGAGACTGGGACAGAGTCTACCAACTCCAGGAGAGAGAGACTGGGATAGAGTCTACCAACTCCAGGAGAGAGAGACTGGGATAGAGTCAACCAACTCCAAGAGAGAGAGACTGGGATATAGTCTACCAACTCCCGGAGAGAGACTGGGATAGAGTCTACCAACTCCAGGAGAGAGAGACTGGGATAGAGTCTACCAACTCTCGGAGAGAGACTGGGATAGAGTCTACCAACTCCCGGAGAGAGACTGGGATAGAGTCTACCAACTCCAGGAGAGAGACTGGGATAGAGTCTACCAACTCCAGGAGAGAGAGACTGGGATAGAGTCTACCAACTCCAGGAGAGAGACTGGGATAGAGTCTACCAACTCCAGGAGAGAGAGACTGGGATAGAGTCTACCAACTCCCGGAGAGGGACTGGGATAGAGTCTACCAACTCCAGGAGAGAGACTGGGATAGAGTCTACCAACTCCCGGAGAGAGACTGGCATAGAATCTACCAACTCCCGGAGAGAGACTGGGATAGAGTCTACCAACTCCAGGAGAGAGACTGGGATAGAGTCTACCAACTCCAGGAGAGAGACTGGGATAGAGTCTACCAACTCCAGGAGAGAGACTGGGATAGAGTCTACCAACTCCCGGAGAGAGACTGGGATAGAGTCTACCAACTCCAGGATAGAGACTGGGATAGAGTCTACCAACTCCAGGAGAGAGACTGGGATAGAGTCTACAAACTCCCGGAGAGAGACTGGGATAGAGTCTACCAACTCCAGGAGAGAGACTGGGATAGAGTCTACCAACTCCAGGAGAGAGAGACTGGGATAGAGTCTACCAACTCCAGGAGAGAGAGTCTGGGATAGAGTCTACCAACTCCAGGAGAGAGAGAGACTGGGATAGAGTCTACCAACTCCCAGAGAGAGAGACTGGGATAGAGTCTACCAACTCCAGGAGAGAGAGACTGGGATAGAGTCTACCAACTCCCGGAGAGAGAGACTGGGATAGAGTCTACCAACTCCAGGAGAGAGACTGGGATAGAGTCTACCAACTCCAGGAGAGAGAGTCTGGGATAGAGTCTACCAACTCCAGGAGAGAGAGAGACTCGGATAGAGTCTACCAACTCCGAGAGAGAGAGAGACTGGGATAGAGTCTACCAACTCCAGGAGAGAGAGACTGGGACAGAGTCTACCAACCCCCGGAGAGAGAGACTGGGTTAGAGTCTACCAACTCCAGGAGAGAGACTGGGATAGAGTCTACCAGCTCCAGGAGAGAGAGAGACTGGGATAGAGTCTACCAACTCCAGGAGAGAGACTGGGATAGAGTCTACCAACTCCAGGAGAGAGTGACTGGGATAGAGTCTACCAACTCCCGGAGAGAGATTGGCATAGAGTCTACCAACTCCCGGAGAGAGAGACTGGGATAGAGTCTACCAACTCCAGGAGGGAGACTGGGATAGAGTCTACCAACTCCAGGAGAGAGAGACTGGGATAGAGTCTAACAACTCCCGGAGAGAGACTGGGATAGAGTCTACCAACTCCAGGAGAGTGACTGGGATAGAGTCTACCAACTCCAGGAGAGAGACTGGGATAGAGTCTACCAACTCCCGGAGAGAGACTGGGACAGAGTCTACCAACTCCAGGAGAGAGAGACTGGGATAGAGTCTCCCAACTCCAGGAGAGAGAGACTGGGATAGAGTCAACCAACTCCAAGAGAGAGAGACTGGGATATGGTCTACCAACTCCCGGAGAGAGACTGGGATAGAGTCTACCAACTCCAGGAGAGAGAGACTGGGATAGAGTCTACCAACTCTCGGAGAGAGACTGGGATAGAGTCTACCAACTCCCGGAGAGAGACTGGGATAGAGTCTACCAACTCCAGGAGAGAGACTGGGATAGAATCTACCAACTCCCGGAGAGAGACTGGGATAGAGTCTACCAACTCCCGGAGAGAGAGACTGGGATAGAGTCTACCAACTCCAGGAGATAGACTGGGATAGAGTCGACCAACCCCAGGAGAGAGAGACTGGGATAGAGTCTACCAACTCCAGGAGAGGGAGACTGGGATAGAGTCTACCAACTCCAGGAGAGAGACTGGGATAGAGTCTACCAACTCCAGGAGAGAGACTGGGATAGAGTCTACCAACTCCGGGAGATAGACTGGGATAGAGTCTACCAACTCCAGGAGAGAGACTGGGATAGAGTCTCCCAACTCCCGGAGAGAGACTGGGATAGAGTCTACCAACTCCCGGAGAGAGACTGGGATAGAGTCTACCAACTCCCGGAGAGAGACTGGGATAGAGTCTACCAACTCCAGGAGAGAGAGACTGGGATAGAGTCTACCAACTCCAGGAGAGAGACTGGGATAGAGTCTGCCAACTCCAGGAGAGAGACTGGGATAGAGTCTATCAACTCCAGGAGAGAGAGACTGGGATAGAGTCCACCAACTCCCGGAGAGAGACTGGGATAGAGTCTACCAACTCCAGGAGAGAGAGAGACTGGGATAGAGTCTACCAACTCCCGGAGAGAGACAGGGATAGAGTCTACCAACTCCAGGAGAGAGAGAGACTGGGATAGAGTCTACCAACTCCAGGAGAGAGACTGGGATAGAGTCTACCAACTCCCGGAGAGAGACTGGGTTAGAGTCTACCAACTCCAGGAGAGAGACTGGGATAGAGTCTACCAACTCCAGGAGAGAGAGACTGGGATAGAGTCTACCAACTCCAGGAGAGAGAGACTGGGATAGAGTCTACCAACTCCCGGAGAGAGAGTGGGATAGAGTCTACCAACTCCAGGAGAGAGAGACTGGGATAGAGTCTACCAACTCCAGGAGAGAGAGACTGGGATAGAGTCTACCAACTCCCGGAGAGAGACTGGGATAGAGTCTACCAACTCCCGGAGAGAGACTGGGATAGAGTCTACCAACTCCAGGAGAGAGAGAGACTGGGATAGAGTCTACCAACTCCCGGAGAGAGACTGGGATAGAGTCTACCAACTCCAGGAGAGAGAGACTGGGATAGAGTCTACCAACTCCCAGAAAGAGACTGGGATAGAGTCTACCAACTCCAGGAGAGAGACTGCGATAGAATCTACCAACTCCAGGAGAGAGAGACTGGGATAGAGTCTACCAACTCCAGGAGAGAGAGACTGGGATACAGTCTACCAACTCCAGGAGAGAGAGACTGGGATAGAGTCTACCAACTCCAGGAGAGAGAGACTGGGATAGAGTCTACCAACTCCAGGAGAGAGACTGGGATAGAGTCTACCAACTCCAGGAGAGAGACTGGGATAGAGTCTACCAACTCCAGGAGAGAGAGACTGGGATAGAGTCGACCAACTCCAGGAGAGAGACTGGGATAGACTCTACCAACTCCAGGAGAGAGAGACTGGGATAGAGTCTACCAACTCCAGGAGAGAGACTGGGATAGAGTCTACCAACTCCAGGAGAGAGAGACTGGGATAGAGTCTACCAACTCCAGGAGAGAGACTGGGATAGAGTCTACCAACTCCAGGAGAGAGAGAGACTGGGATAGAGTCTACCAACTCCCGGAGAGAGACTGGGATAGAGTCTACCAACTCCAGGAGAGAGAGAGACTGGGATAGAGTCTACCAACTCTCGGAGAGAGACTGGGATAGAGTCTACCAACTCCAGGAGAGAGAGACTGGGATAGAGTCTACCAACTCCAGGAGAGAGACTGGGATAGTGTCTACCAACTCCCGGAGAGAGACTGGGATAGAGTCTACCAACTCCAGGAGAGAGACTGGGACAGAGTCTACCAACTCCCGGAGAGAGACTGGGATAGAGTCTACCAACTCCAGGAGAGAGAGAGACTGGGATAGAGTCTACCAACTCCAGGAGAGAGAGACTGGGATAGAGTCTACCAACTCCAGGAGAGAGAGACTGGGATAGAGTCTACCAACTCCAGGAGAGAGACTGGGATAGAGTCTACCAACTCCAGGAGAGAGACTGGGATAGAGTCGACCAACTCCAGGAGAGAGAGAGACTGGGATAGAGTCTACCAACTCCAGGAGAGAGACTGGGATAGAGTCTACCAACTCCAGGAGAGAGAGACTGGGATAGAGTCGACCAACTCCAGGAGAGAGAGACTGGGATAGAGTCTACCAACTCCAGGAGAGAGACTGGGATAGAGTCTACCAACTCCAGGAGAGAGAGACTGGGATAGAGTCTACCAACTCCAGGAGAGAGAGACTGGCATAGAGTCTACCAACTCCAGGAGAGAGACTTGGATAGAGTCTACCAACTCCCGGAGAGAGACTGGGATAGAGTCTCCCAACTCCCGGAGAGAGACTGGGATAGAGTCTACCAACTCCAGGAGAGAGACTGGGATAGAGTCTACCAACTCCCGGAGAGAGAGACTGGGATAGAGTCTACCAACTCCAGGAGAGAGTCTGGGATAGAGTCTACCAACTCCAGGAGAGAGACTGGGATAGAGTCTACCAACTCCAGGAGAGAGAGACTGGGATAGAGTCTACCAACTCCAGGAGAGAGACTGGGATAGAGTCTACCAACTCCCGGAGAGAGACTGGGATAGAGTCTACCAACTCCAGGAGAGAGACTGGGATAGAGTCTACCAACTCCAGGAGAGAGACTGGGATAGAGTCTACCAACTCCAGGAGAGAGACTGGGATAGAGTCTACCAACTCCAGGAGAGAGACTGGGATAGAGTCTACCAACTCCAGGAGAGAGACTGGGATAGAGTCTACCAACTCCAGGAGAGAGACTGGGATAGAGTCTACCAACTCCCGGAGAGAGAGACTGGGATAGAGTCTACCAACTCCCGGAGAGAGACTGGGATAGAGTCTACCAACTCCAGGAGAGAGAGACTGGGATAGAGTCTACCAACTCCAGGAGAGAGAGACTGGGATAGAGTCTACCAACTCCAGGAGAGAGACTGGGATAGAGTCTACCAACTCCCGGAGAGAGACTGGGATAGAGTCTACCAACTCCAGGAGAGAGACTGGGATAGAGTCTACCAACTCCAGGAGAAAGAGACTGGGATAGAGTCTTCCAACTCCAGGAGAGAGACTGGGATAGAGTCTAGCAACTCCAGGAGAGAGAGACTGGGATAGAGTCTACCAACTCCCGGAGAGAGACTGGGATAGAGTCTACCAACTCCCGGAGAGAGACTGGGATAGAGTCTACCAACTCCAGGAGAGAGACTGGGATAGAGTCTACCAACTCCAGGAGAGTGACTGGGATAGAGTCTACCAACTCCAAGAGAGAGACTGGGATAGAGTCTACCAACTCCCGGAGAGAGACTGGGATAGAGTCTACCAACTCCAGGAGAGAGAGACTGGGATAGAGTCTACCAACTCCAGGAGAGAGAGACTGGGATAGAGTCTACCAACTCCAGGAGAGAGAGACTGGGATAGAGTCTACCAACTCTCGGAGAGAGACTGGGATAGAGTCTACCAACTCCCGGAGAGAGACTGGGATAGAGTCTACCAACTCCAGGAGAGAGACTGGGATAGAATCTACCAACTCCCGGAGAGAGACTGGGATAGAGTCTACCAACTCCCGGAGAGAGAGACTGGGATAGAGTCGACCAACTCCAGGAGATAGACTGGGATAGAGTCGACCAACCCCAGGAGAGAGAGACTGGGATAGAGTCTACCAACTCCAGGAGAGAGAGACTGGGATAGAGTCTACCAACTCCAGGAGAGAGACTGGGATAGAGTCTACCAACTCCGGGAGATAGACTGGGATAGAATCTACCAACTCCAGGAGAGAGACTGGGATAGAGTCTCCCAACTCCCGGAGAGAGACTGGGATAGAGTCTACCAACTCCCGGAGAGAGACTGGGATAGAGTCTAGCAACTCCCGGAGAGAGACTGGGATAGAGTCTACCAACTCCAGGAGAGAGAGACTGGGATAGAGTCTACCAACTCCAGGAGAGAGACTGGGATAGAGTCTGCCAACTCCAGGAGAGAGACTGGGATAGAGTCTACCAACTCCAGGAGAGAGAGACTGGGATAGAGTCTACCAACTCCAGGAGAGAGACTGGGATAGAGTCCACCAACTCCCGGAGAGAGACTGGGATAGAGTCTACCAACTCCAGGAGAGAGAGAGACTGGGATAGAATCTACCAACTCCCGGAGAGAGACTGGGATAGAGTCTACCAACTCCAGGAGAGAGAGAGACTGGGATAGAGTCTACCAACTCCAGGAGAGAGACTGGGATAGAGTCTACCAACTCCCGGAGAGAGACTGGGATAGAGTCTACCAACTCCAGGAGAGAGAGACTGGGATAGAGTCTACCAACTCCAGGAGAGAGAGACTGGGATAGAGTCTACCAACTCCCGGAGAGAGACTGGGATAGAGTCTACCAACTCCCGGAGAGAGACTGGGATAGAGTCTACCAACTCCAGGAGAGAGAGAGACTGGGATAGAGTCTACCAACTCCCGGAGAGAGACTGGGATAGAGTCTACCAACTCCAGGAGAGAGAGACTGGGATAGAGTCTACCAACTCCCAGAGAGAGACTGGGATAGAGTCTACCAACTCCAGGAGAGAGACTGGTATAGAGTCTACCAACTCCAGGAGAGAGACTGGGATAGAGTGTACCAACTCCAGGAGAGAGACTGGGATAGAGTCTACCAACTCCCGGAGAGAGACTGGGATAGAGTCTACCAACTCCAGGAGAGAGAGACTGGGATAGAGTCTACCAACTCCAGGAGAGAGAGACTGGGATAGAGTCTACCAACTCCAAGAGAGAGAGACTGGGATATAGTCTACCAACTCCCGGAGAGAGACTGGGATAGAGTCTACCAACTCCAGGAGAGAGAGACTGGGATAGAGTCTACCAACTCTCGGAGAGAGACTGGGATAGAGTCTACCAACTCCCGGAGAGAGACTGGGATAGAGTCTACCAACTCCGGGAGATAGACTGGGATAGAGTCTACCAACTCCAGGAGAGAGACTGGGATAGAGTCTCCCAACTCCCGGAGAGAGACTGGGATAGAGTCTACCAACTCCCGGAGAGAGACTGGGATAGAGTCTACCATCTCCCGGAGAGAGACTGGGATAGAGTCTACCAACTCCAGGAGAGAGAGACTGGGATAGAGTCTACCAACTCCAGGAGAGAGACTGGGATAGAGTCTGCCAACTCCAGGAGAGAGACTGGGATAGAGTCTACCAACTCCAGGAGAGAGAGACTGGGATAGAGTCTCCCAACTCCAGGAGAGAGACTGGGATAGAGTCTACCAACTCCCGGAGAGAGACTGGGATAGAGTCTACCAACTCCAGGAGAGAGAGAGACTGGGATAGAGTCTACCAACTCCCGGAGAGAGACTGGGATAGAGTCTACCAACTCCAGGAGAGAGAGAGACTGGGATAGAGTCTACCAACTCCAGGAGAGAGACTGGGATAGAGTCTACCAACTCCCGGAGAGAGACTGGGATAGAGTCTACCAACTCCAGGAGAGAGACTGGGATAGAGTCTACCAACTCCAGGAGAGAGAGACTGGGATAGAGTCTACCAACTCCCGGAGAGAGAGTGGGATAGAGTCTACCAACTCCAGGAGAGAGAGACTGGGATAGAGTCTACCAACTCCAGGAGAGAGAGACTGGGATAGAGTCTACCAACTCCCGGAGAGAGACTGGGATAGAGTCTACCAACTCCCGGAGAGAGACTGGGATAGAGTCTACCAACTCCAGGAGAGAGAGAGACTGGGATAGAGTCTACCAACTCCCGGAGAGAGACTGGGATAGAGTCTACCAACTCCAGGAGAGAGACTGGGATAGAGTCTACCAACTCCAGGAGAGAGACTGTGATAGAGTCTACCAACTCCCGGAGAGAGTCTGGGATAGAGTCTACCAACTCCCGGAGAGAGAGACTGGGATAGAGTCTACCAACTCCCGGAGAGAGTCTGGGATAGAGTCTACCAACTCCCGGAGAGAGTCTGGGATAGAGTCTACAAACTCCCGGAGAGAGTCTGGGATAGAGTCTACCAACTCACGGAGAGAGTCTGGGATAGAGTCTACCAACTCCAGGAGAGAGAGACTGGGATAGAGTCTACCAACTCCAGGAGAGACTGGGATAGAGTCTACCAACTCCAGGAGAGAGACTGGGATAGAGTCTACCAACTCCAGGAGAGAGAGAGACTGGGATAGCGTCTACCAACTCCCGGAGAGAGAGACTGGGATAGAGTCTACCAACTCCCGGAGAGAGAGACTGGGATAGAGTCTACCAACTCCAGGAGAGAGAGACTGGGATAGAGTCTACCAACTCCAGGAGAGAGACTGGGATAGAGTCTACCAACTCCAGGAGAGAGAGACTGGGATAGAGTCTACCAACTCCAGGAGAGAGACTGGGATAGAGTCTACCAACTCCAGGACAGAGACTGGGATAGAGTCTAGCAACTCCAGGAGAGAGACTGGGATAGAGTCTACCAACTCCAGGAGAGAGAGACTGGGATAGAGTCTACCAACTCCAGGAGAGAGACTGGGATAGAGTCTACCAACTCCAGGAGAGAGAGAGACTGGGATAGAATCTACCAACTCCCGGAGAGAGACTGGGATAGAGTCCACCAACTCCAGGAGAGAGAGAGACTGGGATAGAGTCTACCAACTCCAGGAGAGAGACTGGGATAGAGTCTACCAACTCCCGGAGAGAGACTGGGATAGAGTCTACCAACTCCAGGAGAGAGAGACTGGGATAGAGTCTACCAACTCCAGGAGAGAGAGACTGGGATAGAGTCTACCAACTCCCGGAGAGAGACTGGGATAGAGTCTACCAACTCCCGGAGAGAGACTGGGATAGAGTCTACCAACTCCAGGAGAGAGAGAGACTGGGATAGAGTCTACCAACTCCCGGAGAGAGACTGGGATAGAGTCTACCAACTCCAGGAGAGAGAGACTGGGATAGAGTCTACCAACTCCCAGAGAGAGACTGGGATAGAGTCTACCAACTCCAGGAGAGAGACTGGTATAGAGTCTACCAACTCCAGGAGAGAGAGACTGGGATAGAGTCTACCAACTCCCAGAGAGAGACTGGGATAGAGTCTACCAACTCCCGGAGAGAGACTGGGATAGAGTCTACCAACTCCAGGAGAGAGACTGGGATAGAGTGTACCTACTCCAGGAGAGAGACTGGGATAGAGTCTACCAACTCCCGGAGAGAGACTGGGATAGAGTCTACCAACTCCAGGAGAGAGAGACTGGGATAGAGTCTACCAACTCCAGGAGAGAGAGACTGGGATAGAGTCTACCAACTCCAAGAGAGAGAGACTGGGATATAGTCTACCAACTCCCGGAGAGAGACTGGGATAGAGTCTACCAACTCCAGGAGAGAGACTGGGATAGAGTCTCCCAACTCCCGGAGAGAGACTGGGATAGAGTCTACCAACTCCCGGAGAGAGACTGGGATAGAGTCTACCAACTCCCGGAGAGAGACTGGGATAGAGTCTACCAACTCCAGGAGAGAGAGACTGGGATAGAGACTACCAACTCCAGGAGAGAGACTGGGATAGAGTCTGCCAACTCCAGGAGAGAGACTGGGATAGAGTCTACCAACTCCAGGAGAGAGAGACTGGGATAGAGTCTCCCAACTCCAGGAGAGAGACTGGGATAGAGTCTACCAACTCCCGGAGAGAGACTGGGATAGAGTCTACCAACTCCAGGAGAGAGAGAGACTGGGATAGAGTCTACCAACTCCCGGAGAGAGACTGGGATAGAGTCTACCAACTCCAGGAGAGAGAGAGACTGGGATAGAGTCTACCAACTCCAGGAGAGAGACTGGGATAGAGTCTACCAACTCCCGGAGAGAGACTGGGATAGAGTCTACCAACTCCAGGAGAGAGACTGGGATAGAGTCTACCAACTCCAGGAGAGAGAGACTGGGATAGAGTCTACCAACTCCCGGAGAGATAGTGGGATAGAGTCTACCAACTCCAGGAGAGAGAGACTGGGATAGAGTCTACCAACTCCAGGAGAGAGAGACTGGGATAGAGTCTACCAACTCCCGGAGAGAGACTGGGATAGAGTCTACCAACTCCCGGAGAGAGACTGGGATAGAGTCTACCAACTCCAGGAGAGAGAGAGACTGGGATAGAGTCTACCAACTCCCGGAGAGAGACTGGGATAGAGTCTACCAACTCCAGGAGAGAGACTGGGATAGAGTCTACCAACTCCAGGAGAGAGACTGTGATAGAGTCTACCAACTCCCGGAGAGAGTCTGGGATAGAGTCTACCAACTCCCGGAGAGAGAGACTGGGATAGAGTCTACCAACTCCCGGAGAGAGTCTGGGATAGAGTCTACCAACTCCCGGAGAGAGTCTGGGATAGAGTCTACAAACTCCCGGAGAGAGTCTGGGATAGAGTCTACCAACTCCCGGAGAGAGTCTGGGATAGAGTCTACCAACTCCAGGAGAGAGAGACTGGGATAGAGTCTACCAACTCCAGGAGAGACTGGGATAGAGTCTACCAACTCCAGGAGAGAGACTGGGATAGAGTCTACCAACTCCAGGAGAGAGAGACTGGGATAGAGTCTACCAACTCCAGGAGAGAGACTGGGATAGAGTCTACCAACTCCAGGACAGAGACTGGGATAGAGTCTAGCAACTCCAGGAGAGAGACTGGGATAGAGTCTACCAACTCCAGGAGAGAGAGACTGGGATAGAGTCTACCAACTCCAGGAGAGAGAGACTGGGATAGAGTCTACCAACTCCAGGAGAGAGACTGGGATAGAGTCTACCAACTCCAGGAGAGAGACTGGGATAGAGTCTACCAACTCCCGGAGAGAGAGACTGGGATAGATTCTACCAACTCCAGGAGAGAGACTGGGATAGAGTCTACCAACTCCAGGAGAGAGAGAATGGGATAGAGTCTACCAACTCCAGGAGAGAGACTGGGATAGAGTCTACCAACTCCAGGAGAGAGACTGGGATAGAGTCTACCAACTCCAGGAGAGAGAGACTGGGATAGAGTCTACCAACTCCAGGAGAGAGACTGGGATAGAGTCTACCAACTCCAGGAGAGAGAGACTGGGATAGAGTCTACCAACTCCCGGAGAGAGAGACTGGGATAGAGTCTACCAACTCCAGGAGAGAGACTGGGATAGAGTCTACCAACTCCAGGAGAGAGACTGGGATAGAGTCTACCAACTCCAGGAGAGAGACTGGGATAGAGTCTACCAACTCCAGGAGAGAGAGACTGGGATAGAGTCGACCAACTCCAGGAGAGAGAGAGACTGGGATAGAGTCTACCAACTCCAGGAGAGAGACTGGGATAGAGTCTACCAACTCCAGGAGAGAGACTGGGATAGAGTCTACCAACTCCAGGAGAGAGAGACTGGGATAGAGTCTACCAACTCCAGGAGAGAGACTGGGATAGAGTCTACCAACTCCAGGAGAGAGAGACTGGGATAGAGTCTACCAACTCCCGGAGAGAGACTCGGATAGAGTCTACCAACTCCAGGAGAGAGAGACTGGGATAGAGTCTACCAACTCCCGGAGAGAGACTGGGATAGAGTCTACCAACTCCAGGAGAGAGACTGGGATAGAGTCTACCAACTCCAGGAGAGAGACTGGGATAGAGTCTACCAACTCCAGGAGAGAGAGACTGGGATAGAGTCTACCAACTCCCGGAGAGAGACTGGGATAGAGTCTACCAACTCCCGGAGAGAGACTGGGACAGAGTCTACCAACTCCAGGAGAGAGAGACTGGGATAGAGTCTACCAACTCCAGGAGAGAGACTGGGATAGAGTCTACCAACTCCAGGAGAGAGACTGGGATAGAGTCTACCAACTCCAGGAGAGAGACTGGGATAGAGTCTACCAACTCCAGGAGAGAGACTGGGATAGAGTCTACCAACTCCAGGAGAGAGACTGGGATAGAGTCTACCAACTCCAGGAGAGAGAGACTGGGATAGGGTCCACCAACTCCAGGAGAGAGACTGGGATAGAGTCTACCAACTCCAGGAGAGAGACTGGGATAGAGTCTACCAACTCCAGGACAGAGACTGGGATAGAGTCTAGCAACTCCAGGAGAAAGACTGGGATAGAGTCTACCAACTCCAGGAGAGAGAGACTGGGATAGAGTCTACCAACTCCAGGAGAGAGAGACTGGGATAGAGTCTACCAACTCCAGGAGAGAGACTGGGATAGAGTCTACCAACTCCGGGAGAGAGACTGGGATAGAGTCTACCAACTCCCGGAGAGAGAGACTGGGATAGATTCTACCAACTCCAGGAGAGAGACTGGGATAGAGTCTACCAACTCCAGGAGAGAGAGAATGGGATAGAGTCTACCAACTCCAGGAGAGAGACTGGGATAGAGTCTACCAACTCCAGGAGAGAGACTGGGATAGAGTCTACCAACTCCAGGAGAGAGAGACTGGGATAGAGTCTACCAACTCCAGGAGAGAGACTGGGATAGAGTCTACCAACTCCCGGAGAGAGACTGGGATAGAGTCTACCAACTCCAGGAGAGAGAGACTGGGATAGAGTCTACCAACTCCAGGAGAGAGAGAGACTGGGATAGAGTCTACCAACTCCAGGAGAGAGACTGGGATAGAGTCTACCAACTCCAGGAGAGAGAGAGACTGGGATAGAGTCTACCAACTCCCGGAGAGAGACTGGGATAGAGTCTACCAACTCCAGGAGAGAGACTGGGATAGAGTCTACCAACTCCAGGAGAGAGAGACTGGGATAGAGTCTACCAACTCCAGGAGAGAGAGAGACTGGGATAGAGTCTACCAACTCCAGGAGAGAGACTGGGATAGAGTCTACCAACTCCAGGAGAGAGAGACTGGGATAGAGTCTACCAACTCCAGGAGAGAGACTGGGATAGAGTCTACCAACTCCAGGAGAGAGAGACTGGGATAGAGTCTACCAACTCCCGGAGAGAGACTCGGATAGAGTCTACCAACTCCAGGAGAGAGAGACTGGGATAGAGTCCACCAACTCCCGGAGAGAGACTGGGATAGAGTCTACCAACTCCAGGAGAGAGACTGGGATAGAGTCTACCAACTCCAGGAGAGAGACTGGGATAGAGTCTACCAACTCCAGGAGAGAGAGACTGGGATAGAGTCTACCAACTCCCGGAGAGAGACTGGGATAGAGTCTACCAACTCCCGGAGAGAGACTGGGATAGAGTCTACCAACTCCAGGAGAGAGAGACTGGGATAGAGTCTACCAACTCCAGGAGAGAGACTGGGATAGAGTCTACCAACTCCAGGAGAGAGACTGGGATAGAGTCTACCAACTCCAGGAGAGAGACTGGGATAGAGTCTACCAACTCCAGGAGAGAGACTGGGATAGAGTCTACCAACTCCAGGAGAGAGACTGGGATAGAGTCTACCAACTCCCGGAGAGAGAGACTGGGATAGAGTCGACCAACTCCAGGAGAGAGAGACTGGGATAGAGTCTACCAACTCCAGGAGAGAGACTGGGATAGAGTCTACCAACTCCAGGAGAGAGAGACTGGGATAGAGTCTACCAACTCCAGGAGAGAGACTGGGATAGAGTCTACCAACTCCAGGAGAGAGACTGGGATAGAGTCTACCAACTCCAGGAGAGAGACTGGGATAGAGTCTACCAACTCCAGGAGAGAGACTGGGATAGAGTCTACCAACTCCAGGAGAGAGAGACTGGGATAGAGTCTACCAACTCCAGGAGAGAGAGACTGGGATAGAGTCTACCAACTCCAGGAGAGAGACTGGGATAGAGTCTACCAACTCCAGGAGAGAGACTGGGATAGAGTCTACCAACTCCAGGAGATTGACTGGGATAGAGTCTACCAACTCCAGGAGAGAGAGACTGGGATAGAGTCTACCAACTCCAGGAGAGAGAGACTGGGATAGAGTCTACCAACTCCAGGAGAGAGACTGGGATAGAGTCTACCAACTCCAGGAGAAAGAGACTGGGATAGAGTCTACCAACTCCCGGAGAGAGACTGGGATAGAGTCTACCAACTCCCGGAGAGAGAGACTGGGATAGATTCTACCAACTCCAGGAGAGAGACTGGGATAGAGTCTACCAACTCCAGGAGAGAGAGACTGGGATAGAGTCTACCAACTCCAGGAGAGAGAGACTGGGATAGAGTCTACCAACTCCAGGAGAGAGACTGGGATAGAATCTACCAACTCCAGGAGAGAGACTGGGATAGAGTCTACCAACTCCAGGAGAGAGACTGGGATAGAGTCTACCAACTCCAGGAGAGAGACTGCGATAGAGTCTCCCAACTCCAGGAGGGAGACTGGGAGAGAGTCTACCAACTCCAGGAGAGAGAGAGACCGGGATAGAGTCTACCAACTCCCGGAGAGAGACTGGGATAGAGTCTACCAACTCCAGGAGAGAGACTGGGATAGAGTCCACCAACTCCAGGAGGGAGACTGGGAGAGAGTCTACCAACTCCAGGAGAGAGACTGGGATAGAGTCTACCAACTCCAGGAGAGAGACTGGGATAGAGTCTACCAACTCCAGGAGAGAGACTGGGATAGAGTCTACCAACTCCCGGAGAGAGAGACTGGGATAGAGTCTCCCAACTCCAGGAGAGAGACTGGGATAAAGTCTACCAACTCCAGGAGAGAGACTGGGATAGAGTCTACCAACTCCAGGAGAGAGAGACTGGGATAGAGTCTGCCAACTCCAGGAGAGAGAGACTGGGATAGAGTCTACCAACTCCAGGAGAGAGACTGGGATAGAGTCTACCAACTCCAGGAGAGAGAGACTGGGATAGAGTCTACCAGCTCCCGGAGAGAGAGACTGGGATAGAGTCTACCAACTCCAGGAGAGAGACTGGGATAGAGTCTACCAACTCCAGGAGAGAGACTGGGATAGAGTCTAGCAACTCCAGGAGAGAGAGACTGGGATAGAGTCTAACAACTCCAGGAGAGAGACTGGGATAGAGTCTACCAACTCCAGGAGAGAGACTGGGATAGAGTCTACCAACTCCAGGAGAGAGAGACTGGGATAGAGTCTACCAACTCCAGGAGAGAGACTGGGATAGAGTCTACCAACTCCCGGAGAGAGACTGGGATAGAGTCTACCAACTCCCGGAGAGAGAGACTGGGATAGAGTCTACCAACTCCAGGAGAGAGACTGGGATAGAGTCTACCAACTCCCGGAGAGAGACTGGGATAGAGTCTACCAACTCCAGGAGAGAGAGACTGGGATAGAGTCTACCAACTCCCGGAGAGAGAGACTGGGATAGAGTCTACCAACTCCAGGTGAGAGACTGGGATAGAGTCTACCAACTCCCGGAGAGAGAGACTGGGATAGAGTCGACCAACTCCAGGAGAGAGAGACTGGGATAGAGTCTACCAACTCCCGGAGAGAGAGACTGGGATAGAGTCTACCAACTCCAGGAGAGAGACTGGGATAGAGTCTACCAACTCCCGGAGAGAGACTGGGATAGAGTCTACCAACTCCAGGAGAGAGAGACTGGGATAGAGTCTACCAACTACCGGAGAGAGACTGGGATAGAGTCTACCAACTCCAGGAGAGAGACTGGGATAGAGTCTACCAACTCCAGGAGAGAGAGACTGGGATAGAGTCTACCAACTCCAGGAGAGAGACTGGGATAGAGTCTACCAACTCCAGGAGAGAGAGACTGGGATAGAGTCTACCAACTCCAGGAGAGAGACTGGGATAGAATCTACCAACTCCAGGAGAGTGACTGGGATAGAGTCTACCAACTCCAGGAGAGAGAGACTGGGATAGAGTCTACCAACTCCAGGAGAGAGAGACTGGGATAGAGTCTACCAACTCCAGAAGAGAGACTGGGATAGAGTCGACCAACTCCCGGAGAGAGACTGGGATAGAGTCTACCAACTCCCGGAGAGAGAGACTGGGATAGATTCTACCAACTCCAGGAGAGAGACTGGGATAGAGTCTCCCAACTCCAGGAGAGAGAGACTGGGATAGAGTTTACCAACTCCAGGAGAGAGAGACTGGGATAGAGTCTACCAACTCCAGGAGAGAGACTGGGATAGAATCTACCAACTCCAGGAGAGAGACTGGGATAGAGTCTACCAACTCCAGGAGAGAGACTGGGATAGAGTCTACCAACTCCAGGAGAGAGACTGGGATAGAGTCTACCAACTCCAGGAGGGAGACTGGGAGAGAGTCTACCAACTCCAGGAGAGAGAGAGACCGGGATAGAGTCTACCAACTCCCGGAGAGAGACTGGGATAGAGTCTACCAACTCCAGGAGGGAGACTGGGAGAGAGTCTACCAACTCCAGGAGAGAGACTGGGATAGAGTCTACCAACTCCAGGAGAGAGACTGGGATAGAGTCTACCAACTCCCGGAGAGAGAGACTGGGATAGAGTCTCCCAACTCCAGGAGAGAGACTGGGATAGAGTCTACCAACTCCAGGAGAGAGACTGGGATAGAGTCTACCAACTCCAGGAGAGAGAGACTGGGATAGAGTCTACCAACTCCAGGAGAGAGAGACTGGGATAGAGTCTACCAACTCCAGGAGAGAGACTGGGATAGAGTCTACCAACTCCAGGAGAGAGACTGGGATAGAGTCTAGCAACTCCAGGAGAGAGAGACTGGGATAGAGTCTACCAACTCCAGGAGAGAGACTGGGATAGAGTCTACCAACTCCAGGAGAGAGACTGGGATAGAGTCTACCAACTCCAGGAGAGAGAGACTGGGATAGAGTCTACCAACACCAGGAGAGAGACTGGGATAGAGTCTACCAACTCCCAGAGAGAGACTGGGATAGAGTCTACCAACTCCCGGAGAGAGAGACTGGGATAGAGTCTACCAACTCCAGGAGAGAGACTGGGATAGAGTCTACCAACTCCCGGAGAGAGACTGGGATAGAGTCTACCAACTCCAGGAGAGAGAGACTGGGATAGAGTCTACCAACTCCCGGAGAGAGAGACTGGGATAGAGTCTACCAACTCCAGGTGAGAGACTGGGATAGAGTCTACCAACTCCCGGAGAGAGAGACTGGGATAGAGTCTACCAACTCCAGGAGAGAGAGACTGGGATAGAGTCTACCAACTCCCGGAGAGAGAGACTGGGATAGAGTCTACCAACTCCAGGAGAGAGACTGGGATAGAGTCTACCAACTCCCTTAGAGAGACTGGGATAGAGTCTACCAACTCCCGGAGAGAGACTGGGATAGAGTCTCCCAACTCCAGGAGAGAGAGACTGGGATAGAATCTACCAACTACCGGAGAGAGACTGGGATAGAGTCTACCAACTCCAGGAGAGAGACTGGGATAGAGTCTACCAACTCCAGGAGAGAGAGACTGGGATAGAGTCTACCAACTCCAGGAGAGAGACTGGTATAGAGTCTACCAACTCCAGGAGAGAGAGACTGGGATAGAGTCTACCAACTCCAGGAGAGAGACTGGGATAGAGTCTACCAACTCCAGGAGAGAGACTGGGATAGAGTCTACCAACTCCCGGAGAGAGACTGGGATAGAGTCTACCAACTCCAGGAGAGAGACTGGCATAGAGTCTACCAACTCCAGGAGAGAGACTGGGATAGAGTCTACCAACTCCAGGAGAGAGACTGGGATAGAGTCTACCAACTCCCGGAGAGAGACTGGGATAGAGTCTACCAACTCCAGGAGAGAGAGACTGGGATAGAGTCTACCAACTCCAGGAGAGAGACTGGGATAGAGTCTACCAACTCCAGGAGAGAGAGAGACCGGGATAGAGTCTACCAACTCCCGGAGAGAGACTGGGATAGAGTCTACCAACTCCAGGAGGGAGACTGGGAGAGAGTCTACCAACTCCAGGAGAGAGACTGGGATAGAGTCTACCAACTCCAGGAGAGAGACTGGGATAGAGTCTACCAACTCCAGGAGGGAGACTGGGAGAGAGTCTACCAACTCCAGGAGAGAGACTGGGATAGAGTCTACCAACTCCAGGAGAGAGACTGGGATAGAGTCTACCAACTCCAGGAGAGAGACTGGGATAGAGTCTACCAACTCCCGGAGAGAGAGACTGGGATAGAGTCTCCCAACTCCAGGAGAGAGACTGGGATAGAGTCTACCAACTCCAGGAGAGAGACTGGGATAGAGTCTACCAACTCCAGGAGAGAGAGACTGGGATAGAGTCTACCAACTCCAGGAGAGAGAGACTGGGATAGAGTCTACCAACTCCAGGAGAGAGACTGGGATAGAGTCTACCAACTCCAGGAGAGAGAGACTGGGATAGAGTCTACCAACTCCAGGAGAGAGACTGGGATAGAGTCTACCAACTCCCAGAGAGAGACTGCGATAGAGTCTACCAACTCCCGGAGAGAGAGACTGGGATAGAGTCTACCAACTCCAGGAGAGAGACTGGGATAGAGTCTACCAACTCCCGGAGAGAGACTGGGATAGAGTCTACCAACTCCAGGAGAGAGAGACTGGGATAGAGTCTACCAACTCCCGGAGAGAGAGACTGGGATAGAGTCTACCAACTCCCGGAGAGAGACTGGGATAGAGTCTACCAACTCCAGGAGAGAGAGACTGGGATAGAGTCTACCAACTCCCGGAGAGAGAGACTGGGATAGAGTCTACCAACTCCAGGTGAGAGACTGGGATAGAGTCTACCAACTCCCGGAGAGAGAGACTGGGATAGAGTCTACCAACTCCAGGAGAGAGAGACTGGGATAGAGTCTACCAACTCCCGGAGAGAGAGACTGGGATAGAGTCTACCAACTCCAGGAGAGAGACTGGGATAGAGTCTACCAACTCCCTTAGAGAGACTGGGATAGAGTCTACCAACTCCCGGAGAGAGACTGAGATAGAGTCTCCCAACTCCAGGAGAGAGAGACTGGGATAGAGTCTACCAACTACCGGAGAGAGACTGGGATAGAGTCTACCAACTCCAGGAGAGAGACTGGGATAGAGTCTACCAACTCCAGGAGAGAGAGACTGGGATAGAGTCTACCAACTCCAGGAGAGAGACTGGTATAGAGTCTACCAACTCCAGGAGAGAGAGACTGGGATAGAGTCTACCAACTCCAGGAGAGAGACTGGGATAGAGTCTACCAACTCCAGGAGAGAGACTGGGATAGAGTCTACCAACTCCCGGAGAGAGACTGGGATAGAGTCTACCAACTCCAGGAGAGAGACTGGCATAGAGTCTACCAACTCCAGGTGAGAGACTGGGATAGAGTCTACCAACTCCAGGAGAGAGACTGGGATAGAGTCTACCAACTCCAGGAGAGAGACTGGCATAGAGTCTACCAACTCCAGGTGAGAGACTGGGATAGAGTCTACCAACTCCAGGAGAGAGACTGGGATAGAGTCTACCAACTCCCGGAGAGAGACTGGGATAGAGTCTACCAACTCCAGGAGAGAGAGACTGGGATAGAGTCTACCAACTCCAGGAGAGATACTGGGATAGAGTCTACCAACTCCAGGAGAGAGAGAGACCGGGATAGAGTCTACCAACTCCCGGAGACAGACTGGGATAGAGTCTACCAACTCCAGGAGGGAGACTGGGAGAGAGTCTACCAACTCCAGGAGAGAGACTGGGATAGAGTCTACCAACTCCAGGAGAGAGACTGGGATAGAGTCTACCAACTCCAGGAGGGAGACTGGGAGAGAGTCTACCAACTCCAGGAGAGAGACTGGGATAGAGTCTACCAACTCCAGGAGAGAGACTGGGATAGAGTCTACCAACTCCAGGAGAGAGACTGGGATAGAGTCTACCAACTCCCGGAGAGAGAGACTGGGATAGAGTCTCCCAACTCCAGGAGAGAGACTGGGATAGAGTCTACCAACTCCAGGAGAGAGACTGGGATAGAGTCTACCAACTCCAGGAGAGAGAGACTGGGATAGAGTCTACCAACTCCAGGAGAGAGAGACTGGGATAGAGTCTACCAACTCCAGGAGAGAGACTGGGATAGAGTCTACCAACTCCAGGAGAGAGAGACTGGGATAGAGTCTGCCAACTCCAGGAGAGAGACTGGGATAGAGTCTACCAACTCCCAGAGAGAGACTGGGATAGAGTCTACCAACTCCCGGAGAGAGAGACTGGGATAGAGTCTACCAACTCCAGGAGAGAGACTGGGATAGAGTCTACCAACTCCCGGAGAGAGACTGGGATAGAGTCTACCAACTCCAGGAGAGAGAGACTGGGATAGAGTCTACCAACTCCCGGAGAGAGAGACTGGGATAGAGTCTACCAGCTCCAGGTGAGAGACTGGGATAGCGTCTACCAACTCCCGGAGAGAGAGACTGGGATAGAGTCTACCAACTCCAGGAGAGAGAGACTGGGATAGAGTCTACCAACTCCCGGAGAGAGAGACTGGGATAGAGTCTACCAACTCCAGGAGAGAGACTGGGATAGAGTCTACCAACTCCCGGAGAGAGACTGGGATAGAGTCTCCCAACTCCAGGAGAGAGAGACTGGGATAGAGTCTACCAACTACCGGAGAGAGACTGGGATAGAGTCTACCAACTCCAGGAGAGAGACTGGGATAGAGTCTACCAACTCCAGGAGAGAGAGACTGGGATAGAGTCTACCAACTCCAGGAGAGAGACTGGTATAGAGTCTACCAACTCCAGGAGAGAGAGACTGGGATAGAGTCTACCAACTCCAGGAGAGAGACTGGGATAGAGTCTACCAACTCCAGGAGAGAGACTGGGATAGAGTCTACCAACTCCCGGATAGAGACTGGGATAGAGTCTACCAACTCCAGGAGAGAGACTGGCATAGAGTCTACCAACTCCAGGAGAGAGACTGGGATAGAGTCTACCAACTCCAGGAGAGAGACTGGGATAGAGTCTACCAACTCCCGGAGAGAGACTGGGATAGAGTCTACCAACTCCAGGAGAGAGACTGGGATAGAGTCTACCAACTCCAGGAGAGAGAGACTGGGATAGAGTCTACCAACTCCAGGAGAGAGAGACTGGGATAGAGTCTACCAACTCCAGGAGAGAGAGACTGGGATAGAGTCTACCAACTCCCGGAGAGAGACTGGGATAGAGTCTACCAACTCCCGGAGAGAGGCTGGGATAGAGTCTACCAACTCCAGGAGAGAGAGACTGGGATAGAGTCTACCAACTCCCGGAGAGAGAGACTGGGATAGAGTCTACCAACTCCAGGAGAGAGACTGGGATAGAGTCTACCAACTCCCGGAGAGAGACTGGGATAGAGTCTACCAACTCCCGGAGAGAGAGACTGGGATAGAGTCTACCAACTCCAGGAGAGAGACTGGGATAGAGTCTACCAACTCCAGGAGAGAGACTGGAATAGAGTCTACCAACTCCCGGAGAGAGACTGGGATAGAGTCTACCAACTCCCGGGGAGACTGGGATAGAGTCTACCAACTCCCGGAGAGAGACTGGGATAGAGTCTACTGTGGTAAACCACTTTTATCGTTACACTATAGTTATCACTGTTGTATTGTTATCACCGTTATCACTGTTGTATCACGATACGAGGTCGCCTCTTGTCGCGCTGTTATACCTGGGCTGACCACCTCCGACTCCGCCCATGGCTCCACCTACCTGCCCAGGTATAAAGGTAGTCGACTGGCTGGTATTCCTCCTTGTTGGACCCGATCACCCACGAGGGTGGGCTCTGTTATTTAGTCAATAAAAACCTTTAGTTACGTTCCTAACTCGTCGCTTTTTATTGGACGAATTGATAGGTATATCAATGTTATTGACTAAATTTTAAAGATGTCTACTACTGGCCAGCCAGAAGCCCTCCCAGAAGCACAGCCACACCAGCCGGCTTGGCTGCAAGCCCTCAAACCACCGTACCTGGACCTAAACCCACAGGCAGCAAACGCAGCCCTCAACTTCAAACACTGGCTGGACTGCTTCGAATCCTACCTGGAAGAATCCGGCGCCCCGCAGAGATCCAAACTAAGACTTCTGAACGCCCAAGCGAGCCCGAGAGTATACGCACTCATACAGGACACGACTACGTACGAGACCGCTATCAACCTACTGAAACAGCAGTACCGCAGCCCGGTAAATTACATGTACACCAGGCACCTCCTAAGATCCCGCCCGCAACAGCCAGGAGAGTCTGTAGCTGAATTTTTACGGGCGCTAAGAGCACTCGGCAGGAACTGTGACTTTAAAGCGGTGACGGCTGTTGAAAATACGGAAGATAATATCCGCGATGCCTTTGTGAAAGGCCTACGGTCCGACTACTCACGGCAAAGACTGCTTGAAGCTAAAGACCTCGACCTGGACAAAGCTGAAGCCCTCGCTCTCTCCCTGGAGGTGGCCCATCAGGACCAGGAGGCGTTTTCCAGGTACTGCTCGCGACCCTGGGACTCGGGCCCGACCCCTACCGCAATACCCTTCGCAGCGCCGCCCCCGGGACCTACCTCAGCGTCGGCGTCCCGGACCCGACCGGGCCCGCCACCCCCGGTACCGGCTCCGACATCGGGCACCCGCGATCGGGCCGCCGGCTGCTTCTTTTGCGGCCAGGAGAAGCACCCGAGGTCGCGCTGCCCAGCCAGGAACTCTACCTGCACAACCTGCAGGAAGAAAGGCCACTTCTCTAAGGCCTGCAGGAGCGGATCTTCAGAGGCCAGCAGTGCCTCATGCGAACTGTGGGGGCGGCCATCTTCTTTCACGGCAACTGAGGCCAGTATCCCCACACGTGAGTCATGGGGGCGGCCATCTTTGATCAAGGCAACCGACCCCAATAGTGCCTCATGTGAGTTATGGGGGCAGCCATCTTCTCCGCCATTTTGTCCTACCTCGTGGGAGACGCCATTTTACCCACCACGCCCGACTGCCACCGGGCCCCCGGACCCGACGACCGCCTCGCCCGCAGACGACAACGACTCGCTTACCTACACGCTAGCCTCCGTCACTCTGGATCAAGCCCGCCCACACCACCTGTCCAAGTCGATGATGGACATCAAAGTAAACGGCCACGCCACGACCTGCCTGTTCGACAGCGGAAGCACGGAGAGCTTCATCCACCCAGACACGGTGAGCCACTACTCCCTCCCTGTCCTGCCAACGCGCAACCGAATCTCGATGGCATCGAGGTCCCACGCCACGGACATTAGCGGCTACTGTGCTGTGACCTTGTCGGTTAAGGGTACAGAGTATAAAAACTTTAAACTCCTCGTCCTCCCCCAGCTCTGCGCTGCCGTCCTACTAGGGCTGGACTTCCAATCCCACCTCCAAAGTGTAACCCTAGCATACGGTGGACCCCTCCCCCCACTCACAGTCGACAACCAGCGAAGGTTAAACCGCCCACCGCGTAACACCTGCAGCCTATCCACCCTCAAGGTGCCGCCACCTTCCCTGTTCGCTAACCTCACCCCCGACTGCAAACCCGTCGCTACCAAGAGCAGGCGGTACAGCGCTGGGGACAGAGCTTTCATTAGCTCTGAGGTGCAGCGTCTCCTGAAGGAGGGCATCATCGAGGGGAGCAACAGCCCCTGGCGTGCCCAGGTCGTGGTCGTTAAGACCGGCGATAAAAATCGCCTGGTCATCGACTACAGCCAGACCATAAACAGATACACCCAGCTGGACGCATACCCCCTTCCCCGCATATCTGACATGGTCAATCAGATTGCACAATACCGCGTATTCTCGACCTTAAGTCGGCCTACCACCAACTCCCTATCCACCCCGAGGACCGCCAGTACACCGCCTTCGAGGCGAATGGGCGCCTATACCACTTCCTTAGGGTCCCCTTCGGTGTCACCAACGGGGTCTCGGTCTTCCAAAGGGAGATGGACCGGATGGTTGACCAGAACGGACTGCAGGCCACATTCCCCTACCTAGATAACGTCACCATCTGCGGCCGCGACCGGCAGGACCACGACGTGAATCTGGAGAAATTCCTCCGTACAGCCCAACGGCTGAACCTCACCTACAATAAGGAGAAATGTGTGTTTAACACCTCGCGCCTTGCCATCCTTGGCTGTGTAGTAGAGAACGGACTCATCGGCCCCGACCCCGAAAGAATGCGCCCCCTCATGGAGCTACCCCTCCCCCACTGCCCTAAGGCACTTAAGAGAACCCTAGGGCTCTTCGCCTACTATGCCCAATGGGTGCCCAATTATGCGGACAAAGCCAGACCCCTCATGAAGTCCACATCCTTCCCCCTTACGGAGGAAGCGTGCGCAGCCTTCTCCCTCATTAAGGGAGACATTGCCAAGGCCACTATGCACGCAGTGGATGAGTCCATCCCCTTCCAAGTCGAGAGCGATGCATCCGACTTCGCCCTAGCCGCCACCCTTAACCAGGAGGGGAGACCGGTGGCCTTCTTCTCAAGGACCCTACAGGGCCCTGAGATCCGACACTCGTCGGTCGAGAAGGAGGCCCAGGCGATTGTGGAGGCGGTACGACGCTGGAGGCACTACCTGGCAGGCAAACGATTTACCCTCCTTACCGACCAACGTTCGGTCACTTTTATGTTTAATAACAAGCTGAGGGGCAAAATCAAGAATGACAAGATCTTGAGGTGGAGAATCGAGCTCTCCACCTACGATTATGATATCTTGTACCGGCCAGGTAAGCTGAACGAACCCCCCGATGCTCTGTCACGAATTACATGCGCCAGCACGCAAAGTGATAGACTTCAGACCCTCCACAACGACCTCTGCCACCCCGGGGTCACCAGACTTTACCACTTCATTAAGGCCCGCAACCTGCCCTACTCCATCGAGGAGGTCAGGACCATAACCAGGAACTGCCAGACCTGCGCCGAGTGCAAACCGCACTTCTTTAGGCCGGACAGAGCAAGCCTGATCAAGGCCACCCGCCCCTTCGAGCGCCTGAGCATCGACTTTAAGGGGCCCCTCCCGTCCTCTGACCGTAATGTGTACTTCCTCAACATTGTTGATGAGTACTCCCGTTTCCCCTTTGCCTTCCCCTGCCCAGACATGACCAGTACCACGGTCATTAAATGCCTGAACGACCTCTTCGCCTTGTTCGGGTTCCCAAACTATATACATAGTGACCGGGGCTCCTCTTTCATGAGCGAGGAACTCCGTCAGTTCCTACTAGCGAGAGGTATTGCAGCAAGTAGGACCACCAGCTACAACCCCCGAGGGAACGGCCAGGTGGAAAGAGAGAACGCGACGGTATGGAAGGCCGTCCTCTTAGCCTTAAAGTCTAAGGGCCTCCCAACCTCCCGCTGGCAGGAAGTCCTCCCGACAGCGCTGCACTCCATCCGGTCACTACTTTGCACTGCCGTTAACGCCACCCCCCATGAACGAATGTTTGTTTTCCCCAGGAAGTCGACTACGGGAACCACTCTACCAACCTGGCTGACCTCTCCGGGGCCCGTCTTGCTGCGAAAGCACGTGAGGGCCCATAAAACAGACCCCCTGGTCGAAAGGGTGAACCTCCTGCACGCCAACCCCCAGTACGCCTACGTGGCTTACCCAGACGGGCGGGAGGACACTGTCTCCTTACGAGACCTCGCACCCTCGGGCACTCCGGAGACACCACCTTTACCCCCCCCCCACCACCCCCCCAATTCCAGCCCAGGTAGACGGCATGCCGGAACCCCACGAGCCTTCGCCGACCACGAAGACACCAGCACTAACACCGGATAATGCAGCACCGCCGCTGCGACGATCGGAGAGGCTTACGAGGCCTCCGGACAGACTGACATACCAGAACTGGTAGTACACTTCACCCCGCCGGACTCAAATCTAAACAAGGAGTGAATGTGGTAAACCACTTTTATCGTTACACTATAGTTATCACTGTTGTATTGTTATCACCGTTATCACTGTTGTATCACGATACAAGGTCGCCTCTTGTCGCGCTGTTATACCTGGGCTGACCACCTCCGACTCCGCCCATGGCTCCACCTACCTGCCCAGGTATAAAGGTAGTCGACTGGCTGGTATTCCTCCTCGTTGGACCCGATCACCCACGAGGGTGGGCTCTGTTATTTAGTCAATAAAAACCTTTAGTTACGTTCCTAACTCGTCGCTTTTTATTGGACGAATTGATAGGTATATCATCTACCAACTCCAGGAGAGAGACTGGGATAGAGTCTACCAACTCCAGGAGAGAGAGACTGGGATAGAGTCTACCAACTCCAGGAGAGAGAGACTGGGATAGAGTCTACCAACTCCAGGAGAGAGACTGGGATAGAGTCTACCAACTCCAGGAGAGAGACTGGGATAGAGTCTACCAACTCCAGGAGAGAGACTGGGATAGATTCTACCAACTCCAGGAGAGAGACTGGGATAGAGTCTACCAACTCCCGGAGAGAGAGACTGGGATAGAGTCTACCAACTCCCGGAGAGAGACTGGGGTAGAGTCTACCAACTCCAGGAGAGAGAGACTGGGATAGAGTCTACCAACTCCCGGAGAGAGACTGGGATAGAGTCTAGCAACTCCAGGAGAGAGACTGGGATAGAGTCTACCAACTCCCGGAGAGAGAGACGGATAGAGTCTACCAACTCCAGGAGAGAGACTGGGATAGAGTCTACCAACTCCAGGAGAGAGACTGGGATAGAGTCTACTAACTCCCGGAGAGAGAGACTGGGATAGAGTCTACCAACTCCAGGAGAGAGACTGGGATAGAGTCTACCAACTCCAGGAGAGAGACTGGGATAGAGTCTACCAACTCCCGGAGAGAGAGACTGGGATAGAGTCTACCAACTCCAGGAGAGAGACTGGGATAGAGTCTACCAACTCCAGAAGAGAGAGAGACTGGGATAGAGTCTACCAACTCCAGGAGAGAGACTGGGATAGAGTCTACCAACTCCAGGAGAGAGACTGGGATAGAGTCTACCAACTCCAGGAGAGAGAGACTGGGATAGAGTCTACCAACTCCAGGAGAGAGACTGGGATAGAGTCTACCAACTCCAGGAGAGAGACTGGGATAGAGTCTACCAACTCCCGGAGAGAGAGACTGGGATAGAGTCTACCAACTCCCGGAGAGAGAGACTGGGATAGAGTCTACCAACTCCAGGAGAGAGAGACTGGGATAGAGTCTACAAACTCCAGGAGAGAGTGTGGGATAGAGTCTACCAACTCCAGGAGAGAGAGACTGGGATAGAGTCTACCAACTCCAGGAGAGAGACTGGGATAGAATCTACCAACTCCAGGAGAGAGACTGGGATAGAGTCTACCAACTCCAGGAGAGAGACTGGGATAGAGTCTACCAACTCCAGGAGAGAGAGACTGGGATAGAGTCTACCAACTCCAGGAGAGAGACTGGGATAGAGTCTACCAACTCCAGGAGAGAGAGACTGGGATAGAGTCTACCAACTCCAGGAGAGAGAGACTGGGATAGAGTCTACCAACACCAGGAGAGAGACTGGGATAGAGTCTACCAACTCCAGGAGAGAGAGACTGGGATAGAGTCTACCAACTCCAGGAGAGAGACTGGGATAGAGTCTACCAACTCCAGGAGAGAGACTGGGATAGAGTCTACCAACTCCCGGAGAGAGACTGGGATAGAGTCTACCAACTCCCGGAGAGAGAGACTGGGATAGAGTCTACCAACGCCCGGAGAGTGACTGGGATAGAGTCTACCAACTCCAGGAGAGAGACTGGGATAGAGTCTACCAACTCCCAGAGAGAGACTGGGATAGAGTCTACCAACTCCAGGAGAGAGAGACTGGGATAGAGTCTACCAACTCCAGGAGAGAGACTGGGATAGAGTCTACCAACTCCCGGAGAGAGACTGGGATAGAGTCTACCAACTCCCGCAGAGAGACTGGGATAGAGTCTACCAACTCCAGGAGAGAGAGACTGGGATAGAGTCTACCAACTCCAGGAGAGAGAGACTGGGATAGAGTCTACCAACTCCCGGAGAGAGACTGGGATAGAGTCTACCAACTCCCGGAGAGAGACTGGGATAGAGTCTACCAACTCCCGGAGAGAGAGACTGGGATAGAGTCTACCAACTCCAGGAGAGAGAGACTGGGATAGAGTCTACCAACTCCAGGAGAGAGAGACTGGGATAGAGTCTACCAACTCCAGGAGAGAGAGACTGGGATAGAGTCTACCAACTCCAGGAGAGAGAGACTGGGATAGAGTCTACCAACTCCAGGAGAGAGACTGGGATAGAGTCTACCAACTCCCGGAGAGAGACTGGGATAGAGTCTACCAACACCAGGTGAGAGAGACTGGGATAGAGTCTACCAACTCCCGGAGAGAGACAGGGATAGAGTCTACCAACTCCAGGAGAGAGAGACTGGGATAGAGTCTACCAACTCCAGGAGAGAGACTGGGATAGAGTCTACCAACTCCAGGAGAGAGAGACTGGGATAGAGTCTACCAACTCCAGGAGAGAGACTGGGATAGAGTCTACCAACTCCAGGAGAGAGACTGGGATAGAGTCTACCAACTCCAGGAGAGAGAGACTGGGATAGAGTCTACCAACTCCAGGAGAGAGAGACTGGGATAGAGTCTACCAACTCCCGGAGAGAGACTGGGTAGAGTCTACCAACTCCAGGAGACAGACTGGGATAGAGTCTACCAACTCCAGGAGAGAGAGACTGGGATAGAGTCTACCAACTCCCGGAGAGAGACTGGGATAGAGTCTACCAACTCCAGGAGAGAGAGACTGGGATAGAGTCTACCAACTCCAGGAGAGAGACTGGGATAGAGTCTACCAACTCCAGGAGAGAGAGACTGGGATAGAGTCTACCAACACCCGGAGAGAGACTGGGATAGAGTCTACCAACTCCAGGAGAGAGACTGGGATAGAGTCTACCAACTCCCGGAGAGAGACTGGGATAGAGTCTACCAACTCCAGGAGAGAGAGAGACTGGGATAGAGTCTACCAACTCCAGGAGAGAGAGACTGGGATAGAGTCTACCAACTCCAGGAGAGAGACTGGGATAGAGTCTACCAACTCCAGGAGAGAGACTGGGATAGAGTCTACCAACTCCAGGAGACTGGGATAGAGTCTACCAACTCCAGGAGAGAGACTGGGATAGAGTCTACCAACTCCAGGAGAGAGAGACTGGGATAGAGTCTACCAACTCCAGGAGAGAGAGACTGGGATAGAGTCTACCAACTCCAGGAGAGAGACTGGGATAGAATCTACCAACTCCAGGAGAGAGACTGGGATAGAGTCTACCAACTCCAGGAGAGAGACTGGGATAGAGTCTACCAACTCCAGGAGAGAGAGACTGGGATAGAGTCTACCAACTCCAGGAGAGAGACTGGGATAGAGTCTACCAACTCCAGGAGAGAGAGACTGGGATAGAGTCTACCAACTCCAGGAGAGAGAGACTGGGATAGAGTCTACCAACTCCAGGAGAGAGACTGGGATAGAGTCTACCAACTCCAGGAGAGAGACTGGGATAGAGTCTACCAACTCCAGGAGAGAGACTGGGATAGAGTCTACCAACTCCAGGAGAGAGACTGGGATAGAGTCTACCAACTCCAGGAGAGACAGAGACTGGGATAGAGTCTACCAACACCAGGAGAGAGACTGGGATAGAGTCTACCAACTCCAGGAGAGAGAGACTGGGATAGAGTCTACCAACTCCAGGAGAGAGACTGGGATAGAGTCTACCAACTCCAGGAGAGAGACTGGGATAGAGTCTACCAACTCCCGGAGAGAGACTGGGATAGAGTCTACCAACTCCCGGAGAGAGAGACTGGGATAGAGTCTACCAACGCCCGGAGAGTGACTGGGATAGAGTCTACCAACTCCAGGAGAGAGACTGGGATAGAGTCTACCAACTCCCAGAGAGAGACTGGGATAGAGTCTACCAACTCCAGGAGAGAGAGACTGGGATAGAGTCTACCAACTCCAGGAGAGAGACTGGGATAGAGTCTACCAACTCCCGGAGAGAGACTGGGATAGAGTCTACCAACTCCCGCAGAGAGACTGGGATAGAGTCTACCAACTCCAGGAGAGAGAGACTGGGATAGAGTCTACCAACTCCAGGAGAGAGAGACTGGGATAGAGTCTACCAACTCCCGGAGAGAGACTGGGATAGAGTCTACCAACTCCCGGAGAGAGACTGGGATAGAGTCTACCAACTCCCGGAGAGAGAGACTGGGATAGAGTCTACCAACTCCAGGAGAGAGAGACTGGGATAGAGTCTACCAACTCCAGGAGAGAGAGACTGGGATAGAGTCTACCAACTCCAGGAGAGAGAGACTGGGATAGAGTCTACCAACTCCAGGAGAGAGAGACTGGGATAGAGTCTACCAACTCCAGGAGAGAGAGACTGGGATAGAGTCTACCAACTCCAGGAGAGAGACTGGGATAGAGTCTACCAACTCCCGGAGAGAGACTGGGATAGAGTCTACCAACACCAGGTGAGAGAGACTGGGATAGAGTCTACCAACTCCCGGAGAGAGACAGGGATAGAGTCTACCAACTCCAGGAGAGAGAGACTGGGATAGAGTCTACCAACTCCAGGAGAGAGACTGGGATAGAGTCTACCAACTCCAGGAGAGAGAGACTGGGATAGAGTCTACCAACTCCAGGAGAGAGACTGGGATAGAGTCTACCAACTCCAGGAGAGAGACTGGGATAGAGTCTACCAACTCCAGGAGAGAGAGACTGGGATAGAGTCTACCAACTCCAGGAGAGAGAGACTGGGATAGAGTCTACCAACTCCCGGAGAGAGACTGGGTAGAGTCTACCAACTCCAGGAGACAGACTGGGATAGAGTCTACCAACTCCAGGAGAGAGAGACTGGGATAGAGTCTACCAACTCCCGGAGAGAGACTGGGATAGAGTCTACCAACTCCCGGAGAGAGACTGGGATAGAGTCTACCAACTCCAGGAGAGAGAGAGACTGGGATAGAGTCTACCAACTCCAGGAGAGAGAGACTGGGATAGAGTCTACCAACTCCAGGAGAGAGACTGGGATAGAGTCTACCAACTCCAGGAGAGAGACTGGGATAGAGTCTACCAACTCCAGGAGACTGGGATAGAGTCTACCAACTCCAGGAGAGAGACTGGGATAGAGTCTACCAACTCCAGGAGAGAGAGACTGGGATAGAGTCTACCAACTCCAGGAGAGAGAGACTGGGATAGAGTCTACCAACTCCAGGAGAGAGAGACTGGGCTAGAGTCTACCAACTCCCGGAGAGAGACTGAGATAGAGTCTACCAACTCCAGGAGAGAGACTGGGATAGAGTCTACCAACTCCAGGAGAGAGAGACTGGGAGAGAGTCTACCAACTCCAGGAGAGAGAGACTGGGATAGAGTCTACCAACTCCAGGAGAGAGAGACTGGGATAGAGTCTACCAACTCCCGGAGAGAGACTGGGATAGAGTCTACCAACTCCAGGAGAGAGAGACTGGGATAGAGTCTACCAACTTCCGGAGAGAGACTGGGATAGAGTCTACCAACTCCAGGAGAGAGACTGGGATAGAGTCTACCAACTCCCGGAGAGAGAGACTGGGATAGAGTCTACCAACTCCCGGAGAGAGACTGGGATAGAGTCTACCAACTCCAGGAGAGAGACTGGGATAGAGTCTACCAACTCCAGGAGAGAGACTGGGATAGAGTCTACCAACTCCAGGAGAGAGACTGGGTAGAGTCTACCAACTCCAGGAGAGAGACTGGGATAGAGTCTACCAACTCCAGGAGAGAGACTGGGATAGAGTCTAGCAACTCCAGGAGAGAGACTGGGATAGAGTCTACCAACTCCAGGAGAGAGACTGGGATAGAGTCTACCAACTCCAGGAGAGAGACTGGGAGAGAGTCTACCAACTCCCGGAGAGAGACTGGGATAGAGTCTACCAACTCCAGGAGAGAGACTGGGATAGAGTCTACCAACTCCCGGAGAGAGACTGGGATAGAGTCTACCAACTCCAGGAGAGAGACTGGGATAGAGTCTACCAACTCCAGGAGAGAGAGACTGGGATAGAGTCTACCAACTCCCGGAGAGAGACTGGGATAGAGTCTACCAACTCCAGGAGAGAGACTGGGATAGAGTCTACCAACTCCCGGAGAGAGAGACTGGGATAGAGTCCACCAACTCCCGGAGAGAGACTGGGATAGATTCTACCAACTCCCGGAGAGAGACTGGGATAGAGTCTACCAACTCCAGGAGAGAGACTGGGATAGAGTCTACCAACTCCAGGAGAGAGAGACTGGGATAGAGTCTACCAACTCCAGGAGAGAGAGACTGGGATAGAGTTTCCAACTCCAGGAGAGAGACTGGGATAGAGTCTACCAACTCCCAGAGAGAGAGACTGGGATAGAGTCTACCAATTCCAGGAGAGAGAGAGACTGGGATAGAGTCTACCAACTCCCGGAGAGAGACTGGGATAGAGTCTACCAACTCCCGGAGAGAGAGACTGGGATAGAGTCTACCAACTCCAGGAGAGAGACTGGGATAGAGTCTACCAACTCCAGGAGAGAGACTGGGATAGAGTCTACCAACTCCAGGAGAGAGACTGGGATAGAGTCTACCAACTCCCGGAGAGAGACTGGGATAGAGTCTACCAACTCCAGGAGAGAGACTGGGATAGAGTCTACCAACTCCAGGAGAGAGACTGGGATAGAGTCTACCAACTCCCGGAGAGAGACTGGGATAGAGTCTACCAACTCCAGGAGAGAGACTGGGATAGAGTCTACCAACTCCAGGAGAGAGAGACTGGGATAGAGTCTACCAACTCCCGGAGAGAGACTGGGATAGAGTCTACCAACTCCAGGAGAGAGAGACTGGGATAGAGTCTACCAACTCCAGGAGAGAGACTGGGATAGAGTCTACCAACTCCCGGAGAGAGAGACTGGGATAGAGTCTACCAACTCCAGGAGAGAGACTGGGATAGAGTCTACCAACTCCAGGAGAGAGACTGGGATAGAGTCTACCAACTCCAGGAGAGAGACTGGGATAGAGTCTACCAACTCCAGGAGAGAGAGACTGGGATAGAGTCTAACTACTCCCGGAGAGAGACTGGGATATAGTCTACCAACTCCCGGAGAGAGACTGGGATAGAGTTTACCAACTCCCGGAGAGAGAGACTGGGATAGAGTCTACCAACTCCCGGAGAGAGACTGGGATAGAGTCTACCAACTCCCGGAGAGAGAGACTGGGATAGAGTCTACCAACTCCAGGAGAGAGACTGGGATAGAGTCTACCAACTCCAGGAGAGAGACTGGGATAGAGTCTACCAACTCCCGGAGAGAGAGACTGGGATAGAATCTACCAACTCCCGGAGAGAGACTGGGATAGAGTCTACCAACTCCAGGAGAGAGACTGGGATAGAGTCTACCAACTCCAGGAGAGAGAGACTGGGATAGAGTCTACCAACTCCCGGAGAGAGACTGGGATAGAGTCTACCAACTCCAGGAGAGAGACTGGGATAGAGTCTACCAACTCCAGGAGAGAGAGACTGGGATAGAGTCTACCAACTCCCGGAGAGAGACTGGGATAGAGTCTACCAACTCCCGGAGAGAGACTGGGATAGAGTCTACCAACTCCAGGAGAGAGAGACTGGGATAAAGTCTACCAACTCCAGGAGAGAGACTGGGATAGAGTCTACCAACTCCAGGAGAGAGACTGGGATAGAGTCTACCAACTCCAGGAGAGAGACTGGGATAGAGTCTACCAACTCCAGGAGAGAGACTGGGATAGAGTCTACCAACTCCCGGAGAGAGAGACTGGGATAGAGTCTACCAACTCCAGGAGAGAGAGACTGGGATAGAGTCTAGCAACTCCAGGAGAGAGACTGGGATAGAGTCTACCAACTCCAGGAGAGAGAGACTGGGATGGGGTCTACCAACTCCAGGAGAGAGACTGGGATAGAGTCTACCAACTCCAGGAGAGAGAGACTGGGATAGGGTCTACCAACTCCAGGAGAGAGACTGGGATAGAGTCTACCAACTCCAGGAGAGAGAGACTGGGATAGAGTCTACCAACTCCAGGAGAGAGACTGGGATAGAGTCTACCAACTCCAGGACAGAGACTAGGATAGAGTCTACCAACTCCAGGAGAGAGACTGGGATAGAGTCTACCAACCCCAGGAGAGAGAGACTGGGATAGAGTCTACCAACTCCAGGAGAGAGACTGGGATAGAGTCTACCAACTCCAGGAGAAAGAGACTGGGATAGAGTCTACCAACTCCAGGAGAGAGACTGGGATAGAGTCTACCAACTCCCGGAGAGAGAGACTGGGATAGAGTCTACCAACTCCAGGAGAGAGAGACTGGGATAGAGTCTACCAACTCCAGGAGAGAGACTGGGATAGAATCTACCAACTCCCGGAGAGAGACTGGGATAGAGTCTACCAACTCCAGGAGAGAGAGACTGGGATAGAGTCTACCAACTCCAGGAGAGAGACTGGGATAGAGTCTACCAACTCCAGGAGAGAGACTGGGATAGAGTCTACCAACTCCAGGAGAGAGAGACTGGGATAGAGTCTACCAACTCCAGGAGAGAGACTGGGATAGAGTCTACCAACACCCGGAGAGAGACTGGGATAGAGTCTACCAACTCCAGGAGAGAGACTGGGATAGAGTCTACCAACTCCAGGAGAGAGAGACTGGGATAGAGTCTACCAACTCCAGGAGAGAGAGACTGGGATAGAGTCTACCAACTCCAGGAGAGAGACTGGGATAGAGTCTACCAACTCCAGGAGAGAGACTGGGATAGAGTCTACCAACTCCAGGAGAGAGAGAGACTGGGATAGAGTCTACCAACTCCAGGAGAGTGACTGGGATAGAGTCTACCAACTCCCGGAGAGAGAGACTGGGATAGAGTCTACCAACTCCAGGAGAGAGACTGGGATAGAGTCTACCAACTCCAGGAGAGAGACTGGGATAGAGTCTACCAACTCCAGGAGAGAGACTGGGATAGAGTCTACCAACTCCAGGAGAGAGACTGGGATAGAGTCTACCAACTCCAGGAGAGAGACTGGGATAGAGTCTACCAACTCCAGGAGAGAGACTGGGATAGAGTCTACCAACTCCAGGAGAGAGACTGGGATAGAGTCTACCAACTCCCGGAGAGAGAGACTGGGATAGAGTCTACCAACTCCAGGAGAGAGACTGGGATAGAGTCTACCAACTCCAGGAGAGAGACTGGGATAGAGTCTACCAACTCCAGGAGAGAGACTGGGATAGAGTCTACCAACTCCAGGAGAGAGACTGGGATAGAGTCTACCAACTCCAGGAGAGAGACTGGGATAGAGTCTACCAACTCCAGGAGAGAGAGACTGGGATAGAGTCTAACAACTCCAGGAGAGAGACTGGGATAGAGTCTACCAACTCCAGGAGAGAGACTGGGATAGAGTCTACCAACTCCAGGAGAGAGACTGGGATAGAGTCTACCAACTCCAGGAGAGAGACTGGGATAGAGTCTACCAACTCCAGGAGAGAGAGACTGGGATAGAGTCTACCAACTCCAGGAGAGAGAGACTGGTATAGAGTCTACCAACTCCAGGAGAGAGAGACTGGGATAGAGTCTCCCAACTCCAGGAGAGAGACTGGGATAGAGTCTACCAACTCCAGGAGAGAGACTGGGATAGAGTCTACCAACTCCAGGAGAGTGACTGGGATAGAGTCTACCAACTCCAGGAGAGAGAGACTGGGATAGAGTCTACCAACTCCAGGAGAGAGAGACTGGGATAGAGTCTACCAACTCCAGGAGAGAGACTGGGATAGAGTCTACCAACTCCAGGAGAGAGACTGGGATAGAGTCTACCAACTCCCGGAGAGAGACTGGGATAGAGTCTACCAACTCCAGGAGAGAGACTGGGATAGAGTCTACCAACTCCAGGAGAGAGAGACTGGGATAGAGTCTTCCAACTCCAGGAGAGAGAGACTGGGATAGAGTCTACCAACTCCAGGAGAGAGACTGGGATAGAGTCTACCAACTCCAGGAGAGAGACTGGGATAGAGTCTACCAACTCCAGGAGAGAGACTGGGATAGAGTGTACCAACTCCAGGAGAGAGAGACTGGGATAGAGTCTACCAACTCCAGGAGAGTGACTGAGATAGAGTCTACCAACTCCAGGAGAGAGAGACTGGGATAGAGTCTACCAACTCCAGGAGAGAGAGACTGGGATAGAGTCTACCAACTCCAGGAGAGAGACTGGGATAGAGTCTACCAACTCCCGGAGAGAGACTGGGATAGAGTCTACCAACTCCCGGAGAGAGAGACTGGGATAGATTCTACCAACTCCAGGAGAGAGACTGGGATAGAGTCTACCAACTCCAGGAGAGAGAGACTGGGATAGAGTCTACCAACTCCAGGAGAGAGAGACTGGGATAGAGTCTACCAACTCCAGGAGAGAGACTGGGATAGAATCTACCAACTCCAGGAGAGAGACTGGGATAGAGTCTACCAACTCCAGGAGAGAGACTGGGATAGAGTCTACCAACTCCAGGAGAGAGACTGGGATAGAGTCTACCAACTCCAGGAGGGAGACTGGGAGAGAGTCTACCAACTCCAGGAGAGAGACCGGGATAGAGTCTACCAACTCCCGGAGAGAGACTGGGATAGAGTCTACCAACTCCAGGAGAGAGACTGGGATAGAGTCTACCAACTCCAGGAGGGAGACTGGGAGAGAGTCTACCAACTCCAGGAGACTGGGATAGAGTCTACCAACTCCAGGAGAGAGACTGGGATAGAGTCTACCAACTCCAGGAGAGAGACTGGGATAGAGTCTACCAACTCCCGGAGAGAGAGACTGGGATAGAGTCTCCCAACTCCAGGAGAGAGACTGGGATAGAGTCTACCAACTCCAGGAGAGAGACTGGGATAGAGTCTACCAACTCCAGGAGAGAGAGACTGGGATAGAGTCTACCAACTCCAGGAGAGAGAGACTGGGATAGAGTCTACCAACTCCAGGAGAGAGACTGGGATAGAGTCTACCAACTCCAGGAGAGAGAGACTGGGATAGAGTCTACCAGCTCCCGGAGAGAGAGACTGGGATAGAGTCTACCAACTCCAGGAGAGAGACTGGGATAGAGTCTACCAACTCCAGGAGAGAGACTGGGATAGAGTCTACCAACTCCAGGAGAGAGAGACTGGGATAGAGTCTACCAACTCCAGGAGAGAGACTGGGATAGAGTCTACCAACTCCAGGAGAGAGACTGGGATAGAGTCTACCAACTCCAGGAGAGAGAGACTGGGATAGAGTCTACCAACTCCAGGAGAGAGACTGGGATAGAGTCTACCAACTCCAGGTGAGAGACTGGGATAGAGTCTACCAACTCCCGGAGAGAGAGACTGGGATAGAGTCTACCAACTCCAGGAGAGAGAGACTGGGATAGAGTCTACCAACTCCCGGAGAGAGAGACTGGGATAGAGTCTACCAACTCCAGGAGAGAGACTGGGATAGAGTCTACCAACTCCCGGAGAGAGACTGGGATAGAGTCTACCAACTCCCGGAGAGAGACTGGGATAGAGTCTCCCAACTCCAGGAGAGAGAGACTGGGATAGAGTCTACCAACTACCGGAGAGAGACTGGGATAGAGTCTACCAACTCCAGGAGAGAGACTGGGATAGAGTCTACCAACTCCAGGAGAGAGAGACTGGGATAGAGTCTACCAACTCCAGGAGAGAGACTGGGATAGAGTCTACCAACTCCAGGAGAGAGAGACTGGGATAGAGTCTACCAACTCCAGGAGAGAGACTGGGATAGAGTCTACCAACTCCAGGAGAGAGACTGGGATAGAGTCTACCAACTCCCGGAGAGAGACTGGGATAGAGTCTACCAACTCCAGGAGAGAGACTGGCATAGAATCTACCAACTCCAGGAGAGAGACTGGGATAGAGTCTACCAACTCCAGGAGAGAGACTGGGATAGAGTCTACCAACTCCCCGAGAGAGACTGGGATAGAGTCTACCAACTCCAGGAGAGAGACTGGGATAGAGTCTACCAACTCCAGGAGAGAGAGACTGGGATAGAGTCTACCAACTCCAGGAGAGAGACTCGGATAGAGTCTACCAACTCCAGGAGAGAGAGACTGGGATAGAGTCTACCAACTCCAGGAGAGAGAGACTGGGATAGAGTCTACCAACTCCCGGAGAGAGACTGGGATAGAGTCTACCAACTCCCGGAGAGAGGCTGGGATAGAGTCTACCAACTCCAGGAGAGAGAGACTGGGATAGAGTCTACCAACTCCCGGAGAGAGAGACTGGGATAGAGTCTACCAACTCCAGGAGAGAGACTGGGATAGAGTCTACCAACTCCCGGAGAGAGACTGGGATAGAGTCTACCAACTCCCGGAGAGAGAGACTGGGATAGAGTCTACCAACTCCAGGAGAGAGACTGGGATAGAGTCTACCAACTCCAGGAGAGAGACTGGAATAGAGTCTACCAACTCCCGGAGAGAGACTGGGATAGAGTCTACCAACTCCCGGGGAGACTGGGATAGAGTCTACCAACTCCCGGAGAGAGACTGGGATAGAGTCTACTGTGGTAAACCACTTTTATCGTTACACTATAGTTATCACTGTTGTATTGTTATCACCGTTATCACTGTTGTATCACGATACGAGGTCGCCTCTTGTCGCGCTGTTATACCTGGGCTGACCACCTCCGACTCCGCCCATGGCTCCACCTACCTGCCCAGGTATAAAGGTAGTCGACTGGCTGGTATTCCTCCTTGTTGGACCCGATCACCCACGAGGGTGGGCTCTGTTATTTAGTCAATAAAAACCTTTAGTTACGTTCCTAACTCGTCGCTTTTTATTCGACGAATTGATAGGTATATCAATTTTATTGACTAAATTTTAAAGATGTCTACTACTGGCCAGCCAGAAGCCCTCCCAGAAGCACAGCCACACCAGCCGGCTTGGCTGCAAGCCCTCAAACCACCGTACCTGGACCTAAACCCACAGGCAGCAAACGCAGCCCTCAACTTCAAACACTGGCTGGACTGCTTCGAATCCTACCTGGAAGAATCCGGCGCCCCGCAGAGATCCAAACTAAGACTTCTGAACGCCCAAGCGAGCCCGAGAGTATACGCACTCATACAGGACACGACTACGTACGAGGCCGCTATCAACCTACTGAAACAGCAGTACCGCAGCCCGGTAAATTACATGTACACCAGGCACCTCCTAAGATCCCGCCCGCAACAGCCAGGAGAGTCTGTAGCTGAATTTTTACGGGCGCTAAGAGCACTCGGCAGGAACTGTGACTTTAAAGCGGTGACGGCTGTTGAAAATACGGAAGATAATATCCGCGATGCCTTTGTGAAAGGCCTACGGTCCGACTACTCACGGCAAAGACTGCTTGAAGCTAAAGACCTCGACCTGGACAAAGCTGAAGCCCTCGCTCTCTCCCTGGAGGTGGCCCATCAGGACCAGGAGGCGTTTTCCAGGTACTGCTCGCGACCCTGGGACTCGGGCCCGACCCCTACCGCAATACCCTTCGCAGCGCCGCCCCCGGGACCTACCTCAGCGTCGGCGTCCCGGACCCGACCGGGCCCGCCACCCCCGGTACCGGCTCCGACATCGGGCACCCGCGATCGGGCCGCCGGCTGCTTCTTTTGCGGCCAGGAGAAGCACCCGAGGTCGCGCTGCCCAGCCAGGAACTCTACCTGCACAACCTGCAGGAAGAAAGGCCACTTCTCTAAGGCCTGCAGGAGCGGATCTTCAGAGGCCAGCAGTGCCTCATGCGAACTGTGGGGGCGGCCATCTTCTTTCACGGCAACTGAGGCCAGTATCCCCACACGTGAGTCATGGGGGCGGCCATCTTTGATCAAGGCAACCGACCCCAATAGTGCCTCATGTGAGTTATGGGGGCAGCCATCTTCTCCGCCATTTTGTCCTACCTCGTGGGAGACGCCATTTTACCCACCACGCCCGACTGCCACCGGGCCCCCGGACCCGACGACCGCCTCGCCCGCAGACAAAAACCACTCGCTTACCTACACGCTAGCCTCCGTCACTCTGGATCAAGCCCGCCCACACCACCTGTCCAAGTCGATGATGGACATCAAAGTAAACGGCCACGCCACGACCTGCCTGTTCGACAGCGGAAGCACGGAGAGCTTCATCCACCCAGACACGGTGAGCCACTACTCCCTCCCTGTCCTGCCAACGCGCAACCGAATCTCGATGGCATCGAGGTCCCACGCCACGGACATTAGCGGCTACTGTGCTGTGACCTTGTCGGTTAAGGGTACAGAGTATAAAAACTTTAAACTCCTCGTCCTCCCCCAGCTCTGCGCTGCCGTCCTACTAGGGCTGGACTTCCAATCCCACCTCCAAAGTGTAACCCTAGCATACGGTGGACCCCTCCCCCCACTCACAGTCGACAACCAGCGAAGGTTAAACCGCCCACCGCGTAACACCTGCAGCCTATCCACCCTCAAGGTGCCGCCACCTTCCCTGTTCGCTAACCTCACCCCCGACTGCAAACCCGTCGCTACCAAGAGCAGGCGGTACAGCGCTGGGGACAGAGCTTTCATTAGCTCTGAGGTGCAGCGTCTCCTGAAGGAGGGCATCATCGAGGGGAGCAACAGCCCCTGGCGTGCCCAGGTCGTGGTCGTTAAGACCGGCGATAAAAATCGCCTGGTCATCGACTACAGCCAGACCATAAACAGATACACCCAGCTGGACGCATACCCCCTTCCCCGCATATCTGACATGGTCAATCAGATTGCACAATACCGCGTATTCTCGACCTTAAGTCGGCCTACCACCAACTCCCTATCCACCCCGAGGACCGCCAGTACACCGCCTTCGAGGCGAATGGGCGCCTATACCACTTCCTTAGGGTCCCCTTCGGTGTCACCAACGGGGTCTCGGTCTTCCAAAGGGAGATGGACCGGATGGTTGACCAGAACGGACTGCAGGCCACATTCCCCTACCTAGATAACGTCACCATCTGCGGCCGCGACCGGCAGGACCACGACGTGAATCTGGAGAAATTCCTCCGTACAGCCCAACGGCTGAACCTCACCTACAATAAGGAGAAATGTGTGTTTAACACCTCGCGCCTTGCCATCCTTGGCTGTGTAGTAGAGAACGGACTCATCGGCCCCGACCCCGAAAGAATGCGCCCCCTCATGGAGCTACCCCTCCCCCACTGCCCTAAGGCACTTAAGAGAACCCTAGGGCTCTTCGCCTACTATGCCCAATGGGTGCCCAATTATGCGGACAAAGCCAGACCCCTCATGAAGTCCACATCCTTCCCCCTTACGGAGGAAGCGTGCGCAGCCTTCTCCCTCATTAAGGGAGACATTGCCAAGGCCACTATGCACGCAGTGGATGAGTCCATCCCCTTCCAAGTCGAGAGCGATGCATCCGACTTCGCCCTAGCCGCCACCCTTAACCAGGAGGGGAGACCGGTGGCCTTCTTCTCAAGGACCCTACAGGGCCCTGAGATCCGACACTCGTCGGTCGAGAAGGAGGCCCAGGCGATTGTGGAGGCGGTACGACGCTGGAGGCACTACCTGGCAGGCAAACGATTTACCCTCCTTACCGACCAACGTTCGGTCGCTTTTATGTTTAATAACAAGCTGAGGGGCAAAATCAAGAATGACAAGATCTTGAGGTGGAGAATCGAGCTCTCCACCTACGATTATGATATCTTGTACCGGCCAGGTAAGCTGAACGAACCCCCCGATGCTCTGTCACGAATTACATGCGCCAGCGCGCATAGTGATAGACTTCAGACCCTCCACAACGACCTCTGCCACCCCGGGGTCACTAGACTTTACCACTTCATTAAGGCCCGCAACCTGCCCTACTCCATCGAGGAGGTCAGGACCATAACCAGGAACTGCCAGACCTGCGCCGAGTGCAAACCGCACTTCTTTAGGCCGGACAGAGCAAGCCTGATCAAGGCCACCCGCCCCTTCGAGCGCCTGAGCATCGACTTTAAGGGGCCCCTCCCGTCCTCTGACCGTAATGTGTACTTCCTCAACATTGTTGATGAGTACTCCCGTTTCCCCTTTGCCTTCCCCTGCCCAGACATGACCAGTACCACGGTCATTAAATGCCTGAACGACCTCTTCGCCTTGTTCGGGTTCCCAAACTATATACATAGTGACCGGGGCTCCTCTTTCATGAGCGAGGAACTCCGTCAGTTCCTACTAGCGAGAGGTATTGCAGCAAGTAGGACCACCAGCTACAACCCCCGAGGAAACGGCCAGGTGGAAAGAGAGAACGCGACGGTATGGAAGGCCGTCCTCTTAGCCTTAAAGTCTAAGGGCCTCCCAACCTCCCGCTGGCAGGAAGTCCTCCCGACAGCGCTGCACTCCATCCGGTCACTACTTTGCACTGCCGTTAACGCCACCCCCCATGAACGAATGTTTGTTTTCCCCAGGAAGTCGACTACGGGAACCACTCTACCAACCTGGCTGACCTCTCCGGGGCCCGTCTTGCTGCGAAAGCACGTGAGGGCCCATAAAACAGACCCCCTGGTCGAAAGGGTGAACCTCCTGCACGCCAACCCCCAGTACGCCTACGTGGCTTACCCAGACGGGCGGGAGGACACTGTCTCCTTACGAGACCTCGCACCCTCGGGCACTCCGGAGACACCACCTTTACCCCCCCCCACCACCCCCCCAATTCCAGCCCAGGTAGACGGCATGCTGGAACCCCACGAGCCTTCGCCGACCACGCAGACACCAGCACTAACACCGGATAATGCAGCACCGCCGCTGCGACGATCGGAGAGGCTTACGAGGCCTCCGGACAGACTGACATACCAGAACTGGTAGTACACTTCACCCCGCCGGACACAAATCTAAACAAGGGGTGAATGTGGTAAACCACTTTTATCGTTACACTATAGTTATCACTGTTGTATTGTTATCACCGTTATCACTGTTGTATCACGATACGAGGTCGCCTCTTGTCGCGCTGTTATACCTGGGCTGACCACCTCCGACTCCGCCCATGGCTCCACCTACCTGCCCAGGTATAAAGGTAGTCGACTGGCTGGTATTCCTCCTTGTTGGACCCGATCACCCACGAGGGTGGGCTCTGTTATTTAGTCAATAAAAACCTTTAGTTACGTTCCTAACTCGTCGCTTTTTATTCGACGAATTGATAGGTATATCATCTACCAACTCCAGGAGAGAGACTGGGATAGAGTCTACCAACTCCAGGAGAGAGAGACTGGGATAGAGTCTACCAACTCCAGGAGAGAGAGACTGGGATAGAGTCTACCAACTCCAGGAGCGAGACTGGGATAGAATCTACCAACTCCAGGAGAGAGACTGGGATAGAGTCTAACAACTCCAGGAGAGAGACTGGGATAGATTCTACCAACTCCAGGAGAGAGACTGGGATAGAGTCTACCAACTCCCGGAGAGAGAGACTGGGATAGAGTCTACCAACTCCCGGAGAGAGACTGGGGTAGAGTCTACCAACTCCAGGAGAGAGAGACTGGGATAGAGTCTACCAATTCCCGGAGAGAGACTGGGATAGAGTCTACCAACTCCAGGAGAGAGACTGGGATAGAGTCTACCAACTCCCGGAGAGAGACTTGGATAGAGTCTACCAACTCCCGGAGAGAGTGACTGGGATAGAGTCTACCAACTCCAGGAGAGAGACTGGGATAGAGTCTACCAACTCCAGGAGAGAGACTGGGATAGAGTCTACCAAATCCAGGAGAGAGACTGGGATACAGTCTACCAACTCCAGGAGAGAGACTGGGATAGAGTCTACCAACTCCCGGAGAGAGAGACTGGGATAGAGTCTACCAACTCCAGGAGAGAGACTGGGATAGAGTCTACCAACTCCAGGAGAGAGACTGGGATAGAGTCTACCAACTCCCGGAGAGAGAGACTGGGATAGAGTCTACCAACTCCAGGAGAGAGACTGGGATAGAGTCTACCAACTCCAGGAGAGAGAGAGACTGGGATAGAGTCTACCAACTCCAGGAGAGAGACTGGGACAGAGTCTACCAACCCCCGGAGAGAGAGACTGGGATAGAGTCTACCAACTCCAGGAGAGAGACTGGGATAGAGTCTACCAACTCCAGGAGAGAGACTGGGATAGAGTCTACCAACTCCAGGAGAGAGAGACTGGGATAGAGTCTACCAACTCCAGGAGAGAGAGACTGGGATAGAGTCTACCAACTCCAGGAGAGAGACTGGGATAGAGTCTACCAACTCCAGGAGAGAGAGACTGGGATAGAGTCTACCAACTCCAGGAGAGAGACTGGGATAGAGTCTACCAACTCCCGGAGAGAGAGACTGGGATAGAGTCTAACAACTCCAGGAGAGAGACTGGGATAGAGTCTACCAACTCCAGGAGAGAGAGACTGGGATAGAGCCTACCAACTCCAGGAGAGAGAGACTGAGATAGAGTCTACCAACTCCCGGAGAGAGAGACTGGGATAGAGTCCACCAACTCCAGGAGAGAGACTGGGATAGAGTCTACCAACTCCAGGAGAGAGAGACTGGGATAGAGTCTACCAACTCCAGGAGAGAGAGACTGGGATAGAGTCTACCAACTCCAGGAGAGAGACTGGGATAGAGTCTGCCAACTCCAGGAGAGAGACTGGGCTAGAGTCTACCAACTCCAGGAGAGAGACTGGGATAGAGTCTACCAACTCCAGGAGAGAGAGACTGGGATAGAGTCTACCAACTCCAGGAGAGAGACTGGGATAGAGTCTACCAACTCCAGGAGAGAGAGACTGGGATAGAGTCTACCAACTCCAGGAGAGAGAGACTGGGATAGAGTCTACCAACTCCAGGAGAGAGACTGGGATAGAGTCTGCCAACTCCAGGAGAGAGACTGGGCTAGAGTCTACCAACTCCAGGAGAGAGACTGGGATAGAGTCTACCAACTCCAGGAGAGAGACTGGGATAGAGTCTCCCAACTCCCGGAGAGAGACTGGGATAGAGTCTACCAACTCCAGGAGAGAGAGACTGGGATAGAGTCTACCAACTCCAGGAGAGAGAGACTGGGATAGAGTCTACAAACTCCAGGAGAGTGTGTGGGATAGAGTCTACCAACTCCAGGAGAGAGAGACTGGGATAGAGTCGACCAACTCCAGGAGAGAGAGACTGGGATAGAGTCTACCAACTCCCGGAGAGAGAGACTGGGATAGAGTCTACCAACTCCAGGAGAGAGAGACTGGGATAGAGTCTACAAACTCCAGGAGAGTGTGTGGGATAGAGTCTACCAACTCCAGGAGAGAGAGACTGGGATAGAGTCTACCAACTCCAGGAGAGAGACTGGGATAGAGTCTACCAACTCCAGGAGAGAGACTGGGATAGAGTCTACCAACTCCAGGAGAGAGACTGGGATAGAGTCTACCAACTCCAGGAGAGAGAGACTGCGATAGAGTCGACCAACTCCAGGAGAGAGACTGGGATAGAGTCTACCAACTCCAGGAGAGAGAGACTGGGATAGAGTCTACCAACTCCAGGAGAGAGACTGGGATAGAGTCTACCAACTCCAGGAGAGAGACTGGGATAGAGTCTACCAACTCCAGGAGAGAGACTGGGATAGAGTCTACCAACTCCAGGAGAGACAGAGACTGGGATAGAGTCTACCAACTCCAGGAGAGAGACTGGGATAGAGTCTACCAACTCCAGGAGAGAGAGACTGGGATAGAGTCTACCAAGTCCAGGAGAGAGACTGGGATAGAGTCTACCAACTCCAGGAGAGAGACTGGGATAGAGTCTACCAACTCCCGGAGAGAGACTGGGATAGAGTCTACCAACTCCCGGAGAGAGAGACTGGGATAGAGTCTACCAACGCCCGGAGAGTGACTGGGATAGAGTCTACCAACTCCAGGAGAGAGACTGGGATAGAGTCTACCAACTCCCGGAGAGAGACTGGGATAGAGTCTACCAACTCCAGGAGAGAGAGACTGGGATAGAGTCTGCCAACTCCAGGAGAGAGAGACTGGGATAGAGTCTACCAACTCCCGGAGAGAGACTGGGATAGAGTCTACCAACTCCCGGAGAGAGACTGGGATAGAGTCTACCAACTCCCGGAGAGAGACTGGGATAGAGTCTACCAACTCCAGGAGAGAGAGACTGGGATAGAGTCTACCAACTCCAGGAGAGAGAGACTGGGATAGAGTCTACCAACTCCAGGAGAGAGAGACTGGGATAGAGTCTACCAACTCCAGGAGAGAGACTGGGATAGAGTCTGCCAACTCCAGGAGAGAGAGGCTGGGATAGAGTCTACCAACTCCAGGAGAGAGACTGGGATAGAGTCTACCAACTCCAGGAGAGAGACTGGGATAGAGTCTACCAACTCCAGGAGAGAGAGAGACTGGGATAGAGTCTACCAACTCCAGGAGAGAGAGGCTGGGATAGAGTCTACCAACTCCCGGAGAGAGACTGGGATAGAGTCTACCAACTCCAGGAGAGAGAGGCTGGGATAGAGTCTACCAACTCCAGGAGAGAGACTGGGATAGAGTCTACCAACTCCAGGAGAGAGACTGGGATAGAGTCTACCAACTCCAGGAGAGAGAGAGACTGGGATAGAGTCTACCAACTCCAGGAGAGAGAGGCTGGGATAGAGTCTACCAACTCCAGGAGAGAGACTGGATAGAGTCTACCAACTCCAGGAGAGAGAGACTGGGATAGAGTCTACCAACTCCCGGAGAGAGACTGGGATAGAGTCTACCAACTCCAGGAGAGAGAGACTGGGATAGAGTCTACCAACTCCAGGAGAGAGACTGGGATAGAGTCTACCAACTCCAGGAGAGAGACTGGGATAGAGTCTACCAACTCCAGGAGAGAGACTGGGATAGAGTCTACCAACTCCAGGAGAGAGAGACTGGGATAGAGTCTACCAACTCCCGGAGAGAGACTGGGATAGAGTCTACCAACTCCCGGAGAGAGAGACTGGGATAGAGTCTACCAACTCCCGGAGAGAGACTGGGATAGAGTCTACCAACTCCAGGAGAGAGAGACTGGGATAGAGTCTACCAACTCCAGGAGAGAGACTGGGATAGAGTCTATCAACTCCCGGAGAGAGAGACTGGGATAGAGTCTACCAACTCCAGGAGAGAGACTGGGATAGAGTCTACCAACTCCAGGAGAGAGAGACTGGGATAGAGTCTACAAACTCCCGGAGAGAGAGACTGGGATAGAGTCTACCAACTCCCGGAGAGAGACTGGGATAGAGTCTACCAACTCCAGGAGAGAGAGACTGGGATAGAGTCTACCAACTCCAGGAGAGAGACTGGGATAGAGTCTACCAACTCCAGGAGAGAGACTGGGATAGAGTCTACCAACTCCCGGAGAGAGACTGGGATAGAGTCTACCAACTCCAGGAGAGAGACTGGGATAGAGTCTACCAACTCCAGGAGAGAGAGAGACTGGGATAGAGTCTACCAACTCCAGGAGAGAGAGACTGGGATAGAGTCTACCAACTCCCGGAGAGAGAGACTGGGATAGAGTCTACCAACTCCAGGAGAGAGACTGGGATAGAGTCTACCAACTCCAGGAGAGAGAGACTGGGATAGAGTCTACCAACTCCAGGAGAGAGACTGGGATAGAGTCTACCAACTCCAGGAGAGAGAGACTGGGATAGAGTCTACCAACTCCAGGAGAGAGACTGGGATAGAGTCTACCAACTCCAGGAGAGTGAGACTGGGATAGAGTCTACCAACTCCAGGAGAGAGACTGGGATAGAGTCTACCAACTCCAGGAGAGAGAGACTGGGATAGAGTCTACCAACTCCAGGAGAGAGACTGGGATAGAGTCTACCAACTCCAGGAGAGAGAGACTGAGATAGAGTCTACCAACTCCAGGAGAGAGACTGGGATAGAGTCTACCAACTCCAGGAGAGAGAGACTGGGATAGAGTCTACCAACTCCAGGAGAGAGAGACTGGGATAGAGTCTACCAACTCCAGGAGAGAGACTGGGATAGAGTCTGCCAACTCCAGGAGAGAGACTGGGATAGAGTCTACCAACTCCAGGAGAGAGACTGGGATAGAGTCTACCAACTCCCGGAGAGAGAGACTGGGATAGAGTCTACCAACTCCGGGAGAGAGAGACTGGGATAGAGTCTACCAACTCCAGGAGAGAGAGACTGGGATAGAGTCTACAAACTCCAGGAGAGTGTGTGGGATAGAGTCTACCAACTCCAGGAGAGAGAGACTGGGATAGAGTCTACCAACTCCAGGAGAGAGACTGGGATAGAGTCTACCAACTCCAGGAGAGAGACTGGGATAGAGTCTACCAACTCCAGGAGAGAGACTGGGATAGAGTCTACCAACTCCAGGAGAGAGAGACTGCGATAGAGTCTACCAACTCCAGGAGAGAGACTGGGATAGAGTCTACCAACTCCAGGAGAGAGAGACTGGGATAGAGTCTACCAACTCCAGGAGAGAGACTGGGATAGAATCTACCAACTCCAGGAGAGAGACTGGGATAGAGTCTACCAACTCCAGGAGAGAGACTGGGATAGAGTCTACCAACTCCAGGAGAGACAGAGACTGGGATAGAGTCTACCAACTCCAGGAGAGAGACTGGGATAGAGTCTACCAACTCCAGGAGAGAGAGACTGGGATAGAGTCTACCAACTCCAGGAGAGAGACTGGGATAGAGTCTACCAACTCCAGGAGAGAGACTGGGATAGAGTCTACCAACTCCCGGAGAGAGACTGGGATAGAGTCTACCAACTCCCGGAGAGAGAGACTGGGATAGAGTCTACCAACGCCCGGAGAGTGACTGGGATAGAGTCTACCAACTCCAGGAGAGAGACTGGGATAGAGTCTACCAACTCCCAGAGAGAGACTGGGATAGAGTCTACCAACTCCAGGAGAGAGAGACTGGGATAGAGTCTACCAACTCCAGGAGAGAGAGACTGGGATAGAGTCTACCAACTCCAGGAGAGAGACTGGGATAGAGTCTACCAACTCCCAGAGAGAGACTGGGATAGAGTCTACCAACTCCAGGAGAGAGACTGGGATAGAGTCTACCAACTCCAGGAGAGAGACTGGGATAGAGTCTACCAACTCCCAGAGAGAGACTGGGATAGAGTCTACCAACTCCAGGAGAGAGAGACTGGGATAGAGTCTACCAACTCCAGGAGAGAGACTGGGATAGAGTCTACCAACTCCCGGAGAGAGACTGGGATAGAGTCTACCAACTCCCGGAGAGAGACTGGGATAGAGTCTACCAACTCCAGGAGAGAGAGACTGGGATAGAGTCTGCCAACTCCAGGAGAGAGAGACTGGGATAGAGTCTACCAACTCCCGGAGAGAGACTGGGATAGAGTCTACCAACTCCCGGAGAGAGACTGGGATAGAATCTACCAACTCCCGGAGAGAGAGACTGGGATAGAGTCTACCAACTCCAGGAGAGAGAGACTGGGATAGAGTCTACCAACTCCAGGAGAGAGAGACTGGGATAGAGTCTACCAACTCCAGGAGAGAGAGACTGGGATAGAGTCTACCAACTCCAGGAGAGAGAGACTGGGATAGAGTCTACCAACTCCAGGAGAGAGACTGGGATAGAGTCTACCAACTCCCGGAGAGAGACTGGGATAGAGTCTACCAACTCCAGGTGAGAGAGACTGGGATAGAGTCTACCAACTCCCGGAGAGAGACTGGGATAGATTCTACCAACTCCAGGAGAGAGAGACTGGGATAGAGTCTACCAACTCCAGGAGAGAGACTGGGATAGAGTCTATCAACTCCAGGAGAGAGACTGGGATAGAGTCTGCCAACTCCAGGAGAGAGAGACTGGGATAGAGTCTACCAACTCCAGGAGAGAGACTGGGATAGAGTCTACCAACTCCAGGAGAGAGAGACTGGGATAGAGTCTACCAACTCCAGGAGAGAGAGACTGGGATAGAGTCTACCAACTCCAGGAGAGAGACTGGGATAGAGTCTGCCAACTCCAGGAGAGAGAGACTGGGATAGAGTCTACCAACTCCAGGAGAGAGACTGGGATAGAGTCTACCAACTCCAGGAGAGAGAGAGACTGGGATAGAGTCTACCAACTCCAGGAGAGAGAGACTGGGATAGAGTCTACCAACTCCCGGAGAGAGACTGGGTAGAGTCTACCAACTCCAGGAGAGAGAGGCTGGGATAGAGTCTACCAACTCCCGGAGAGAGACTGGGTAGAGTCTACCAACTCCAGGAGAGAGACTGGGATAGAGTCTACCAACTCCAGGAGAGAGAGACTGGGATAGAGTCTACCAACTCCCGGAGAGAGACTGGGATAGAGTCTACCAACTCCAGGAGAGAGACTGGGATAGAGTCTACCAACTCCAGGAGAGAGACTGGGATAGAGTCTACCAACTCCAGGAGACTGGGATAGAGTCTACCAACTCCAGGAGAGAGACTGGGATAGAGTCTACCAACTCCAGGAGAGAGACTCGGATAGAGTCTACCAACTCCAGGAGAGAGAGACTGGGAGAGAGTCTACCAACTCCAGGAGAGAGAGACTGGGATAGAGTCCACCAACTCCCGGAGAGAGACTGGGATAGAGTCTACCAACTCCCGGAGAGAGGCTGGGATAGAGTCTACCAACTCCAGGAGAGAGAGACTGGGATAGAGTCTACCAACTCCCGGAGAGAGAGACTGGGATAGAGTCTACCAACTCCAGGAGAGAGACTGGGATAGAGTCTACCAACTCCCGGAGAGAGACTGGGATAGAGTCTACCAACTCCCGGAGAGAGAGACTGGGATAGAGTCTACCAACTCCCGGAGAGAGACTGGGATAGAGTCTACTGTGGTAAACCACTTTTATCGTTACACTATAGTTATCACTGTTGTATTGTTATCACTGTTGTATCACGATACGAGGTCGCCTCTTGTCGCGCTGTTATACCTGGGCTGACCACCTCCGACTCCGCCCATGGCTCCACCTACCTGCCCAGGTATAAAGGTAGTCGACTGGCTGGTATTCCTCCTTGTTGGACCCGATCACCCACGAGGGTGGGCTCTGTTATTTAGTCAATAAAAACCTTTAGTTACGTTCCTAACTCGTCGCTTTTTATTCGACGAATTGATAGGTATATCATCTACCAACTCCCGGAGAGAGACTGGGATAGAGTCTACCAACTCCAGGAGAGAGAGACTGGGATAGAGTCTACCAACTCCAGGAGAGAGAGACTGGGATAGAGTCTACCAACTCCAGGAGAGAGACTGGGATAGAGTCTACCAACTCCAGGAGAGAGACTGGGATAGAGTCTACCAACTCCAGGAGAGAGACTGGGATAGATTCTACCAACTCCAGGAGAGAGACTGGGATAGAGTCTACCAACTCCCGGAGAGAGAGACTGGGATAGAGTCTACCAACTCCCGGAGAGAGACTGGGGTAGAGTCTACCAACTCCAGGAGAGAGAGACTGGGATAGAGTCTACCAACTCCCGGAGAGAGACTGGGATAGAGTCTACCAACTCCAGGAGAGAGACTGGGATAGAGTCTACCAACTCCCGGAGAGAGACTTGGATAGAGTCTACCAACTCCCGGAGAGAGAGACTGGGATAGAGTCTACCAACTCCAGGAGAGAGACTGGGATAGAGTCTACCAACTCCCGGAGAGAGACTGGAATAGAGTCTACCAACTCCAGGAGAGAGACTGGGATAGAGTCTACCAACTCCCGGAGAGAGAGACTGGGATAGAGTCTACCAACTCCAGGAGAGAGACTGGGATAGAGTCTACCAACTCCAGGAGAGAGACTGGGATAGAGTCTACCAACTCCCGGAGAGAGAGACTGGGATAGAGTCTACCAACTCCAGGAGAGAGACTGGGATAGAGTCTACCAACTCCAGGAGAGAGAGAGACTGGGATAGAGTCTACCAACTCCAGGAGAGAGACTGGGATAGAGTCTACCAACTCCCGGAGAGAGAGACTGGGATAGAGTCTACCAACTCCAGGAGAGAGACTGGGATAGAGTCTACCAACTCCAGGAGAGAGACTGGGATAGAGTCTACCAACTCCAGGAGAGAGAGACTGGGATAGAGTCTACCAACTCCAGGAGAGAGAGACTGGGATAGAGTCTACCAACTCCAGGAGAGAGACTGGGATAGAGTCTACCAACTCCAGGAGAGAGAGACTGGGATAGAGTCTACCAACTCCAGGAGAGAGACTGGGATAGAGTCTACCAACTCCCGGAGAGAGAGACTGGGATAGAGTCTACCAACTCCAGGAGAGAGAGACTGGGATAGAGTCTACCAACTCCAGGAGAGAGACTGGGATAGAGTCTACCAACTCCCGGAGAGAGAGACTGGGATAGAGTCTACCAACTCCCGGAGAGAGACTGGGATAGAGTCTACCAACTCCAGGAGAGAGAGACTGGGATAGAGTCTACCAACTCCCGGAGAGAGACTGGGATAGAGCCTACCAACTCCAGGAGAGAGAGACTGGGATAGAGTCTACCAACTCCCGGAGAGAGAGACTGGGATAGAGTCTACCAACTCCCGGAGAGAGACTGGGATAGAGTCTACCAACTCCAGGAGAGAGAGACTGGGATAGAGTCTACCAACTCCCGGAGAGAGACTGGGATAGAGTCTACCAACTCCAGGAGAGAGAGACTGAGATAGAGTCTACCAACTCCAGGAGAGAGACTGGGATAGAGTCTACCAACTCCAGGAGAGAGAGACTGGGGTAGAGTCTACCAACTCCAGGAGAGAGAGACTGGGATAGAGTCTACCAACTCCAGGAGAGAGAGACTGGGATAGAGTCTACCAACTCCAGGAGAGAGACTGGGATAGAGTCTGCCAACTCCAGGAGAGAGACTGGGATAGAGTCTACCAACTCCAGGAGAGAGACTGGGATAGAGTCTACCAACTCCCGGAGAGAGAGACTGGGATAGAGTCTACCAACTCCCGGAGAGAGAGACTGGGATAGAGTCTACCAACTCCAGGAGAGAGACTGGGATAGAGTCTACCAACTCCCGGAGAGAGAGACTGGGATAGAGTCTACCAACTCCCGGAGAGAGAGACTGGGATAGAGTCTACAAACTCCAGGAGAGAGTGTGGGATAGAGTCTACCAACTCCAGGAGAGAGAGACTGGGATAGAGTCTACCAACTCCAGGAGAGAGACTGGGATAGAGTCTACCAACTCCAGGAGAGAGACTGGGAAAGAGTCTACCAACTCCAGGAGAGAGACTGGGATAGAGTCTACCAACTCCAGGAGAGAGACTGGGATAGAGTCTACCAACTCCAGGAGAGACAGAGACTGGGATAGAGTCTACCAACTCCAGGAGAGAGACTGGGATAGAGTCTACCAACTCCAGGAGAGAGAGACTGGGATAGAGTCTACCAACTCCAGGAGAGAGACTGGGATAGAGTCTACCAACTCCAGGAGAGAGACTGGGATAGAGTCTACCAACTCCCGGAGAGAGACTGGGATAGAGTCTACCAACTCCCGGAGAGAGAGACTGGGATAGAGTCTACCAACGCCCGGAGAGTGACTGGGATAGAGTCTACCAACTCCAGGAGAGAGACTGGGATAGAGTCTACCAACTCCCAGAGAGAGACTGGGATAGAGTCTACCAACTCCAGGAGAGAGAGACTGGGATAGAGTCTACCAACTCCAGGAGAGAGACTGGGATAGAGTCTACCAACTCCCGGAGAGAGACTGGGATAGAGTCTACCAACTCCCGGAGAGAGACTGGGATAGAGTCTACCAACTCCAGGAGAGAGAGACTGGGATAGAGTCTACCAACTCCAGGAGAGAAAGACTGGGATAGAGTCTACCAACTCCCGGAGAGAGACTGGGATAGAGTCTACCAACTCCCGGAGAGAGAGACTGGGATAGAGTCTACCAACTCCAGGAGAGAGAGACTGGGATAGAGTCTACCAACTCCAGGAGAGAGAGACTGGGATAGAGTTTACCAACTCCAGGAGAGAGAGACTGGGATAGAGTCTACCAACTCCAGGAGAGAGAGACTGGGATAGAGTCTACCAACTCCAGGAGAGAGAGACTGGGATAGAGTCTACCAACTCCCGGAGAGAGACTGGGATAGAGTCTACCAACTCCAGGAGAGAGACTGGGATAGAGTCTACCAACTCCCGGAGAGAGACTTGGATAGAGTCTACCAACTCCCGGAGAGAGAGACTGGGATAGAGTCTACCAACTCCAGGAGAGAGACTGGGATAGAGTCTACCAACTCCCGGAGAGAGACTGGAATAGAGTCTACCAACTCCAGGAGAGAGACTGGGATAGAGTCTACCAACTCCCGGAGAGAGAGACTGGGATAGAGTCTACCAACTCCAGGAGAGAGACTGGGATAGAGTCTACCAACTCCAGGAGAGAGACTGGGATAGAGTCTACCAACTCCCGGAGAGAGAGACTGGGATAGAGTCTACCAACTCCAGGAGAGAGACTGGGATAGAGTCTACCAACTCCAGGAGAGAGAGAGACTGGGATAGAGTCTACCAACTCCAGGAGAGAGACTGGGATAGAGTCTACCAACTCCCGGAGAGAGAGACTGGGATAGAGTCTACCAACTCCAGGAGAGAGACTGGGATAGAGTCTACCAACTCCAGGAGAGAGACTGGGATAGAGTCTACCAACTCCAGGAGAGAGAGACTGGGATAGAGTCTACCAACTCCAGGAGAGAGAGACTGGGATAGAGTCTACCAACTCCAGGAGAGAGACTGGGATAGAGTCTACCAACTCCAGGAGAGAGAGACTGGGATAGAGTCTACCAACTCCAGGAGAGAGACTGGGATAGAGTCTACCAACTCCCGGAGAGAGAGACTGGGATAGAGTCTACCAACTCCAGGAGAGAGAGACTGGGATAGAGTCTACCAACTCCAGGAGAGAGACTGGGATAGAGTCTACCAACTCCAGGAGAGAGAGACTGGGATAGAGTCTACCAACTCCCGGAGAGAGAGACTGGGATAGAGTCTACCAACTCCCGGAGAGAGACTGGGATAGAGTCTACCAACTCCAGGAGAGAGAGACTGGGATAGAGTCTACCAACTCCCGGAGAGAGACTGGGATAGAGCCTACCAACTCCAGGAGAGAGAGACTGGGATAGAGTCTACCAACTCCCGGAGAGAGAGACTGGGATAGAGTCTACCAACTCCCGGAGAGAGACTGGGATAGAGTCTACCAACTCCAGGAGAGAGAGACTGGGATAGAGTCTACCAACTCCCGGAGAGAGACTGGGATAGAGTCTACCAACTCCAGGAGAGAGAGACTGAGATAGAGTCTACCAACTCCAGGAGAGAGACTGGGATAGAGTCTACCAACTCCAGGAGAGAGAGACTGGGGTAGAGTCTACCAACTCCAGGAGAGAGAGACTGGGATAGAGTCTACCAACTCCAGGAGAGAGAGACTGGGATAGAGTCTACCAACTCCAGGAGAGAGACTGGGATAGAGTCTGCCAACTCCAGGAGAGAGACTGGGATAGAGTCTACCAACTCCAGGAGAGAGACTGGGATAGAGTCTACCAACTCCCGGAGAGAGAGACTGGGATAGAGTCTACCAACTCCCGGAGAGAGAGACTGGGATAGAGTCTACCAACTCCAGGAGAGAGAGACTGGGATAGAGTCTACAAACTCCAGGAGAGAGTGTGGGATAGAGTCTACCAACTCCAGGAGAGAGAGACTGGGATAGAGTCTACCAACTCCAGGAGAGAGACTGGGATAGAGTCTACCAACTCCAGGAGAGAGACTGGGAAAGAGTCTACCAACTCCAGGAGAGAGACTGGGATAGAGTCTACCAACTCCAGGAGAGAGACTGGGATAGAGTCTACCAACTCCAGGAGAGACAGAGACTGGGATAGAGTCTACCAACTCCAGGAGAGAGACTGGGATAGAGTCTACCAACTCCAGGAGAGAGAGACTGGGATAGAGTCTACCAACTCCAGGAGAGAGACTGGGATAGAGTCTACCAACTCCAGGAGAGAGACTGGGATAGAGTCTACCAACTCCCGGAGAGAGACTGGGATAGAGTCTACCAACTCCCGGAGAGAGAGACTGGGATAGAGTCTACCAACGCCCGGAGAGTGACTGGGATAGAGTCTACCAACTCCAGGAGAGAGACTGGGATAGAGTCTACCAACTCCCAGAGAGAGACTGGGATAGAGTCTACCAACTCCAGGAGAGAGAGACTGGGATAGAGTCTACCAACTCCAGGAGAGAGACTGGGATAGAGTCTACCAACTCCCGGAGAGAGACTGGGATAGAGTCTACCAACTCCCGGAGAGAGACTGGGATAGAGTCTACCAACTCCAGGAGAGAGAGACTGGGATAGAGTCTACCAACTCCAGGAGAGAAAGACTGGGATAGAGTCTACCAACTCCCGGAGAGAGACTGGGATAGAGTCTACCAACTCCCGGAGAGAGAGACTGGGATAGAGTCTACCAACTCCCGGAGAGAGAGACTGGGATAGAGTCTACCAACTCCAGGAGAGAGAGACTGGGATAGAGTCTACCAACTCCAGGAGAGAGAGACTGGGATAGAGTCTACCAACTCCAGGAGAGAGAGACTGGGATAGAGTCTACCAACTCCAGGAGAGAGAGACTGGGATAGAGTCTACCAACTCCAGGAGAGAGACTGGGATAGAGTCTACCAACTCCCGGAGAGAGACTGGGATAGAGTCTACCAACTCCAGGTGAGAGAGACTGGGATAGAGTCTAGCAACTCCCGGAGAGAGACTGGGATAGAGTCTACCAACTCCAGGAGAGAGAGACTGGGATAGAGTCTACCAACTCCAGGAGAGAGACTGGGATAGAGTCTGCCAACTCCAGGAGAGAGAGACTGGGATAGAGTCTACCAACTCCAGGAGAGAGACTGGGATAGAGTCTACCAACTCCAGGAGAGAGAGACTGGGATAGAGTCTACCAACTCCAGGAGAGAGAGACTGGGATAGAGTCTACCAACTCCCGGAGAGAGACTGGGTAGAGTCTACCAACTCCAGGAGAGAGACTGGGATAGAGTCTACCAACTCCAGGAGAGAGAGACTGGGATAGAGTCTACCAACTCCCGGAGAGAGACTGGGATAGAGTCTACCAACTCCAGGAGAGAGAGACTGGGATAGAGTCTACCAACTCCAGGAGAGAGACTGGGATAGAGTCTACCAACTCCAGGAGAGAGAGACTGGGATAGAGTCTACCAACTCCCGGAGAGAGACTGGGATAGAGTCTACCAACTCCAGGAGAGAGACTGGGATAGAGTCTACCAACTCCCGGAGAGAGACTGGGATAGAGTCTACCAACTCCAGGAGAGAGAGAGACTGGGATAGAATCTACCAACTCCAGGAGAGAGAGACTGGGATAGAGTCTACCAACTCCAGGAGAGAGACTGGGATAGAGTCTACCAACTCCAGGAGAGAGACTGGGATAGAGTCTACCAACTCCAGGAGAGACTGGGATAGAGTCTACCAACTCCAGGAGAGAGACTGGGATAGAGTCTACCAACTCCAGGAGAGAGAGACTGGGATACAGTCTACCAACTCCAGGAGAGAGAGACTGGGATAGAGTCTACCAACTCCAGGAGAGAGAGACTGGGATAGAGTCTACCAACTCCCGGAGAGAGACTGGGATAGAGTCTACCAACTCCAGGAGAGAGACTGGGATAGAGTCTACCAACTCCAGGAGAGAGAGACTGGGATACAGTCTACCAACTCCAGGAGAGAGAGACTGGGATAGAGTCTACCAACTCCAGGAGAGAGAGACTGGGATACAGTCTACCAACTCCAGGAGAGAGAGACTGGGATAGAGTCTACCAACTCCAGGAGAGAGAGACTGGGATAGAGTCTACCAACTCCCGGAGAGAGACTGGGATAGAGTCTACCAACTCCAGGAGAGAGACTGGGATAGAGTCTACCAACTCCAGGAGAGAGAGACTGGGATAGAGTCTACCAACTCCAGGAGAGAGAGACTGGGATAGAGTCTACCAACTCCCGGAGAGAAACTGGGATAGAGTCTACCAACTCCAGGAGAGAGAGACTGGGATAGAGTCTACCAACTCCCGGAGAGAGACTGGGATAGAGTCTACCAACTCCAGGAGAGAGACTGGGATAGAGTCTACCAACTCCCGGAGAGAGACTGGGATAGAGTCTACCAACTCCAGGAGAGAGACTGGGATAGAGTCTACCAACTCCAGGAGAGAGACTGGGATAGAGTCTACCAACTCCAGGAGAGAGACTGGGATAGAGTCTACCAACTCCAGGAGAGAGACTGGGATAGAGTCTACCAACTCCAGGAGAGAGACTGGGATAGGGTCTACCAACTCCAGGAGAGAGACTGGGAGAGAGTCTACCAACTCCCGGAGAGAGACTGGGATAGAGTCTACCAACTCCAGGAGAGAGACTGGGATAGAGTCTACCAACTCCCGGAGAGAGACTGGGATAGAGTCTACCAACTCCAGGAGAGAGACTGGGATAGAGTCTACCAACTCCAGGAGAGAGACTGGGATAGAGTCTACCAACTCCCGGAGAGAGACTGGGATAGAGTCTACCAACTCCAGGAGAGAGACTGGGATAGAGTCTACCAACTCCAGGAGAGAGAGACTGGGATAGAGTCTACCAACTCCAGGAGAGAGAGACTGGGATAGAGTCTACCAACTCCAGGAGAAAGAGACTGGGATAGAGTCTACCAACTCCAGGAGAGAGACTGGGATAGAGTCTACCAACTCCCGGAGAGAGACTGGGATAGAGTCTACCAACTCCAGGTGAGAGAGACTGGGATAGAGTCTACCAACTCCCGGAGAGAGACTGGGATAGAGTCTACCAACTCCAGGAGAGAGAGACTGGGATAGAGTCTACCAACTCCAGGAGAGAGAGTGGGATAGAGTCTACCAACTCCCGGAGAGAGAGACTGGGATAGAGTCTACCAACTCCAGGAGAGAGACTGGGATAGAATCTGCCAACTCCAGGAGAGAGAGACTGGGATAGAGTCTACCAACTCCAGGAGAGAGACTGGGATAGAGTCTACCAACTCCAGGAGAGAGACTGGGATAGAGTCTACCAACTCCAGGAGAGAGAGACTGGGATAGAGTCTACCAACTCCAGGAGAGAGAGACTGGGATAGAGTCTACCAACTCCCAGAGAGAGACTGGGTAGAGTCTACCAACTCCAGGAGAGAGACTGGGATAGAGTCTACCAACTCCAGGAGAGAGACTGGGATAGAGTCTACCAACTCCCGGAGAGAGAGAGACTGGGATAGAGTCTACCAACTCCAGGAGAGAGACTGGGTAGAGTCTACCAACTCCAGGAGAGAGACTGGGATAGAGTCTACCAACTCCCGGAGAGAGACTGGGATAGAGTCTACCAACTCCCGGAGAGAGAGAGACTGGGATAGAGTCTACCAACTCCAGGAGACACAGACTGGGATAGAGTCTACCAACTCCCGGAGAGAGACTGGGATAGAGTCTACCAACTCCAGGAGAGAGAGACTGGGATAGAGTCTACCAACTCCAGGAGAGAGACTGGGATAGAGTCTACCAACTCCAGGAGAGAGAGACTGGGATAGAGTCTACCAACTCCCGGAGAGAGACTGGGATAGAGTCTACCAACTCCAGGAGAGAGACAGGGATAGAGTCTACCAACTCCCGGAGAGAGACTGGGATAGAGTCTACCAACTCCAGGAGAGAGAGAGACTGGATAGAGTCTACCAACTCCAGGAGAGAGAGACTGGGATAGAGTCTACCAACTCCAGGAGAGAGACAGGGATAGAGTCTACCAACTCCCGGAGAGAGACTGGGATAGAGTCTACCAACTCCAGGAGAGAGAGAGACTGGGATAGAGTCTACCAACTCCAGGAGAGAGAGACTGGGATAGAGTCTACCAACTCCAGGAGAGAGACTGGGATAGAGTCTACCAACTCCAGGAGACTGGGATAGAGTCTACCAACTCCAGGAGAGAGACTGGGATAGAGTCTACCAACTCCAGGAGAGAGAGACTGGGATAGAGTCTACCAACTCCAGGAGAGAGAGACTGGGATAGAGTCTACCAACTCCAGGAGAGAGAGACTGGGCTAGAGTCTACCAACTCCCGGAGAGAGACTGGGATAGAGTCTACCAACTCCAGGAGAGAGACTGGGATAGAGTCTACCAACTCCAGGAGAGAGAGACTGGGATAGAGTCTACCAACTCCAGGAGAGAGAGACTGGGATAGAGTCTACCAACTCCAGGAGAGAGAGACTGGGATAGAGTCTACCAACTCCCGGAGAGAGACTGGGATAGAGTCTACCAACTCCAGGAGAGAGAGACTGGGATAGAGTCTACCAACTCCCGGAGAGTGACTGGGATAGAGTCTACCAACTCCAGGAGAGAGACTGGGATAGAGTCTACCAACTCCCGGAGAGAGAGACTGGGTAGAGTCTACCAACTCCAGGAGAGAGACTGGGATAGAGTCTACCAACTCCAGGAGAGAGACTGGGATAGAGTCTACCAACTCCAGGAGAGAGACTGGGATAGAGTCTACCAACTCCAGGAGAGAGACTGGGATAGAGTCTACCAACTCCAGGAGAGAGACTGGGATAGAGTCTACCAACTCCAGGAGAGAGACTGGGATAGAGTCTACCAACTCCAGGAGAGAGACTGGGATAGAGTCTACCAACTCCAGGAGAGAGAGACTGGGATAGAGTCTACCAACTCCCGGAGAGAGACTGGGATAGAGTCTACCAACTCCAGGAGAGAGAGACTGGGATAGAGTCTACCAACTCCAGGAGAGAGACTGGGATAGAGTCTACCAACTCCAGGAGAGAGACTGGGATAGAGTCTATCAACTCCCGGAGAGAGAGACTGGGATAGAGTCTACCAACTCCAGGAGAGAGACTGGGATAGAGTCTACCAACTCCAGGAGAGAGGACTGGGATAGAGTCTACCAACTCCAGGAGAGAGACTGGATAGAGTCTACCAACTCCAGGAGAGAGAGACTCGGGATAGAGTCTACCAACTCCCGGAGAGGAGACTGGGATAGAGTCTACCAACTCCCGGAGAGAGACTGGGATAGAGTCTACCAACTCCCGGAGAGAGAGACTGGGATAGAGTCTACCAACTCCCGGAGAGAGACTGGGATAGAGTCTACCAACTCCAGGAGAGAGACTGGGATAGAGTCTACCAACTCCAGGAGAGAGACTGGGATAGAGTCTACCAACTCCAGGAGAGAGACTGGGATAGAGTCTACCAACTCCAGGAGAGAGACTGGGATAGAGTCTACCAACTCCCGGAGAGAGACTGGATAGAGTCTACCAACTCCAGGGAGAGAGACTGGGATAGAGTCTACAACTCC
>NC_141016.1:0-118284 GCF_052327205.1 Somniosus microcephalus | reverse complement strand
TCCTCCAATTAAATATTGGGAAGACCGAAGTCATTGTCTTTGGTCACGCCACAAACTCCAGTTCGCCTTGCTCACGATTCGATCTCTCTCCCTGACACCCGTCTAGGGCTGACCAAGTCTGTTTGCAGCCTTGGTGTCATATTTGATCACGAATTGAGCTCCCTAGCTCATATCTGTTCTGTCACTAAGACCACCCATTTCCACCTTCATAAAATCGTCCGTCCCCGCCCTTACCTCAACTTATCTGCTGCTGAAACCATCATCCATGCCTTTATCACCTCTAGAATTGACTATTCCAAGGCACTCCTGGCCGACCTCCCGAGTTCTATCCTCCATAAACTTGATGTCATCCAAAACTATGCCACCCGTGAGCTAACTCGCACCAAGTCCCATTCACCCGTCTCCCCTGTGCTCGCTGACCTACATTGGCTCCCAGTTAAGCAATGCATTAATTTTAAAACTCTCATCCTTGTTTTCAAATCCCTCCATGGCCTCGCCCCTCCTTATCCCTGTAATCTCCTCCAGCCCTATAATCCCCTAGACCTCTGAGCTCCACCTATTCTGGGATTTTGAACATCCCCGAGTTTAAATGCTCCTCCATTGGAGATTGTGCCTTCAGCTTCCTGGGTCCTATGCTCTGGAATTCCCTCCCTAAATCTCTCCACCTCTCCACATCTCTTTCCCCCTTTTAAACGCTCCTTAAAACCTACCTCTTCAGCCAAACTGTGATAAATCCATGAAGTGGAACAAGGACTCAAAGAGGCGAGGTAGTAGAATTAACACGAGTACTTTATTAACAACTGGGAAACAAATACAAACAGGCCTGCATCCAGCATCCTGGCATTCCACCTTGTGCTGACCTAACAGGAAGCAAAACCCCTGACCTTAACAGGAAGCAAACCCCTGACCTTAGCAGCAGCATTGGCTACAGCACCACCTGGTGGATAACCTTAATCATAACATCCCAGATTACTATATCCCTCCTCCCTTAAGATTTCAGTATGAATTTCTTAACCAACAACTATTCCCAAGGGTCACATAAGAAGCCTCCATTCACCATGTTCCATACTTGACGAATCTAACAGGTCAGTATCAATCTCTCTGGTGGCTTGCGAGTCCTTTGTGAACGTCTGACAGTAAAGTCCCTGCTTGTTTGTGGTGAAGCCACCAGCTGCTCCTGAGCAGTGCTCGGAGTATCTGACTCTGCAACGATGGTTTCCTCTTGATGAATGGGCTCCTGTGGAATTGTCTCTGTCCCTGGTGGTGGCACCACAGATGTACTTGGATCACTGGGGGCAAACCTGTCCTCAGCCATTGCATCTGGAACTTTCATTTCAATTTCCCCATGTCTGGTAAGTATCTGATCTACATGTCTGCATACTACCCTACCATCACCCAACATGACCTTGTATGATACGTGACTGGTCATTGAGTCTATGAAGCCAGGTATCCACTTGGGTCCATAACTGAAATTCCTGGTAAGGACCGCATCTCCTTCTCCAAAATTTCGGCTCTTTGTTCTTTTGTCATGGTTCTCTTTTTGTTTGTTTTGTCTGTTTTCCATTTTCCTTTTTAGGTCTGGGTGGACAAGGTCAAGAGTGGAGCGTAGTCTACGACCTAATAACATCTCAGCAGGAGAGAGTCCTGTGGTGGATTGAGGTGTTATTCTGTAGCTGAACAGAACCCGTGACACTTTGGCTGCTAAACTCCCTTCTGCACTTTTTTTCATCATCTCTTTAAATGTTTGTACGGCTCTCTCCGCAAGTCCATTTGAGGACGGATGATATGGAGCCGAGGTCACCTGCACTATGCCATTTTTTCTCAAGAACTCTTTTGTCTCTATACTCACAAAACAAGTGGCATTGTCACTTACCACGATCTCCGGTAGCCCTTGATTACTGAAGCTCCAATGCAGGCAGTCTATAGTAGTAGTGGCGGAAGCACAATTTACAGGATAAACATCCATCCATTTGGAATGTGCATCAATGATTATGAGGAACATCTTCCCCATGAATGGACCCGCATAATCTAAGTGCAATCTTCACCATGCTTTATCCGGCCACTCCCAGGGGTGGAGAGGAGCCGCTGCTGGTGCCTTCCGGTGTTCCTGACAAGTGCTGCATGTCTTGACTAGATTTTCTATCTCCTCATCTAGCTTTGGCCACCACAAGTAACTCCTAGCCAAGGCTTTCATACGCGAGACCCCAGGATGACACTGATGTAGTTGCTCTAGGATAGACTGTTGTGCTGGCTATGGAATAATCACTCATGCTCTCCACAACACGCAACCATCCTGCACACTCAGCTCTGTCTTCCTGACACTGTAGGGTGTGAAGTCAGCCACTTCCGGATGCTGTGGCCATCCCCTCGCCGCATATTCTTGAACTCTAGACAGTACTGGATCTTTACCTGTCCATGTTCTTACTTGCTCTGCAGTCAAAAGTGCCATGTCAGTGTCCTCCAACATCAAAACTCTGTCCTCTGGAGCTGCACGGATAGGTGTGCCTGGCAGTGGAAGACGGCTCAAGGCATCTGCGTTCCCATGGTACTTGCCCACCATGTAGACGATGATATACACATATGCCCTCAACGTCACGGCCCACCTCTGGATCCGGGGTGACACCATCTGTGGAACTGCTTTCATTTCATTGAAAAGAGAGAGAAGAGGTTTATGATCAGTGCATATGGTGAACTTCCTGCCATATATGTACTTGTGGAACCTCTGTAACCCAAACATTACTGCTAACCCCTCTTTGTCTAACTGGGAATAGTTTTTTTCCGCTGGTGTTAGAGTTCGGGACATAAACCCTATTGGTCTTTCAGTTCCATCTTCCATGCAGTGTGAAAGAACTGCCCCCACCCCGTAAGGTGAAGCGTCACAAGAGAGAATGATGCCTTTCTCTGCATTGTAGTGAACCAGCACATCTGACGACAGCATCAGTTTCTTGGACTGTTCAAATGAAACCCCCTGCTCCTCTCCCCACTGCCATGGTGTCTCCTTGCGCAGTAGCTTGTGATGAGGTGCTAACACAGTTGACAAGTTTGGTAAAAACCTGTTATAATAGTTCAGCAGTCCCAGGTAATCTTTTAACTCAGCCACATTTGTAGGAGCAGGGGCGTCCTGCAGTGCTTGTACCTTCTCCTTGAGTGGATGGAGCCCGGTGGCATCCACTCTGTGCCCCAGGAACACTGCCTCATTCCCCAGGAAAGTGCACTTACTCCTCTTGAGCGGGAACCCTGCCCTCTCCAATCTCTGTAGTACCTCTCTCAGGGTGCTCAGATGCTCCTGGTCGGTTCTTCCCATCACCAGAATGTCATCCAGATAGATGGAAACATGTGGAATCCCTTGCAGTACACCTTCGATTGTCCTCTGGAAGATAGCTATACTAGATGAGACACCAAAAGGTAAGCGGTTATATGTAAACAAGCCCTTGTGTGTATTTATGGTGACATACTTCTTTGATTCGTCATCCAGTGTAATCTGCAAGTAGGCATGACTCATATCCAACTTTGTGAATTTCTTTCCTCCAGCCAGGTTTGCAAAGAGATCCTCTGTTTTGGGAATAGGATACTGCTCTAGTTTGGACACCCGATTGACAGTCAATTTATAGTCTCCACAGAGTCTTACCGAATTATCCAGTTTTAAAACAGGTACTATGGGAGCTGCCCAGTCCGAACATTTCACTGGCTCCAGTATGTTCTCTCTCAATAGACGGTCAAGCTCAGCCTCTACCTTTGGCTTCATGGCATAAGGCACAGGTCGTTGTTTAAAAAACCTTGGCGGTGCCTCCTTGTCTACATAAATCTTAGCTGGGGGGCCATTAAATGTGCCAAGTTCCTCCTTGAACACATTCTCATGTTCACTCAACACTTCTTGCAAAGTCAACTGTTTGCCCGCATCTAATTGATTTACTGCTCCCCAGTCTAATGTAAGTTCTTTTATCCAGCCCTGACCTAACAGGTTTGGTCCGGTACCTGATACTGTAACTACAGGTAGCTGTTCCACTGTGTCCCTGTGTTGCACAGTTACCTTAGCTGTACCTAATGTCACTACTCGTTCACCTGTATATGTTTTAAGATGCAGGGAGCAAGGCTTTAACTCTGGAACTTTTGCACGTTTCCACAATTTTGAGCACTCTGCCTTGTTCATTATGGTCACGCCGCACCCTGTATCCACTTCAAAGTTCACCTTAGAGTCATTTACTGTCAGTTGCAATGTGATAGGAGCCACTTTTGGAATGTTCTCTAACATGCTATACATTATGAACATGTCCTGTTCTTCCTCAGCTTCCCCGCTGATGTGGTGTGCTCCATGTTTGTTCACTTCTCTCCCTTGGTTTTGCTGTCCTCCCCCTTTTGGTTTGGATTCCTCCACAGGTGATTTCACCCTGCAAGCTCATTTTATGTGTCCTTGTTTCCCACACTGGTAGCACTTTTCCTCCAGAAACCGGCATTCACCCACCAGGTGATCACCCTTGCATCTATAACATGCCTTCACATGGTCACGTTGTGGTTTCTGACACATGTTCAACAACCTGACCTGCAACTTGTGTAGCATAAGCCCAGTCTGAACCCTGTATTTCTTTTACATCTTGGTTCGCTGTCTCTATGGCTTGAGCAAGTTCCAATGCTTTTTCATAAGTAAGCCCAGTCTCGGATAATAATCTACACTGCATTTGGTTGTCCATAATTCCGCAAACTAGCCTATCTCGCAGCATTTCCTTCAGGTTGTTCCCATAATTGCAATCTTGTGCTAATTTACGCAACACTGCTACATAGTCCATTGCGCTCTCTTCCTCTTTTCTGTTCCTTGAATTAAACTTAAACCGCTGTACAATCTCACTAGGCTTAGGGTTGAAATGTTCTTTTAGCAAGTCCACTAATTCAACAAATGATCTGTCTCCAGGCTTTTCAGGACTGAGCAGATTCTTCATCAAACTGTAGGTTTTGCTTCCCACTGAACTAAGCAGAATGGCTTTCCTTTTTCTGGCATCATTTATTTCATTTGCTTCGAAAAAGTAACCCAACACTTTACAGAATTCCTCCCAGGTTTGTGCTTGAATATCAAAAGCGGAGACCGTTCCTACTGTGGCAGCCATGCTCTCTTCCAACTGGTAGCTAACCGTAGCTCGTGATTTTGTTGTTTAAACGTCCCGGCAGACTTTTCTTCTTTATTCAGGGTCCTTTTGTTACCTCGTTGCCAAATGTGATAAATCCATGAAGTGGAACAAGGACTCGAAGAGGCGAGGTAGTAGAATTAACACGAGTACTTTATTAACAACTGGGAAACACATACAGACAGGCCTGCATCCAGCATCCTGGCATTCCGCCTTGTGCTGACCTAACAGGAAGCAAAACCCCTGACCTTAACAGGAAGCAAACTCCTGACCTTAGCAGCAGCATTGGCTACAGCACCACCTGGTGGATAACCTTAATCATAACATCCCAGATTACTATCCAAACTTGGCCTTATATGGCTCGCTGTCAAATTTAGTTTTTTTTATATAACACTCCTGTGAACCTCCTTGGGATGTGTTAATCCATTAAAGGTGCTATATAAATATAACTTGTTGTTGTTGACACTCCAGTGCAGTACTGAGGGAGGGCTGCACAGTCGGAGATGCTGTCTTTCAGATGAGACCTTAAACCCTCTCGTTAAATGCTCTTGTTAAATGTTATGCGTTAAAGAGGTCTGCCCTCTCAGGAGGATGAAAGAGGTCCCATGGCATTATTTGGAAGAAGAGCAGGGGAGATATCCCTGGTGTCCTGGGCAAATATTTATCCTTCAATCAACATCACTAAAATAGAAGATCTGGTCATTATCACATTGCTGTTTGTGGGAGCTTGCTGTGCGTAAATTGGCTGCTGTGTTTCCTACCTTACAACAGCGACTTCACTTCAAAAGTACTTCATTGGTTGTAAAGCGCTTTGAGAGGTCCTAAGGTTATGAAAGGCACTATAGAAATGCAAGTCTTTCATTTTTTTGACTGAAAGGTTTTACACTTGGCATGATTGGGATGAAATGCTTGACCAGGGGCAACTTGATGCAGACCCACTGGGGCAAAAGATTCAAAGGTCCGTCTCTTTCTGCACAAACACTTCTCAGGGAATTCTATAACACAGGAGGAGGCCATTTGGCCCATCAAGCCTGAAAGAGCTATCCCCTTAATTCAGTTCCCCCGCCCTTTCCCCCAGTCGCCCATCTCCCCCGTGCTAGCTCTCTGAAAGAACTCTCCCCGTAGTCCCAATCCCATGCCCTCTCCCCAAACTTTAAAAAAAGTTTCCCATTTCAAATATTTCTCCACTTCCCTTTTAAAATCTATTCTGGATTCTGCTTCCCCCAGTGTCCTTGGCCAGATCTTCCACGTCCCAACAACCCTCTGCGTAAAGACAGTCTGTCTGAACATCTGGTCAGTGTACATCGTACAAAGGGAAGAACAGATGAGAGAGGCCATTCGACCCATCTAGCTAAACATTCCACATAGTCCCGGGATTCTCCGTCAGACCATCCCTCTGCCTCTTGAATGACTCCAAGGTTTTTGACCCCACTCCCCGACCTGGATCCAATCCCAGGTTTCGATCGCTGTCTGTGAATTACTTCAGTCCTGAACTCCACGTTTTCCTTCGTCCCACCATTGACGCCCGTGACTTCAGGCACCTAGGCGCTAAGTTCCGGAATTCCCTCCCTAAACCTCTCCGCCTCTCTCTCTCCTTAAAGACACTCTTTAAAACCTGCCTTGTTAACCAAGCTTTTAGTCACCTGTCCAGATATCCCCTTCTGTGGTTTGGTGCATTGGGACATTTTACTACGTGAAAGGCGCTATATAAATGCACGTTGTTGTTGTAACATTGATCTGGGCCCAGTCATAATGAAACCAAGGAGGATCATTCAACAAGGCATACAGCGTGCGGGCAATAAATGTGTTACATTCCGATAAATAAACATGCCCTTTGAACCTGGTACACCCCAGCCCTGCTGTGTGGCCACACCTTAAACTGAGACACTGCCTTACTCTGTGCAGCCAACATGATCGAATAGTAATGAACAGAAATGTGGTGCCACTCAACTTTGATATCAGATCTGAATGTTCTTTCTGATTGTTGCGCCTTTTTTATGCTGTGAAATATTGCAAGAAGCATATGGCTTATGTATGATATTACACTTATTAACATAAGGGATTAAAATGTTCTGTCTGTTATGTACATTTATATCTATATTAAACATCTTACATCTGTGCACAATTTGTGTCTCCAAAGCGTTTCCCCCCATTGTGAAAATTCCTGTGTCCACATTTATAATGGAAACTTCTTATGTAAACATGTCACATTATAATTACACCCTCCTACCAGTGGTGGCGCTATAATGTTTCAGTTTTGCATTTCAGAGGAAATCTTCCCACTGTGTTTATGATATTATTAACACACAGTCAATGGTGGAACCTTCCTGCTCTGTTTATGATTTTTTAAAAATTAATTCCTGGGAGGAGTGTGTCGCTGACAAGGCCAGCATTTATTGCCCTTCCCTAATTGCCCCTGAGAAGGTGGTGGTGAGCCGCCTTCTTGGACCGCTGCAGTCCTTGTGGTGATGGTACTCCCACAGTGCTGTTAGGGAGGGAGTACCAGGATTTTGACCTAGCGACGATGAAGGAATGGCGATATATTTCCAAGTCAGTATGGTGTGTAACTTGGATGGGATCTTGCAGCTGATGGTATTCCCATGCGACTGCTGCCCTTGTCCTTCTAGGTAATAGAGATTGAGGGTTTGGGAGGTGCTGCTGAAGAAGCCTTAGTGAGTTGCGCCAGTGCATCTTGTAGATGGTACACACTGCAGCCACGGTACGCCGTTGGTGGAGGGAGTGAATGTTTAAGGTGGTGGATGGGGTGCCAATCAAGCGGGCTAATTTGTCCTGGATGGTGTTGAGCTTCTTGAGGGTTGTTGGAGCTGTACTCATCCAGGCAAGTGGAGAGTATTCCATCACATTCCTGACTTGTAGATGGTGGAAAGGCTTTGGGGAGTCAGGAAGTGAGATACTAGCAGCAGAATACCCAGCCTCTGACCTGCTCTTGTTGCTCTAGTATTTATGTGCTTGGTCCAGTTAAGTTTCTGGTCAATGGCCACTCCCAGAATGTTGATGCTGGGGGAATTCGGTGATGGTAATTCCGTTGAATGTCAAGGGGCGGTGGTTGGACTCTCATTTGTTGGAGAGAGTCATTGCCTGGCACTTGTGTGGCGTGAATGTTAATTGCCACTTATCAGTCCAAGCCTGAATGTCCTCCAGGTATTGTTGCTTTCGGGCATGAACTGATTCATTATCTGAGGTGTAGCGAATGGAACTGAACATTGTGCAATCAAGACACAGGTACCGGGGGCTTCTTCCCACTGTGTTTCTGATGTTGTTAAGACACAGGCACCAGGAGTACTCTTCCTGCAGTGTTAACAATGTTGTTACGACAGAGGATTGGGGAAATCTTCCCTTCTCCCCTCAACTTGAGGGCAGGGCCTGGCCTGGCAGTGAGAGCCTCTTTCACATTCTCCAGTGTCTCACTGTGACAGAGAGAACATGACTAAGAGCGTGTGGGCGTGAGAAGGGGAATGTGAGAGAAGGATAGCAGGTGTGCATCAATGGACGTGTTACAGTGCGAGAAAGAGAGTGAGTGTGAGAGTGAATGGGTGTGTTACAGTGCAAGGAAAGTGAGTGTGTGAGTCAGAGTATGTGTGAGAGATTAAGGATAATGAGCATGCTTGTGAGAATGTGAAAGCTGGGTCGCGAGTGTGAATGAATGGGTGTGTCACAGTGCAAGGAGAGTGAGTAGTAGGTAGTAAGTGTGTGAATGAGAGTGTGCGCATGTAAAGGACTGAGGACAACGAGAGTGTGTTCTTGTGAGTGAGAGTGTCTGTGCACAAGCGTGTGTCCATGCAGGAGTATCCATGCACCAGATTAGTGTTTGCACCAGACTTCTCCGTTTTATGTGTAAAGGACTGAATGTCCCAGGGAGTCGAGCCTAGGGGCACTACCTGTTCCTTCAGGTGGAGAGAGAGGGTCCCCACAGTAGGTCACATCCCCTCGCGGCTCAGCATTCAATCTCAATATATAGCGCCTTTCACCACCTCAGGACATCCCAAAAGCACTTTACAGCCAATGAAGTACTTTGGAAGTGTTGTCACTGTTGTAATGTAGGAAACAGGGCAGTCAATTTGCGCACAGCAAGCTCCCACAAACAGCGATGTGATAATGACCAGATCATCTATTTTTTAGTGATGTTGGTAGAGGTATAAATATTGGCCAGGTCACCGGGCTAACTCAGAACACAGAACACAGAATCCCCACAGTGCAGATAGAGACCATTTCGGCTCATCGAGCCTGCACCGACGCATATCCCACCCTATCCCCGTAACCCCACGTATTTAATCCCCTAACACTAAGGGTCAATTTATCATAGCCAAATCAACCTAACCCGCACATCTTTGGACTGTGGGAGGAAACCAGAGCACCCGGAGGAAACCCAAGCAGACACAGGGAGAATGTGCAAACTCCACACAGACAGTCGCCCGAGGCCAGATTTGAACCCGGGTCCCTGGCGCTGTGAGGCAACAGTGCTAACCACTATGCCACCGTGCCCCCCTCCCTGATCTTTTTCAAAATAGTGGCTGTTGAATCTTTTACGTCCACCTGAGAGGGCAGATGTGCCAATGCGCAATTGGCTGCCGCGTTTCCTACATTATAACGGTGATTACACTTCAATAATACTCAATTGTCTGTAAAGTGCTTTGGGACATCCAGTGGTCGCATATAAATACAAGACTTTCACGTCTCACCCAAAAGACGGCACCTCTGACAGTGCAGCACTCCCTTAGTACTGCACTGGGAGTGTCAGCCTGCATTATGGGGTTCATTTCTTTGGAGTGGGAGCTTGAACCCATGGCCTTCTGACCCACAGCCAAGAGAGAGTGCTAAACCCACTGAGCCACGGTAGAAACTCCATGTCAACAGCTACCCAGCTTTCAGCAGAAATAGCGCCAGAGTGTCAGGAACACAAAGAGTTAACAGTTTGCTTATAGCTGAAGTCATAGTGACGTTTTCTCACTAGTTCCCCATTTCTTCATTTGACTCACAGTGGCACATCAGCACTTTCTAATTAAATAAACAGAGGGAGCAATACAGGAAATGGCCATTCGGCCCATCAGTGCACGTCAGCAACATCAGGAACGGATTGCCTGGCAATTTATCACATTGACATTTGCGGGATGTTGCTGTGCACAATTTGGCTCCCGCGTTCCCTACATTTCAACACTGACTACATTTCTAAAGTACTTGAATGGCTTTGGGACATCCTGAGGTTGTGAAAAGCGCTTTAGAATTGCAAGTCTTTCTCACCATCCTGTTGGAAATGTCCATTCTGGAATAGATATTGAGCATGATGGATGCCCGACTTATCTAGAGAAGTGGTATTGTGCTGAGGTGGTGAAAGGCGCCATAGCCACAAGTCTTTCTTTTTTTTTCTTTCTTAGAGCCTTGTAATTAGTCTGTGAAGATACTGTCTAGAAGCAGATTTGAGATCAGGAAATCCTACTTCCTCCTGTCACTTCTCCAAGTTAATATCATCGTCTGGTCGGACATATTTATAGTTAATAGTCTTTTCAAAAGATCATTCTCATTGAGCTATGACTGGGGACCAAATTCAGCAGTGAACCAGCGTACTGACTCATTCCAAGTCGAATAGCAAATTCAATAGTAACTTTTTAAAGGAATTGAATAAACACTTGAATGGGAAAAGTTGGCAGGGCAATGGGAAAAGAGCAGTTGATTGGGCTACATTGGATAGCTCCTCCAAGAGCTGGCACAGGCGTGATGGACCGAATGGCCTCCCACTATGCTGTAAGATTTTATGGTTCTATGAATTAAGTTCCTTATCATCATCTCCTTACCTTTACTGCTGGAATCATGAATATCATGAGAACAGGGAACAAGAGGTGTTTGCCATCACTGTTTAGTGTGAGGTCCAGTTCCGTTTCAACAAACCCACAGCGAGACCGCCTGTAAAATTCATGAACCCAACACAGCTGCACCTCTGACACATTCAGAGCTCAGGCTAGAGGTGCTTTGCTACTGTGAATCAAAGGGGGGGATTTTAAACCCCCAAAAAACTAATTTCACTTTCTTAACACTTTATCCTCCCACCCGCCTCCAACCCGCCTCCATTCCACCCACATTTTGCACCTGACCACAACACCGCTGGCCCCCACCCTACTCCTCCTTCCTTCCTCTCTGCAGCCTAGTGCCACAGGCCTACCCGCCCGCAGCCAGCCAGCCTCTCCATCAGTCTGGCTGCGGGTTGGAAACAGGCTTTAAATGAAGATCAGGGCCTGTGGGAAACCTGTTCTTCTGGGTTTCCCGACTGCTTCTAGCTCCCCTGCTCCCAACCCACCTCCCGATTAAAATTCCAGCCAAGGTGTCTGCTGGAGTAGTGCCAGTGCTGAGCTTGGGGGCAAGTCAGTCGACAATGCTGCATTGGAATCAACCTACAACAATGGCCCGTATTTTCCGACCCCTACGGGTGTGTAAGCGCTGTGTACACACCCGTAGGGACATCGGAAATGTTGGCTTCAGGCATGTACAGCACATGCGCTAAAAACCGACATTTCCGATCTGTCATGAATCCTCTCGACAGATCATCCGCCTGCCATGGACAAGGGCCTCTGCGGGGGGGAGAGTTCCACTTTCTGGAGAACCTCCACCCACTGAAAACCCTAGAAATCTTATGCCTGGAAAAAGCAAACGTAAGGCCTGCTTTTACCAGCATAAGAGTTAAAAAAGTAAAAAATATAATATTATTTCACTCATTTATAATTTTAAAATAGTTTTAAAAAAGGGAAGTTTATTTCTAGCCCTGTAAAAATCTTTAAAAAATGTTATCAAAAAATTAAATTTTTGTTTAAAATATTTAATTTCATGTAATTTTAACTCATTTTAAAAACATGATGGTTCTTTTAAAATGTATTTCAAGTTTTAGTGTGTTTTTGGGGTGATCTCCATTCATACTTTTGATGGGTCTATCTGTCAAAAGTATGAAGGGAGATTCCCTTCACCTATTGGCTGGCCTGGCCCACGTGATCCCAGGGATGCTTGCGAACCACTTGCGCCCCTGGGATACGTGGGCCCTGCGCATTCCGAGTGTGGAGAGGCCCAGCATCGGAAGTGTCCAGAACTCGGGAGCCTTCAGGTAAGAGCGTAGATTTATTTCCGATAGGAGTCCTCCGCACGCGGGAGGCCTCCGATCGGAAATTATGGGCCAATATTGTTGGATCTAAAATAACCCCTTAGACAATGAGCTAAACACGATTAAAATCACTAAGGAGGTGATACTCGGTAAAATAAGGGACTTAAGGCGGATAAATCCCCCGGACCTGATGGCCTACATCCTAGGGTCTTGAGAGAAGTAGCGGTAGGGATTCTGGATGCATTGGTGATTATTTTCCAAAATTCCCTGGACTCAGGAAAGGTCCCGGCAGATTGGAAAACTGCTAATGTAACACCCTTATTTAAGAAGGGAAGTAGACAAAAAGCTGGAAACTATAGACCAGTTAGCCTAACATCTGTGGTTGGTAAAATGTTGGAGTCCATTATTAAGGAAACAGTAACAGAGCATTTGGATAAACATAATTTAATAGGACAGAGTCAGCATGGTTTTATGAAGGGGAAGTCATGTTTGACAAATTTGCTCGAATTCTTTGAGGACGTAACATACAGGGTGGATAAAGGGGAACCAGTGGATGTAGTGTATTTGGACTTCCAAAAGGCATTGACAAGGTGCCACACAAAAGATTACTGATCAAGATAAAAAATCATGGGATTGGGGGTAATATACTGGCATGGGTGGAAGATTGGCTATCTAACAGAAAACAAAGAGTTGGGATAAATGGTTCGTTCTCAGGCTGGCAACCAGTAACTAGTGGTGTTCCGCAGGGGTCAGTGCTGGGACCCCAACTCTTTACATTCTATATTAATGATTTGGAGGAAGGGACCAAGTGCAACATATCCAAGTTTGCAGACGATACAAAGATGGGAGGGAAAGCAGTGAGTGAGGAGGACATAAAAAACCTGCAAAAGGACATAGACAGGCTAAGTTAGTGGGCAGAGATTTGGCAGATGGAATATAATATTGGAAAGTGTGAGGTTATGCACTTTGGCAGAAAAAATCAAAGAGCAAGTTATTATCTAAATGGAGAGAAACTACAAAGTGCTACAGTACAAAGGGATCTGGGGGTCCTGGTGCATGAAACACAAAAAGTTAGTATGCTGGTACAGCAGGTGATCAGGAAGGCCAATGGAATCTTGGCTTTTATTGCAAGGGGGATGGAGTATAAAAACAGGGAAGTTTTGCTGCAGTTATACAGGGTATTGGTGAGGCCACACCTGGAATACTGCATGCAGTTTTGGTTTCCATATTTAAGAAAAGATATACTTGCTCTCGAGGCGGTTCAGAGAAGGTTCACTCGGTTGATTCCGGAGATGAGGGGGTTGACGTATGAGGAAAGGTTGAGTAGGTTGGGCCTCTACTCATTGGAGTTCAGAAGAGTGAGAGGCGATCTTATCGAAACATATAAGATTGTGAGGGGGATTGATCGGGTGGATGCGGTGAGGATGTTTCCACTGATGGGTGAGACTAAAACTAGGGGGCATAATCTTAGAATAAGGGGCTGCCCTTTCAAAACTGAGATGAGGAGAAACTTCTTTACTCAGAGGGTAGTAAATCTATGGAATTTGCTACCCCAGAGAGCTGTGGAAGCTGCAACATTAAATAGATTTAAAACGGAGATAGACAGTTTCCTAGCAGATAAAGGAATTAGGGGTTACGGGGAGAGGGCAGGGAAGTGGACGTGAGTCTAGGTTCGGATCAGCCATGATCCTATTCAATGGCGGAGCAGGCCCGATGGGCCGTATGGCCTACTCCTGCTCCTACTTCTTATGTTCTTTTGTTCTTATGTAATGAGGATCCAACGACACTCCTTAGACAGTGAAGAAACAAAGTGATTCCTTAGACAATGAGAATCTGGGGCGTGCAACCAAACTGCTTATAATGAGGGTGGCGTGCCTCAGATTTAACCAGCATTGTAAATTTAACTGTGGCTGGTCGCGTTTCTCAGGCCTCAGGGAATCCGACAGCTAATGAGAGGCGAGGACTTCTGGATCCAGGAGGTTAGTGCCTTTACACTTACCTCCTGGATCCAGCGTCCCTGCCTCACCTAACCCCCGTGATAGGAGAGCCCCCACGAGGCATCCGATCCCCTCCATGAGGCCTCTGATCGCATTCCCGGACTCCCCCGACAACCGATGATCTTTAGGCTGGCCCCCGATGTGCTCTCCCTTCCCCCCCACCGATACTCGAGTCCTGCCCCCGTCCACCCACCACCCCCCTCGCTATTCCTCCATCCCTTTGCCCTGCGCCTAGTACCACAGGCCTACCCACCCGCAGCCAGCCCGCCTCTCCATCAGGCTGGCTGCGGGTGGGGAACAGAGATTTTTAAATGCAAGTCAGGCCCTGCTGTTAAATTCGTGGCTGTTAACTTGCTTTAACCTAAGACCCAATTAACACTAACTTAACAGAAACTATAAACTGGCAATCTTAGAATTAAACTACGGTCTAGCAACGCTCAATACTAAAAATTAGTAAAAGAAATTTCGTTGGTTATGTTCCTATTGCTCACTTTCCCACATACAAGAAGCAGATCAGAGATAAGGCTGAGACAGATCGGAGCTGCCCTTTTCTCTTCCTGAGCATTTCTAGCAAATCAAGGGCAGTTCAGCCATAAACACGGCCATCCAAGACGTAACTTAACACCTGCAATTTGAAAGTGGTGGATTTTTCAGAATATCTGTCAAAAAAAAACTTTGGGGTCCTTGAACTCTCTGCAATGCCTGATCCGCAAAATACCATATTCTTACAGTCGCCGCCTTGAGGGGGAGGATCTATCTCCAACCCATTCACTCAGGCTGGAATATTCCTATTGGCGGGCGTGCGGGTTTGGGGGCGGGGCGGCAGTAAAACCGCCAGAAATAGGGAGCGCATCGGGAACCCGCCGTCACCCTGCCGCGTCGAGCATTTAACTGGGGCGGCTTTGACGGCGCGACACGGACCTCATCCGCAGAGGTGGGCGACCTCATTGAAATCATTAAATGCTTGTTTACAGACCCTTTAGAGTGATTTTAAAGCCAGCCTCTGAGTTTAAATGCAAGAGCAGAGGTTTCACGAAGGTCAGGTGCCTTGCCTGCAAAGGGGAGACGGAAGCTCAGTGGCCATTGGCGAGTTCATTCATTGACAGCTGGGAAATGCACATAAATGCTGCAACATAACACCTCATTACTTGCGTCATGGAAAGGCTCTTGCTCACTCCATTTCGTCCACAGATTTAGGTGTCAGCAGTTTGCAGGTCAGTTTTGAAACCTCGGAAGCCACTCTCACCATATTGCTACTCTGTATCAGGACATTGAGGGATTGGCCCTCTCAGCTCCACTTTACCTGCCATCTACTACATCAGCATGGGCGCCGCTTATACTGTCTCACCTTGGTCCTCCTAATTGGACCAAGATGAGCCCCACCATCAGCAGCAGCCACACCAGCAGCAACAACCACAACAGCAGCCTTCTCCTCAACGACCTGATGTTCCAAAGGCGAGAGGGGAGCACCACAGGGCTGCAGCGTGCTGCAGGTGATACCCCCAACACAGGGTATACAGGCAGAGGATGAGCTTCCTCAACATGACTGAGCAACAGTGCTTCAGGAGGCTCAAGCTATCGTGCCAGGTTGTCGCAGGCATTTGTAGCTTGCTGGAACAAAACCTGCTGGCCAGAAGTCCTGGTGGGCAGTCCTTACCAGTGATGGTCAAAGTCACCACCGCCCTCAACTCCTTCGTCTCAGGCGCCTTCCTAGAATCATTTGTGGGATCTTGCCATCGGCCACCCACAGATGCATTACCCAGGTGACTGATGCCATATTTCACTTCCCCTCTGAACTTTCTATATTCAGCCTGGTTCGCACTTATTTTCTCAACGTGACATCTGTCATACGCCCCCTTTTTCTCCTTCATCTTACTCTCTATCTCTTTCGTCACCCAGGGAGTTCTCACTTTGGTTGCCGTACCTTTCCCCCTCGTGGGAATGAACCTCGACTGTACCCGAACCATCTCCTCTTTAAAGGCAGCCCATTGTTCAATTACAGTTTTGCCTGCCGATCTTTGATTCCAATTTACCTGGGCCATATCCGTTCCCAACCCACTAAAATTGGCCTTCCTCCAATTAAGCATTTTTACTCTAGATTGCACCCTGTCCTTGTTCATAGCTAATCTAAACCTAATGGTACTATGATCACTGTTCCCTAAATGTTCTCCTACTGACACTTGCTCCTCTTCACCCATCTCATTCCCCAGAACGAGATCCAGCAATGCCTCCATCCTCTTTGGGCCGGAAACGTACTGATCAAGAACGTTCTCCTGAGCACACTTCAGAAATTCTTCCCCTTCTCTGCTCTTTACATTATTACTATCCCAATCTATATTAGGATAGCTGAAGTCCCCCATTATCACTACGCTATAGTTCTTACCCCTCTCTGTAATTTCTCTGCAAATTTGCTCCTCTATATCCTTCCAAATACTTGGTGGCCTATAGAATACATCTAGTAGTGTAATGGCGCTTCTGTTGTTTCTTAACTGTAACCAAATAGATTGTGTCCTTGGCCCCTCCAGGATGTCCTCTCTCTCTCTCCAGCACGGTAATCTTCCCCTTAATCAATACTGCCACCCCATCTCCTTTCTTTCCTTTCCTATCTTTCTTGAACACCTTATATTCAGGAATATTTAAAACACAATCCTGTCCTTTTTTGTGCCAGGTCTCTGTTATCGCCACAACATCATATTCCCATGTGGATATCTGCGCCTGCAGTTCACTAACCTTATTCACCACGCTTCGTGCATTCACACATAAAAACCGGAGAGAGGCGAGGCCCGAGACCAGTCGGGACCAGCGGGAGCAGCGTGGTGAGACCGGTATAAAAACTGGAGAGAGGCGAGGCCCGAGACCAGTCGGGACCAGCGGGAGCAGTGAGTCGGAGCCCGGTATAAAACCCGGAGAGCAGCGAGGCCCGAGACCAGTCGGGACCAGCGGGAGCAGTGAGTCGGAGCCCGGTATAAAAACCGGAGAGCAGCGAGGCCCGAGACCAGTCGGGACCAGCGGGAGCAGTGAGTCGGAGCCCGGTATAAAAACCGGAGAGAGGCGAGGCCCGACCAACTCAGCAGCGGGGAGAGAGGTAAAAAGTAATCAGTGTGTGACGTCACCAGGGAGCAGGTAGGTGATTGGTTGGTGAGTATTTCTCTTTTTTCAATACAAGCTTGAATTCTGTGGTGTTAAAATTCTGTGGTGTAGTGGGGATAGTTGGTAAATAAAGCGCCCTAGAGCTTACCTGTAACTGGGGTATTGAATAAATTTTAAAAATTAATAAAAGGAGTAAGTCATGGCAGGAGAGTTCAGACCCGTGTCCTGCTCCTCCTGCTCTATGTGGGAAGTCAGGGATGCTGCCAGTGGCCCTGACGACCATGTGTGCGGGAAATGCATCCAGCTGCAGCTACTTGTAGACCGCATTGTGGCGCTCGAGCTGCGGGTGGATGAATTTTGGAGCATGCGCGATGCTGAGAGGCTCGTGGATAGCACGTTTAGCGAGTTGTTCATGCCTCAGGGTAGGGCAGCACAGGGGGTGACCATCAGGCGGAGTAACAAAGGCAGGCAGGTAGTGCAGGGAACCCCTGCGGACATCCCCCTTTCAAACAAGTATACCGCTTTGGATACTGTTGAGGGGGATGACTCACCAGGGGAAGGCAGCAGCAGCCAACTTCCTGGCACTGGGGGTGCTCCTGCTGCCCAGGAAGGGGGGAAAAAGAGTGGGAGAGCAATAGTGGTAGGGGATTCTATAGTAAGGGGAACAGATAGGCGTTTCTGTGGCCGTAGACGTGAATCCAGGATGGTTTGTTGCCTCCCTGGTGCCAGGGTCAAGGATGTCACTGAGCGGCTGCAGGGCATTCTGGAGGGGGAGGGTGAACAGCCAGTGGTCGTGGTCCACATTGGTACCAACGACATAGGTAAAAAGAGGGATGAGGTCCTGCAGCAAGAATTTAGGGAGCTAGGTGAAGGATTAAAGAGCAGGACCTCAAAGGTTGTAATCTCTGGATTACTCCCGGTGCCACGTGCTAGTAAATATAGGAATAGGAAGATAGAACAGATGAATGCGTGGCTAAAGGGATGGTGCAGGGGGGAGGGCTTTAGTTTCCTGGATCACTGGGTCTGCTTCTGGGAAAGGTGGGACTTGTACAAGTCGGACGGTTTACACCTGAACCAGAGGGGAACCAATATCCTTGCGGGGAGGTTTGCTAGCACTGCTGGGGAGGGTTTAAGCTAACTTGGCAGGGGGTTGGGGTACAGAGTGGAGCTATAGTAGGGGGTGCTTTACAGCCAAATACAGAGGGAAAAACAAGTCAGCTGGGAAGGCAGAGCAAATATGTGAAGGCAAAAGAGAATATGGCAGGGCTGGAAGGCATTTATTTTAATGCAAGGAGTCTTGCAAATAAGGTGGATGAACTGAAGTTGTTGTTGAACACATGGGAGTACGATATTGTTGCTATCACGGAGACATGGTTGAGGGAGGGTCAGGACTGGCAGCTCAATATTCCGGGGTATAGAATCTTCAGGCGAGACAGAGGGGGGTGTAAAAGGGGAGGGGGTGTTGCAATATTAATTAAGGAGTCAATTACTGCTGTAAGGAGGGATGATATATTAGCGGGTTCCTCTAATGAGGCCATATGGGTAGAACTTAAAAACAAAAAGGGGGCAAGCACTTTGCTGGGAGTGTACTATAGGCCCCCAAACAGTCAGGGGGAGATAGAGGAACAGATATGTAGGCAAATCTCAGAAAAGTGCGAAAATAATAGGGTAATAATAGTGGGGGATTTCAACTTCCCCAATATAAATTGGGACAGTCAGAGTGTGAAAGGCTTAGAGGGTGCAGAATTCTTAAAGTGCATCCAGGAGAGCTTTTTGAGCCAACATGTAGAAAGTCCTACAAGAGAGGGGGCGGTACTGGACCTAATTCTGGGGAATGTAGCCGGGCAAGTGGTGGAAGTGTCAGTAGGAGAGCATTTTGGCGACAGTGACCATAATTCGGTGAGATTTAAGGTGGTCATGGAAAAAGACAAAGACGGCCCGGAAATAAGGGTTCTAAATTGGGGGAAGGCCGATTTTAATATGATAAGGCAGGATCTGGCCAAAGTGGACTGGGAGCAGCTGCTTATAGGAAAATCCACATCAAAACAGTGGGAGACTTTCAGAAGGGAAATAGAGAGAGTGCAACGCCAACATGTTCCTGTAAAGGTCAAGGGTGGGACCAAAAAGCAAAGGGAACCTTGGATGACAAGGGATATACAAAAATGCATTAGAAATAAAAGGGGGGCTTTTGGCAGTTACAAAAGACTAAAGACGGAAGAAGCCCTAGAGGAGTATAAAAAGTGCAGGGGCATACTTAAAAAAGAAATTAGGAGGGCGAGGAGGGGCCATGAAATAACACTGGCGAGCAAAATAAAGGAAAATCCTAAGATGTTTTATAAGTATATTAAGGGCAAGAGGATAACCAGGGAAAGGGTAGGGCCCATTAGGGACCAAAGTGGCAATCTGTGTGTAGAGCCAGAGGATGTAGGCGGGGTTTTAAATGAATTTTTTGCATCTGTGTTCACTATGGAGAAAGACGATGCAGACATAGAAATCGGGCAAGGGGACTGTGACATACTTGAACATATTAGCATCGAGAGGGAGGAGGTGCTAGTGGTTTTAGCAGGCCAAAAAGTGGATAAATCCCCAGGCCCGGACGAGATGTATCCCAGGCTGCTGTGGGAGGCAAAGGAGGAGATTGCAGGGGCTCTGACACAAATTTTCAGAACCTCTCTGGCCACAGGGGATGTACCAGAGGACTGGAGAACAGCTAACGTAGTACCATTATTCAAGAAGGGTAGCAGGGATAAACCAGGGAATTACAGGCCAGTGAGTCTAACATCTGTGGTGGGGAAATTATTGGAAAAAATTCTGAGGGACAAAATTAATCTCCACTTGGAGAGGCAAGGATTAATCGGGGATAGTCAGCATGGCTTTGTCAAGGGTAAATCATGTCTGACAAATCTGATTGAATTTTTCGAGGGGGTGACTAGGGGGCTGGATGAGGGAAATACTGTGGATGTGGTTTACATGGACTTCAGTAAAGCTTTTGACAAAGTCCCGCATAGGAGACTGGTCAAGAAGGTAAGAGCCCATGGGATCCAGGGTGCCTTGGCGCGTTGGATCCTAAACTGGCTGAGTGGCAGGAGGCAGAGGGTGATGGTCGAAGGTTGCTTTTGTGACTGGAAGCCTGTGTCCAGTGGGGTACCTCAGGGATCGGTGCTGGGTCCCTTGTTGTTTGTGATCTACATAAATGATTTGGATGAGAATGTAAAAGGTATGATCAGTAATTTCGCAGATGACACGAAAATTGGTGGGGTGGTAAATTGCGAGGAGGAAAGCCTCAGGCTACAGGACGATATAAACGGGTTGGTCAGATGGGCGGAAAAGTGGCAAATGGAATTTAACCCTGAAAAGTGCGAGGTGATGCATTTTGGACGGACAAATAAGGCAAGGGAATACACAATGAGTGGTAGGACCCTAGGAAGTACAGAGGGTCAGAGGGACCTTGGTGTACATGTACATAGATCCCTGAAGGCAGCGGAGCAGGTAGATAAGGTGGTTAAAAAGGCATATGGGATACTTGCCTTCATTAGCCGAGGCATAGAATATAAGAGCAGGGAGGTTATGATGGAGCTGTACAAAACGCTGGTGAGGCCACAGCTGGAGTACTGTTTGCAGTTCTGGTCGCCTCACTATAGGAAGGATGTGATTGTTTTGGAGAGGGTGCAGAGAAGATTCACCAGGATGTTACCTGGGATGGAGCGCCTCAGCTATGAAGAGAGGCTGGACAGGCTGGGGTTGTTTTCCTTGGAGCAGAGAAGGCTGAGGGGGGACCTGATTGAGGTGTACAAAATGATGAGGGGCATAGATAGGGTAGATAAAGAGGAACTTTTCCCCTTAGTGGGGGGGTCAATAACAAGGGGGCATAGATTCAGGGCAAGGGGCAGGAGATTTAGAGGGGATTTGAGGAGGAACTTTTTCACCCAGAGGGTGGTTGGAATGTGGAATTCAATGCCTGAAAGGGTGGTAGAGGCAGGAACCCTCACAACATTCAAGAAGCATTTGTATGAGCACTTGAAATGCCATTGCATACAAGGCTATGGACCAAATGCTGGAAAATGGGATTAGACTGGACAGGGATGGATGGGCGGCGCAGACACGATGGGCCGAAGGGCCTCTTTCTGTGCTGTAAAACTCTATGACTCTATGACACTGTAAACCTGTCTTAGACCTTCTTGTATTCTCTCTTAGTCTGACCCCACCTAAAACCGTACTATTTCTTACTCTAGTGCTATCTGTCTCTCCCAATCCTTTGTGTACCGTGTTTCTCCTTTCTAATGCTACATCCTGGTGCCCACCCCTCTGCCAAATTAGTTTAAACCTTCCCCAACAGCACTAGCAAAGTCCCCCCCGCCTCCCGCCCACCTCACAAGGACATTGCTCCCAGCTCTGTTGAGGTGCAATCTGTCCTGCCTGTAAAGGTCCCACCTCCCCCAGAACCGGTTCCAATGTTCCAGGAATCTAAAGCCCTCCCTCCTGCATCATCTCTCCAGCTACGCATTCATCGGCTATATCCTACTATTTCTATACCCACTAGCTCGTGGCACAGGGAGTAATCCAGAGATTACAACCTTTGAGGTGCTGCTTTTTAATCTCTTTCCCAGCTCCCTAAATTCTGATTGCAGGACCTCATTGCTCTTTCTACCGATGTCAGTGATACCGAAATGGACCACCACCTCTGGCTGTTCACCCTCCGCCCTCAGAATGTTCTGCAGCTGCTCAGTTACATCCTTGGCCCTGGCACGAGGGAGGCAACAGACCATCCTGGAATCCCGTTTGCGGCCACAGAAATGCCTGTCTGTTCCCCATACTATTGAATCTCCTATCATTTTCCCGATCTTCCTCCTCACTACCACCATCCCCCGTACAGCTGAGCCACCCGTGGTGCCATGGACTTGGCTCTGGCTGTACTCCCCAGAGGAACCATCGCCCTCACCAGAATACGTGTTGGAGAGTGAGATGCAATCAGGGGACTCTGCCTGGTCCTGCTTGTCTGTCTGGCGGTCACCCAATCCCTCTCTGCCTGCACACTCTTACGCTGCGAGGTGACCACTTCCTGAAATGTGCTATCCATGTATCTCTCAGCCTCATGGAAGCACCGCACTGACGCCAGATGCTGCTCAATCTCCGAAACCTGGAGCTTGAACTCCTCCAGATGATGACACTTCCTGCACAAGGCACTGATCCGAGCCCGGTTTAAGTGGAGCCCATTCAATCAGAGCAGCTCCCTCTTTCCCCATTGCCCATGAATTGAAACCCCTCCATCCCACGCCACTCTTTCAGCCACGCATGTAAACTTCTAATCTGCTTGTCCCTGTGACAATTTGTGCATGGCTCCAGTAACAATCCAGAGATTATTACCTGTGAGGTTTTGTGGTTTAATTTTGACCCTAGCTCTGTAAACTCTCTCAGCAGAACCTCATTCCTAGTTCTACTTATGTCGTTGGTTCCTATGTGGGACCATGACAACTGGATCCTCCCCCTCCCATTCCAAGTTCTTCTCCAGCCACGAGGAGAGATCCTTAACCCTGACAGACAATACAGCTTTCAGAACGCCTGGTCATTGCTGCAGAGAACATCCTGATTATACTGTCCTCATACCACTAAAACACTCCTTTTCACTCCCCCCACTTGAATGGCCTCCTGTACCATGGGGCCACGGGCAGGTTGCTTATCAACCCTGCAGACGTTGCCGTTATGCACACAGGCAGCAACAACCTCGTACCTGTCGAAAGGTCATCGACCTGAAACGTTGACTCTGTTTCTCTCTCCACAGATGCTGCCTGACCTGCTGAGTATTTCCAGCATTTTCTGTTTTAATTTCAGAACCTCATAGCTGTTGGATCAGGGCTGAGGCCGAGGCTCCTCCAGCGCTGCACCTGGGGACCCCTTACCTGCCTGAGTTGCAGCCACACCCTCCTGTCCCTGACCACTAACCAGACCGGTACCACTACCTAACCTAACAGGTGTGACTGCCTCCTGGTTAAAAGCGTTCAGCTAACTCTCCCCCTCCCTGATTCCCCGCAATCTCTGCACCTCGGACTCCAGCTCAACAACCCTGAGCTGAAGTTCATTGAGGTGCAGACACTTCCTGCAGAAGTGGTTGCCTGGGATCGTGATGCTCGCCACAAACTCCCTCATGCTGCAGTTGCAGCACACCACCTGCACTGCCATCTCTATGCAACCGTGTTTTATTTATTTATTTAATTAAAATATACGTATTTAATTAACTTAGCTTAGAGTTTAGTTTCTTTACTACTTACTTGATCTAGTTTAAGTTATAGGTAGATTAAATTAAATATTTCCCTGTAACATGAACCACGATAAGTATTGGAGGCAAGAAGCAACACTTCCTTCCCCCGCTGCACCAAATTCCCACTCTCTCCAAATTCCCAACTTTTACACTCTGTTTAGGTGTGCTCCGTTTAACACCACTCTGTGCAGACCGCATAGCTGTTAGCATGGGCCTGTGACAGGTGGTGAGAGAAGCAACAGGAGGGAAAAGCCTACTTGACCTCGTTCTCACCAATCTACCTGTCGCAGATGCATATGTCCATGAGAATATTGGTAGCAGTGACCACCGTCCAGGCCCTGTGGAGACGAAGTCCCATTTTCAAACTGAGGACACCCTCCATTGTGTTGTGCGGCACTACCACCGTGCTAAATGGGATAGATTCAGAACAGATCTAGCAGCTCAAATCTGGGCATCGATGAGGCGCTGTGGGCCATCAGCAGCAGCAGAATTGTATCCCACCACAATCTGTAACCTCATTTACCATCAAGTCAGGGGACCAACCCTGGTTTAATAAGGAGTGTAGAAGAACATTCCAGGAGCAGCACCAGGCATGCCAAAAAATGAGATGCCAACCTGGGGAAGCTACAACACAGGACTACATGCATGCTAAACAGCGGAAGCAGCAGGCTATAGACAGAGCTAAGTGATCCCACAACCAAAGCTCTGCAGTCCTGCCACATCAAGTTGCGAATGGTGGTGGACAATTAAACAACTAACGGGAAGAGCAGGCTCCATGAACATCCTCATCCTCAATGATGGCGGAGCCCAGCACGTGAGTGCTAAAGACAAGGCTGAAGCGTTTGCAACCATCTTCAGCCAGATGTGCCGAGTGAATGATCCATCTCGGCCTCCTCCTGTGGTCCCCTCCATCGCAGAAGCCAGTCTTCATCATCCCTGACAACATCCTTGCTATCGTGCTGAAGACTTGTGCTCTACGACTAGCCATGCCTCTAGCCAACATGTTTCAGCAGTACAGCTATAACACTGGCATCTACCTGACAAAGTGGAAAACTGCCCAGGTATGTCCTGTCCACAAAAAGCAGGACAAATCCAATCCGGTCAATTACCATCCATCAGGCTACTTTCTATCATCAGCAAAGTGATGGAAGGTGTCATCAAAAGTGCTATCAAGCGGCACTTACTCACCAATAACCTGCTCACTGATGCCCAGTTTGGGTTCCAGCCAGGACCACTCGGCTCCAGACCTCATTACAGCCTTGGTCCAAACGTGGGGGAAAAAAAGCTGAATTCCTGAGGTGTGGTGAGAGTGACTGTGCTTGACATTAAGGCAGCAGTTGACCGAGTGTGGCATCAAGGAGCCTGAGTAAAACTGATGATAATGGGAATCAGAGGGAAAAATCTCCACTGGCTGGAATCATACCTAGCACAAAGGAAGATGGTTGTGGTTGTTAGAGGTCAATCATCTCAGCCCCAAGATATCGCTACAGGAGTTTCTCAGGGCAGTGTCCTAGGCCCGACCATCTTCAGCTGCTTCATTAATGACGTTCCCTCCATCATAAGGTCAGAAGTGGGAATGTTTGCTGATGATTGCACAGTGTTCAGTGCCATTCACAACTCCTCAGATAATGTAGCAGTCCGTGCCCGCATGCAGCAAAACCAGGACAACATTCAGGCTTGGGCTGATAAGTGGCAAGTAACATTCATGCCACGTAAGTGGCAATGACTATCTCCAGCAAGAAGGTGTCTAGCCACCTCCCCTTGAAATTCAATGGGATTGCCATTGCCGAATTCCCCACCATCAAAATCCTGGGGGTCACCATTGACCAGAACTTTAACTGGACCAGCCACATAAATACTGTGGCTACAAGAGCAGGTCAGTAGCCGGGTATTCTGTGACGAGTGTCTCTCCTCCTGACTCCTCAAAGCCTCTCCGCCACTTACAAGGCACAAGTCAGGAGTGTGATGAAATACTCTCCACTTGGGTGGATGAGTGCAACTCCAACAACATTCAAGAAATCAACACCATCTAGGACAAAGCAGCCTGCTTGACTGGCATCCCATTCACCACCTTGAACATTCACTCCCTGCACCACTGGAGCACCGTGTCTGCAGTGTGTACCATCTACAAGATGCCCTGCAGCAACTCGGCAAGGCTTCTTTGACAGCATCTCCCAAACCCGTGACCTCCACCACCTAGAAGGACAAGGGCAGCAGGTGCACGGGGACATTATCAGCTCCAAGTTCCCCGCCAAGTCAGACACTAACCTTACTTGGAAATATAGCGCCGTTCCTTCATCGTCACTGTGCCAAAATCCTGGAACTCCTTCCTCAATAGCCCTGTGGGTGTATCTTCTCCTCAGGGACTGCCGCGGTTCAAGAAGGTGGCTCACCAACACCTTCTCAAAGGCAGTTAGGGATTGCAATAAATGTTGGCCTTGCCAGCGATGCCCACATCCCATGAATGAATAAAAAAAAACTAATTTTTAGTGAATTTGATTGAGGGATAAATATTGGCCCAGGACACTGGGGAGAACTCCCCTGCTGTTCTTCGAAATATTGGCCGTAGGATCTTTCACGTTCACCTGAGAGGGCAGACAGGGCCTTGGTTTAACGTCTCATCTGAAAGACAGCACCTCCGACTGTGCAGTACTCCCTCAGTACTTTCAGGGGGGATTTTCTCAGCCCCGAGGAGGCGGTTATGGAGGCGGGACTATCGGGAAAATGGCAGAATATGGGGGCGGGTTTGCTGTCCCGCGCTGGCTCCCTTCTCCTTGGAGGCGGGAAGGGATTAAAGCCTATTAATTGCCTGTTAACAGGTAGTTAACAGGTAGAAAATAGGATTATCCCCTTTTTGCCCTGTGGTAAACCACGTTCACTATCGTATCACTGTTAGTAGTTAGCACTGTTCACCACTGTTCGTTATAACTGTATCACTGACCACTATTGTATCACGGTACGAGGTCGCCTCTTGCCACACTGCTATACCTGGGATGACCACTGCCGACTCCGCCTTGGCTCCACCCACCAGGCCAGGTATAAAGGTGAGCGACTGGCTGGTATTCCTCCTGCTTGGATCGGATCACCCACGAGAGTGGGCTCTGTTATTTAGTCAATAAAAACCTTTAGTCACCTTCGTAACTCTTCGCCTTTTATTGGAGGAATTGATAGGTATATCAATTTTATTGACTAAATTTAATGATGTCCGACAACGAGTCACAACCGGCGGAGGAGCCACCAGCGCAGCTCCCAGGAGCACAGCCACACCAGCCAGCTTGGCTGCGAGCCCTCAGACCGCCGTACCTGGACCTGAACCCACGAGCAGCAAACTCAGCCGCAGACTTTAAACACTGGCTGGTCTGCTTCGAATCATACCTGAGAGAATCCAGCGTCCCTCAGGCATCCAAACTAAGTGTCCTGCAGGCACAACTGAGCCCGAGAGTATACACTCTCATCGAGGACATGACTACCTACGAGACCGCCATCAACCTGCTGAAACAGAAGTACCGGACCCCGGTAAACTACATGTACGCTAGGCACCTCCTAAGATCACGGCCGCAACAGCCAGGAGAATCAGTAGCCGAATTCTCACAGGCGCTATATGCACTCGCCAGGAACTGTGACTTTAAATCGGTGTCGGCAGCCGAAAATACTGAAGATAATATCCGCGACGCATTCCTGAAAGGCCTACGGTCCGAGTACTCACGGCAAAGACTGCTGGAAGCTAAAGACCTCAGCATGGAAAAAGCTGAAGCCCTCGCTATCTCCCTGGAAGTGGCCCACCAAGATCAGGAAGCATTCACCAGGTACTGCTCGCGACCCTGGGACTCGGGCCCGACCCCTACCACAGCACCCTTCCCAGCGCCGCCCCCGGGACCTACCTCTGCGTCGGCGTCCCGGACCCGACCGGCCCCGCCACCCCCGGCACCGGCCCCGACATCGGGCATCCGCGATCGGGCCGCCGGCTGTTTTTTTTGTGGCCAGGAGAAGCACCCGAGGTCGCGCTGCCCAGCCAAGAACTCCATATGTAAAACCTGCCTGAAGAAAGGCCACTTCTCCAAGGCCTGCAGGAGCGGATCCTCAGAGGCCAGCAGTGCCGCATGCGAACTATGGGGGCGGCCATCTTCGTTTAGGGCAACTGAGGCCAGCATCCCCACACATGAGTCATGGGGGCGGCCATCTTTGTTTAGGGCAACTGAGGCCAGCATCCCCACACATGAGTCATGGGGGCGGCCATCTTTGATTAAGGCAACCGACCCCAATAGTGCCTCATGGGGCCCTACCTCGTGGGAGACGCCATTTTACTCACCACGCCCGACCGCCTCGCCAGCAGATGACAACGACTCACTCAGCTACGCACTAGCTTCCGTCACCCTGGACCAAGCCCGCCCGCACCATCTGTCCAAGTCAATGATGGACATCAAAGTGAACGGCCACGCCACGACCTGCCTGTTCGACAGCGGAAGCACGGAGAGCTTCATCCACCCAGACACGGTGAGCCACTACTCCCTCTCTGTCCTACCAACGCGCAGCCGAATCTCGATGGCATCGAGGTCCCACGCCACGGACATCAGCGGCTACTGTGTCGTGACCCTGTCGGTTAAGGGCACGGAGTATAAAAACTTTAAACTCCTCGTCCTCCCCCATCTCTGCGCTGCCGTCCTACTAGGGCTGGACTTCCAATCCCACCTCCAAAGCGTAACCCTAGCATACGGTGGACCCCTCCCCCCACTCACAGTCAACAACCAGCAAACGTTAAACCGCCCACCGCGTAACACCTGCAGCCTCTCCACCCTCAAGGTCCCGCCACCCTCTCTGTTTGCTAACCTTACCCCTGACTGCAAACCCGTCGCTACCAAAAGCAGGCGGTATAGCGCCGGGGACAGAGCCTTCATTAGCTCTGAGGTGCGGCGCCTCCTGAAAGAGGGCATTATCGAGGGGAGCAGCAGCCCCTGGCGTGCCCAGGTCGTAGTCGTAAAGACCGGCGATAAAAACCGCCTGGTCATCGACTACAGCCAGACCATAAACAGATATACCCAGCTGGACGCATACCCCCTCCCCCGCATATCTGACATGGTCAATCAGATTGCACAGTATAAAGTATTCTCGACCATCGACCTGAAGTCGGCCTACCACCAACTCCCTATCCACCCTGAGGACCGCCAGTATACCGCCTTCGAGGCGAATGGGCGCCTATACCACTTCCTTAGGGTCCCCTTCGGTGTCACTAATGGGGTCTCGGTCTTCCAAAGGGAGATGGACCAGATGGTTGACCAGAACGAACTGCAGGCTACATTCCCCTACCTAGATAACGTCACTATCTGCGGCCGCGACCGGCAGGAACATGACGCGAATCTGGAGAAATTCCTCCGTACGGCCCAACGGCTGAACCTCACCTACAATAAGGAGAAATGCGTGTTTAACACCACGCGCCTTGCCTTCCTTGGCTGCGTAGTGGAGAACGGAATCATCGGCCCCGACCCAGAAAGAATGCGCCCCCTCATGGAGCTACCCCTCCCCCACTGCCCTAAAGCACTTAGGAGAACCCTGGGGCTTTTCGCCTACTATGCCCAATGGGTACCCAATTACGCGGACAAAGCCAGACCCCTCCTGAAAGCCACTTCCTTCCCCCTCACGGAGGAGGCGTGCGCGGCCTTCTCCCTCATTAAGGGAGACATAGCCAAGGCCACGATGCACGCAGTGGACGAGTCCATCCCCTTTCAGGTGGAGAGCGACGCATCCGACTTCGCCTTAGCCGCCACCCTAAACCAGGAGGGGAGGCCAGTGGCCTTCTTCTCAAGGACCCTACAGGGCCCCGAGATCCGACATTCGTCGGTCGAGAAAGAGGCCCAGGCGATCGTGGAGGCAGTACGGCGCTGGAGGCACTACCTGGCAGGCAAACGATTTACCCTCCTCACCGACCAGCGTTCGGTGGCTTTCATGTTTAATAACAAGCTGAAGGGCAAAATCAAGAATGACAAGATTTTGAGATGGAGAATCGAGCTCTCCACCTACGATTATGAGATCTTGTACCGGCCAGGCAAGCTGAACGAATCCCCTGATGCCCTTTCACGAATGACATGCACCAGCGCGCATATCGATAGGCTTCAGACCCTCCACGACCAGCTCTGCCACCCCGGAGTCACCAGACTCTACCATTTCATTAAGGCCCGCAACCTGACCTACTCCATCGAGGAGGTCAGGACCATGACCAGGAACTGCCAGACCTGTGCGGAGTGCAAACCGCACTTCTATAGGCCGGACCGAGCAAGCCTGATCAAGGCCACCCGCCCCTTCGAGCGCCTGAGCATCGACTTTAAGGGGCCCCTCCCGTCCTCTGACCGTAATGTGTACTTCCTCAACATCGTTGATGAGTACTCCCGTTTCCCCTTTGCCTTCCCCTGCCCCGACATGACCAGTAGCACGGTCATTAAGTGCCTGAATGCCCTCTTCGCCTTGTTCGGGTTCCCGAACTATATACACAGCGACCGGGGCTCCTCCTTCATGAGCGAGGAACTCCGGCAATTCCTCCTAGAGAGAGGTATTGCAGCAAGCAGGACCACCAGCTACAACCCCAGAGGTAACGGTCAGGTGGAAAGAGAGAACGCGACGGTATGGAAGGCCGTCCTCTTAGCCTTAAAGTCTAAGGGCCTCCCAACCTCCCGCTGGCAAGAAGTCCTCCCGACAGCGCTGCACTCCATCCGGTCATTACTTTGCACGGCCACTAACACCACCCCCCATGAACGAATGTTCGTTTTCCCCAGGAAGTCGACTACGGGAACCACTCTACCAACCTGGCTGACCGCCCCGGGGCCGGTCTGGCTGCGGAAACACGTGAGGACCCATAAAACGGACCCCCTGGTCGAGAGGGTGAACCTCCTGCACGCCAACCCCCAGTACGCCTACGTGGCGTACCCAGACGGGCGGGAGGACACTGTCTCCCTACGAGACCTCGCACCCTCAGCCGATCCGGAAACACCGCCACCACCCCCCCCAACCTCAGTCCAGGTAGACGGCATGCCGGAACCCCACGAGCCCTCGCCGACCACGCAAACACCAGCATCAACACCGGATAAGGCACCAGCACCGGATAAGGCAACACCACCGCTGCGGCGATCGGAGAGGCTTACGAAGCCTCCGGACAGACTGACCTACCAGAATTGGTAGTACACTTCACCCCGCCGGACTTAATTCTAAACAAGGGGTGAATGTGGTAAACCACGTTCACTATCGTATCACTGTTAGTAGTTAGCACTGTTCACCACTGTTCGTTATAACTGTATCACTGACCACTATTGTATCACGGTACGAGGTCGCCTCTTGCCACACTGCTATACCTGGGATGACCACTGCCGACTCCGCCTTGGCTCCACCCACCAGGCCAGGTATAAAGGTGAGCGACTGGCTGGTATTCCTCCTGCTTGGATCGGATCACCCACGAGAGTGGGCTCTGTTATTTAGTCAATAAAAACCTTTAGTCACCTTCGTAACTCTTCGCCTTTTATTGGAGGAATTGATAGGTATATCATGCCCTCACAAGTACGGGCTTCCCAAAGGCTCCAAAACCCGCCAGGGTCACCGAGGCGAGTAGTAGGTCTGCGGGGGTCGGTGGGGTGCAAAAGTGTGGTGTGAAGGTAAGCGATGGGTGCAAGAGTGTAGAGGTGAGTATCTGAGGTAAGTGCAAAGTGTTTTTAAAAGTGTACTTACCTTTGTTTCTCCCTGCAGGCTTCAGTCGGTGTGTATGCGGAGAGTCTGGGACCTCCGTGTTGCAGATGAGAGATGGCCATTGCATTCTCAGATGCAACAAACATCTCAATTTTGTAAAAGAAAGAAGGTTGTTGAGGTCGTGAATGCAAGACCTCATCAAACTACACAGAATGTCAGTGTTTGACAGCTTCACAGAGCTGTCAAACGATGACATTTCTTCTTTCAAAAATTCTTGACCGATGACACGTCATACGTTGACGTGCTCTGCCAACGGCTTTGCCCTAATTGGTCTGCTGAGCCCGCCAGGCGGGCTTAACAATGTCAAACGGGAAAATCCCGCTGATTGGCCAGAAGCTGATGGAGGCGGTACTGAAACCCGACAAGTGGGAGTCCCGCCTTCAAAAGCTTCCCATTGAGATAATCACCCCCGAAGTGTCGGCCTGGATTATGGGGCTCAAGTCTCTGGAGTGGGGTCTTGAACCCATGACCTTCTGCCTCAGAGGCAAGTGTCAGTGCACAACCCACTGAGCCACGGTAGAAACTCCATGTCAACGGCTGCCCAGCTTTGAGCAGAAATATCGTCACAGTGTCAGGACACAAAGGGTTAACCGTTTGCCACGAAGGCAAGAAAAAGTGATGTTTTCTCACTAGTTCTCTATTTCCTCATTTGACTCACACTGACACATCAACACTTGCTAAATAAATACACAGAGCAGCACAGGAAGGTCATTGGTGCCCAGCAGTGAATGTCAGCAATTACTCTCCAGGCGACTAGTCGGAGAGGCCCTGGGTAAGTAACGGATCGATTATAATTCACTTCCACGACCAACGTCGTCCTTTGTTGGTGTTGTGAGTTTATAAGCACAGATTCCAATGACTGATGCCTTTTCAAAATTTCTACTTATTACTGAGGTCTGGGCTTGGGGCTGAAGTCTGTCGTACAGGACATCTTTCTATTTCAAGGAACAAGGGAAGTCCAGAGATTGAGCACAAGATCCAGGCCGAAGCACCCAGGGCCAGTACTGAGGGCGTGCTGCACTGTCGGAGGGGCATTACTGAGGAAGCGCAGCACTGTCAGAGGGGCAGTACTGAGGGAGTGCTGCTCTGTCGGAGGGGCAGTACTGAGGGAGTGCTGCTCTGTCGGAAGGGCAGTACTGAGGGAGCGCTGCACTGTCGGGGGGCAGTACTGAGGGAGTGCTGCACTGTCGGAGGGGCAGTACTGAGGGAGTGCTGCACTGTCGGAGGGGCAGTACTGAGGGAGTGCTGCTCTGTCGGAAGGGCAGTACTGAGGGAGTGCTGCACCGTCGGAGGAGCAGTACTGAGCGAGCGCTGCACTGTCGGAGGGACAGTAATGAGGGAGTGCTGCTCTGTCGGAGGGGCAGTACTGAGGGAGTGCTGCACTGTCAGAGGGGCAGTACTGAGGGAGCACTACTCTGTCGGAGGGGCAGTACTGAGGGAGTGCTGCACAGTCAGAGGGGCAGTACTGAGGTAGCGCTGCCCTGTCAGAGGGGCAGTACTGAGGGAGTGCTGCACTGTTGGAGGGGCAGTACTGAGGGAGTGCTGCACTGTCACAGGGGCAGTACTGAGGGAGTGCTGCACTGTTGGAGGGGCAGTACTGAGGGAGAGCTGCACTTTTCGTGGGGCAGTACTGAGGGAGTGCTGCACTGTTTGAAGTGAAGTACTGATGGAGTGCAGCATTGTCAGAGGGGCAGTACTGAGGGAGTGCTGCACTGTCGGAGGGGCAGTAACTGAGGGAGTGCTGCACTGTTGGACAGGCAGTACTGAGGGAGTGCTGCACTGTCGGAGGGGCAGTACTGAGGGAGTGCTGCACTGTTGGAGGGGCTGTACTGAGGGAGTGCTGCACTGTCGGAGGGGCAGTACTGACGGTGTGCTGCACTGTCGGAGGGGCAGTACTGAGAGAGTGCTGCATTGTCGGAGGTGCAGTACTGAGAGAGTGCTGCATTGTCGGATGTGACGTCTTTCGGAAGGGAAGTTAAACTGAGGCCTGTTTGCCCTCTTAGCTGGGCCTAAAAGGTCCCATGTCACTCTTTAGAGGAAAAGCAGGTGAGTTCTCCCCGATGCCCTGGGGCCAATATTTATCCCTCAACCAGCATCACTGAAAAGCAGCCGGTCTGGTCATGATCACATTGCTATTTGTGCGAGCTTGCTGCGCGCAAAATGGCTGCCACCTTTCCTACATTACAACAGTGACACTTCAGAAAGTACTTCATTGGCTGTAAAGCACTTTGGGGCGTTCTGAGGTAGTGAACGCCGCTATAGAAATGCAAGTCTTTTTTCTTCCTTAAAGCCTTGTAACTCACTGCAGAGCACCTTTCATCCCACGTTGAATCAATTTGTCCGTGAAGACATTGTGTAAAAGCGGTTTTGATCTCTCGAGCGCTATTGGGCAAGAGGTGAGGTCTCATTAACTCCTTTCTGTTTCAGACCTTGTGAGTGAGAAGTTGAAGAAATATCTGGGAGCGGACAATGATCAGGATATCTTACTGCCTCCTGTCACTTCTCCAAGGTAATATCATCGTCAGCTCGGACATATTTATGGTTAATTGCCTTTGCTCAAGATCATTCTTATGGAGCTATGATTGGGGACCAAATTCAGCAGTGACCCAGCGTACCAATTCGCACCAAGTCCCGTTCACCCATCACCCCACTGCCTGCTGACATACATTTTCCAATCTGGCAACAATTGGAGGAGCACAGACATCTTGGAGGGTTGCAGGGCTGGAGGAGGTTACAGAGATAGGGAGCGGAGAGAGGCCACGGGGCGATTTGATATCGAGGATGAGGATTTTAAATTCGAAGTGTTGCCGGCCCGAGTGCCAATGTAGGTCACCGAGCACAGGGGGAAACGAGTTGAGGAGAGAAGGGGGATACAAACTGAGGGAAGAAATCTCTCCCGATGTTAGAGTTCCGCTAGCAAAGTCCTGAAATTTGTGTCATTTGCTGATTTTAGTGAGAAGTTCCCATGAAGGCACCACAGCAGCACTGAGAATAGACAGGCAGTTCAGCTTCCTGCCCATTCTCACCATGATGGCAACCACGATAAGGGTGCAAAATAACTGAAAGATAGAAAGAAGGCATACCAGGAAATGTATAAAGATCTCAAATATACAGAGTTTCTCTGTTTGCCTCTGATCTGCTCTGCAGTTAAATTTCATAGAATCATAGAATCTTATAGTACAGAAAGAGTCCGCTCAGCCCATCATGCCTGTGCTGCCTTTTTGGTGGAGCAATTCAACTATAGCCCTGCAGTGATGATTACAATCCAAGCTAAGGGGAGGTGAGGAGAATTTTTTTTATGCAGCGAGTTGTTCTGATCTGGAATGCGCTGCCTGAAAGGGCGGTGGAAGCAGATTCAATAGTAACTTTCAAAAGGGAATTGGATAAATGCTTGAAGTGGAAAAATGTGCAGGGCTATGGGGAAAGAGCAGGGGAGTGAGACTAATTGGATCGCTCCTTCAAAGTGCAGACACAGGCACGATGGGCTGATTGAACTCCTTCTGTGTTTTAAGATTCTGGGATTCTATGATTTAAGTTCCTTATAGCAACTCATTTTCTTTCCTGTTAGAATCATGAATATTGCAGAAGAACAGGGAACAAGAGCTGTTTGCCATCATTGTTTAAGGTGGGGCCCAGTTCAGTTTCAACAAACCCGCAGTGAGACCGTCTGTGAAATTCATGAACCCAACACAGCGGCACCTCCGACACATTTAGAGCTCAGGCTAGAGGCACTTTGCCACTGTGCTTCAAAGTGTCTGCTGGAGTAGGGCCAGTGCTGAGCCTGGGGACAAGTCAGTCTACAATGCTGTATTGGAATCAACCTACAACAACATTGGTTTTGTATCTAAAATAATCCTTAGACAATGAAGATCCAAAATGAATCTTTAGACAATGAGGATCCAGAGTGATTCCATAGACAATGATGATCCAGATAGATTCCTTCGACAATGAGGATCCAGAGTTATTCCTTAGACAATGAGGATCCAAAGAGATTCCTTGGACAATGAGGATCCAAAGTGATTCCTTAGAGGATGAAGACACAAAGTGGGGACTTTTCCAGGGGGTCAGCGGGCACGATCGGTGGTGGGTCGGGTAGGAAAGTGTGTTTTTTGACAGCAGATCGGGACCCCGCTGAAAACCCGCTGCCACATACCTTTATCAAATGTCGGGTCTGTCAGTGCTGAGCAAACCGAACACGGTGAGGCGGGGGAGGCAATTCAGGTTATTATGACCTTGTTAACAGAGGATTAACAACAATTTTGAGCTCACCTTCAGAAATTAGCAGCTCACCATTGGGGACCACACTGCTCGTGGAATCATCTCATTACTTGACAGCTTGAAATGTGCTATAAAAGCTCCCATCTCACAGCTGTTTTCTTTCCATGCTCAGCAGCTGTTGCTTACTGCATTTGGAAGACAGATTCAACTTTTTGCAGGTTGCAAGTGTATGGAGCAAACTCTCTATCCAGTGTCACCTCATTGGAACAACCTGTCTCACCATTGACAGATTGCTTCTGTCATCTCAACTTTACCTGCCATCTATTCCATCAACATGGGAGCCCTTCATACATCTCACCTTGGTCCTCAGAATCCGACCACAATCAGCCCCAACACCAGCAGCACCGGGCACACCAGCAGCACCAACAACCACACCAACCTTCTCCACAATCACCTGATGCTGCGCAGGACACAGGGCATCAGCACCCGACCACATTGCTGCCCGGGATACCAGGGATGGCCTCACTATGGCCGCATTTACTTCACTTGATGTTGTACACCCTGGCTGCCACATGATGCACCAAGGTTGGCGCCACCCCACACCAACACCATAAAGCATCCCTACAATGTCCAAGCCATTCCTTTCACACTCATCAGCATTGCAGGGGGTGCTATCATGTTTCACCATTCACTGCAACTCAATAAGCCACTTCCAAAGGTGCACTCCAATCTGTCCAAGAACGCAAAGTGTTGAAAATAAAGATTTCAATGTTTGACAGCACATTAACAGAAACATCACATGAAAATTGGCTAAAACACACAAGTGCCTACCCTTGTGTGTTGTTAGTTAGTATGATTGGACTAGGATGAGGGTAAGTGTGAGGGGTGGCTAGTAAGAAGGGAAAGTGATAATGCAGATAGAGAGGGATGGGTGGAGGTGCAAGGTAAGTTGGTGTGAGTAAGGATGTGCAGGGGTAGGGTAGGGAAGGCAGAGTAATAAGATGTGACGAGTGGCACAGCAGGATGAGGTTGAGTGTGGCTTTGCAGTAATGTTTCATCATCTATTGAGATAATCGAAAGGTTTGAGCCACTGCAGCCTGGTCCTCCTCATGACATTCCTGCTTGTGGCCTCCTGTGCAATGTACAAACAGGCTACGTTGGTCTCCTGGGGAGGATTCCTCCGCTCTTGGGAAGGGAAGAGAATCACCCTGTGTGCTGTGACTCCCTCCATAAGCATAGGAAGGGATTCATAGACGAGCCTGCGTGCAGCCGTGCACCTCTGTGCAGTGCTTGTCAGTGTTTGCAGCACCTCAATGCAGTAGAACACTGACAGTACAGATGTCAATGCAAATTTGCGCATGATCCCTTTAAGGAAACCGGCTGATAAGGAAACTTATCAAACAATGTCATCAGACCTGCTTCATTCAATTGGCCGGCAAACGCACAGGGTGGGCTTAACAAGCCCAATCAGGGGAAAGTCATGTCGGAGGCTGGGATGGAGCCAGCAGTGAGGTCACGACCCGTCACCGACCTCGCCCGCCATGGACCCGCGGAGGTTGGGGAAATCGCGGCCAAATTGTGCCAAGTAGACTGAATCAGCCTAGCCAATCAGATGGGTTGCAGACCAAACAAGAAGGTTTTAAATAGTGATTCATAATGGAGAAAATGGCGTGAGTTCTGATGGTTTCCAATCCATTGTTCCTGCATTGTAATTCAGCGCAGAATATATCTCCATTGGTGAGTCTATTAGGCTTGGTGTTGGGTGGAAGACTTGCTTCACTAAACAGGGTCCTGAGGTCCTTGAGTCAATATAGAACACACTTTTCCGCTCCCATGTCCAGGATTCCCTTTCATCTGTTGAGTAACCTTGGTGAGTTCCTTGTTTGTCCTGTAGATGGTACACACTGCAGCCACAGTGCACCAATGGCAGAGGAGGTGGATATCGAGTCTAGTGGAGTGAAAATCCATCCAGTGCTAATTATTGATATTTTTCTCCTCAGCTGTATTGTCAAAAGACTGGAAAAGCAACACTCCACAAGTTGTGAAAGCACAGGATGGTTTGTGTGCACAGATTCCATGTAATTACAGTTATCCATCGCATCTGGCAAACCAACCGCGAGTTGGAATCTGGTATAAAAATGAGGGATGGAGAACGTCTATAGTCTTTCACTCCAAGGAACACAATCAAGAGTCGTTACGGTTCCGACATCGGACCCGGCTGTCTGGAGACCTGAAAGATGACGACTGTTCCCTGAGTATAAATAATGTCAAACAGCAAGATGCAGGGACTTATTATTTCAGAATAGAATTTGATGACAAGAATAAATACAACTACAAACCTGACACACAGCTTCAAGTTTCTGGTAAGTGCTGTGTTATAATTACTCAATAATTCACATTTAGCAGTTAATGGGAAATAACATAAACTGCGCCGGTTACATATTAACATATAAAACATAGCTTATTATAATGCAGCGTCTGATTACCAATATCCTGGTGATATCTTCCAGTTGAGTCCTAAAGCATCCTCTAATACTCACTTTATTATAATGATTGAATGTCTTGACTGTGTCCATCAATGTTATCAGGTTATCAACTCCCATCTATCTGTCTAATCGTGTTTAAATTCTGACATATAGACAAAGTATAGAACATAAGAACATAAGAAATAAGAGCAAGAGTAGCCCATACGGCCCCTCGAGCCTGTTCCGCCACTCAATAAGATCATGGCTGATTATCGGCCTCAACTCCACTTTCCTGCACGATCTCCATATCCCTCGATCCCCTGGTCCAAAAATCTATCGATCTCAGCCTTGAATATACACAAAGACTCAACATTCTCAGCCCTCTGGGGCAGAGAATTCAAAGATTCACAACCCAATGAGTGACGAAATTCCTCCTCATCTCCGTCTTAAATGGCCTACCCCTTAACCTGAGACTATGCCCCCTAGTTCTAAACACGCCAGCCAGGGGAAACAACCTCTCAGCATCTACCCTGTCAATCCCCTTCAGAATCTTGTATGTTTCAATGAGATCACCTCTCATTCTTCTAAACTCCAGAGAGTATAGGCCCATTCTACACAATCTCTCATCATAGGACAGCCCTCTCATCCCAGGAATCAATCTAGTGAATCTTCGTTGCACCGCCTCCAAGGCAAGTATATCCTTCCTCAGATAAGGAGACCAAAACTGTGGTGTCACCAAGGCCCTGTACAATTGTAGCAAGATTCCTTACTCTATATACGCCAACCCCTTTGCAATAAAGGCCAACATGTCATTTGCCTTCTTTAGTGCTTGCTGTACCTGTATGCTAGCTTTCTGTGTTTCTTGCTCAAAGACACCCAAATATCTCTGAACGCCAGCATTTGAAAGTTTCTCACCATTTAAAAATTATTCTGTTTTTCTATTCTTCCTACCAAAGTGAATAACCTCACATTTCCCTACATTATACGCCATCTGCCACCTTACTGACCACTCACTTAGTCTATCTATATCCCTTTGCAGACACTTAGGGCTGGATTTTACCAGCCCTGTGGAAGCGGCTTTGGAGGCGGAACTGCTGGCAAAATCAAAAAGAATGGGAGTGGGTCCCGAACCCGCTCCCAACCCGCCTCCAAACAATCTTCCCGGGAGTCGGGTCCCCAATTTGCGCCTGGGACCCGACTTCTAGTGGCGGGAAGAGCATCATAGCCATTTAACTGCCTGTTAACAGAGGCTTTTTCCCATTTTGAGACTTCTGCTGTGGACTTCCCGACATCGGGGAACCCCGTAAGGGTGAGTGAGTGTGGGTCTGTTGTAATGTTTGTGTATAGATGACAGCTGCAGAAGTGGTGTGAAGGATCCAATGGGACACTGGTGAGTATCAGAGATAAGGAGATGTTGGGAAAGTCATTTTTAATGTGTTTAGATTTTCCTGTAGGTGACAAGCATTGAAGTGTTTGTGTGGCCTCACCTCATTGGGAGAAGTGACAGATCACTTCTGTAACCTCATCTGCAGCTGCCATCTGTTTTATCCTAAGGAGAGAGTCATTGGAGAGCATGGGTACAAGGGCTCACTTTTTTACAGTGACTGTCAGTGTTTGACAGCACCTCAAACACTGACAAATCATCTGTCAAAAATAAATACTACATGTCCCTTTAAGAAAACTGGCAGCTGAAGCGTCATCAACTGACATCATCTGACACCGGCTTTCTCTTAATTGGCCGGCAAGCCCGAAGGGCGGGCTTAACAAGGCCAATCAGGGCAAAATAGCATCTGTGCGTCGGACGTCACTGGGGGCAGGACTAGAAACTGGAAGGCAACAGTCCCACTCCAATTAGTCTCGGCAGGTAAAATCCAGTCCTTTGTGTTCTCTTCATAGCTTCCTGTCCCAACTGGCTTTGTCTCATCAGCAAACTTGGATACATTACGCTCGGTCCGTTCATCTAGGCCATTAATATAGATTGTAAATAGCTGAGGCCCCAACACTGATCCTTGCAACACTCCACTAGTTACAGCCTGCCAACATGAAAAAGATGCATTTATCTCTACTCTTTTTTTTCTGCCCGTTAACCAATCTTCTATCCATGCTACTATATTACCCCCAACCCCATGAGCCCTAATCTTGTGTAATAACCTTTTACGTAGCACCTTATCGAATGCCTTTTAGAAATCCAAATATATAACATCCACTTGTTCCCCTTTATCTACCCTGCTAAGTATATCCTCAAAACTCTAATATATTTGTCAAACACGATTTCCCTTTCATAAAACCATGTTGACTGTGCCTCACCATGTTATGATTTTCTTAATGCCCTGATACCAGTTCCTTAACAATGGAGTCCAGCATTTTCCCGACAACTGATGTCAGGCTAACTGGCCTGTAGTTCCCTATTTTTCTCTCCCTCCTTTCCTGAATAGCGGTGTTACATTTGCTACCTTCCAATCCGTTGGGACCGTTCTAGAATCCAGGGAATTTTGAAAGACCAATGCATCCACTATCTCTTCAGCCACCTCTTTTAGAACCCTAGAATGTAGGTCATCAGGTCCAGGGGATTTGTCGGCTTTTAGTCCCATTAATTTGTCTAATACTTTTTCTCTACTTATAGTAATTATGTTAAGTACCTCAGCCTCATTAGGCCCTTGGTTCCCCACCATTTTTGGTATGCTTCTTGTGTCTTCTACTGTGAAGACAGAGACAATATTTGTTTAACGTTTCTGCCATTTCCTTATTTCCACTAATAATTTCTCCTGTTTCAGCCTCTGAGGGACCAACATTTACTTTTGCTACTCTCTTCCCTTTTACATACTTGTAGAAGCTCTTACAATCTGCTTTTTATATTTCTTGTTAGTTTTCTCTCATTCTATTTTTTCCATTTTTATCAATTTTTTGGTCAACCTTTGCTGGTTTCTGAAACTCTCCCAATCCTCAGGCTTACTATTGTTCTTTGCCTCATCTGCAGCTGCCTTCTGTTTTATCCTAAGGAGAGAGTCATTGGAGAGCATGGGTACAAGGGCTCACCTTCTTCTTTCAATCTAATGTTATCCAAAACTTCTTTAGTTAGCCACGGTTGAGTCACTTTTCCCGTGGAGTTTTTGTTTCTCAATGGAATGTATTTTTGTTGCGAATTATGAAATATCTCTTTTATTGCTAGCCACTGCTTATCTACTGCCATACCTTTAATCTATTTTTCCAATCTACCTTAGCCAACTCCCCCCTCATACCTATGTAATTGTCTTTATTTAAGTTTAAGGGCAGGATTTTCATTGGGCTGTGGAGGTGGGATTGGAGGCGTGTGGGGGGTTAAAATCCCAAAATCGGGGGGCACAAACCCATCCCGCCCCCAACCCGCCTCCATGCCAGTTTCAAAGGAGATGGGTACCTGACCCGTACTGGGACCTGCCTCCCCGAGGCGGGAAGGGGATTAGTGCCAATTAACTGCCTGTTAACAGGTAGTTAACAGGCAGTTTTTAGCCAAATCCCTATTTTCATTCTTGAAGTGTGGGATTCCCAACAGCTCCAAACCACGCCAAGTTAGTGAGGTGGGCCGTCAGGCTGAAGGGCTTGGAATGGTTGAGATGTCCGGTGTTCAGGTGAATGATGTGCAGAGGTAAGTCTTTTTGGTGTGTTTAAAGTGTTTAAAGAAGTTTTACTTACCTTTACAGCCTTCCTTCCTTCAGGTCTCAGGAGTCCCTCATCTCACCGACACAGAAAGCAGAATGGCCACGATCTGTCAAAAATTGCAGCATGCAGCTTTCTGTTCCGGAGAGATCTCGAAATCACCCTGAGAGGAAGGAATTAACTTAGAATACAGATTGTCAGTATTTGATAGCTTCAAACATCTGTGAAATGCTGATATTTCATCTGTCAAAAGGTCTTGACAGATGAAATATCAATCTGTGATGTCACCTGTTGCCGGGTGATGCTTAATTGGCCTGCTGAGCCCGCTGGGCGGGCTCAACAAGGTCAATCAAGTCAAAATCACGTGGGTTGGCTACAACTCGATGGAGGCGGAAGTACAACCCCGAAAGTTGTAGTCCCGCCTCCTACCCGCCTCCTCAATGAAAATCCAGCCCTAACACTCTAATTTCAGACTTAGGCAAGTCACTCTCAAAATTAATGTGAAATACAATCATATTATGATCACTCTGCCCCAAAGGATCCTTTACTATGAGATTGCTAATTAACCCTGTCTCATTACACAATACAAGATCTAAAATAACCTGTTCCTTTATTGGTTCCATGACATATTGTTCAAAGAAACTGCCCTGAATGCATTCCATGAACTCATCCTCCAGACTACCTTTGCCAATTTGATTTGTCCAGTCTATCTGAAGATTAAAGTCCCCCAAGATTATTGCATTACCTTTGTTGCAAGCTCCTACTATTTCTTGAATAATATTCTGCCCAACATTATAGCCACTGTTAGGGGGCCTATATACTACCCCTACCAGTGTTTTCTGACCCTTGTTATTCCTTATCTCCACCCATACTGATTCTACTTCCTGATCTTCCGAGCTGAGATCCTTGCATTTCTACAGCGCTCTTAATGACCGCAGGATGTCCCAATGCGCTTAACAGTCAAAGAAGTGTAGTCACTCTTGCAATGTAGGAATCGCAGCAGCCAACTTGTGCACAACAAGCTCCCACAAACATCAGTGAGATAAATGACCAGATTATCTGTTTTAGTTGTTGGTTGAGGGATAAATGCAACTTGTTTCGGTCCTGCTGAGTACAGGATATAATTTAACATAGGCAGAGATTGTTGAGATAGTGAGGATCCGAAGTGGGACTTGCTCCTCCACCCCCACCCATTATTGGCAATTCAAGGGTCTCAGAGTGAAAGTGCTTTAAGCACAATGACAGACACTCAGCCAAGCCTGAAAATAGGAAAGTTCTTTCTCTTACATAATTACAGGGAGTTACACAGAGTAACACAGATTAACACAGAGTTACACAGATTTACATTGAGAGTTACAAACAGGCCATTCAGCACAACTGGTCGATGCTGGTGTGTATGCGCCACACGAGCTTCTTCCAACCGTCCTTCATCTCGCCCGATCAGCATATCCTTCTGTTCCTTTTCCCCCCACGTACCTATCTAGCTTCCCCTTAAATGCATCAGTGCTATTAGCCTCAATCACTCCCTGTGGTAGCGAGTTCCACATTCTCACCACTCTCTTGGTAAAGAAGTTTCTCTTGAATTCCCTGATGGATTTTTAGTGACTATATTATGTTGATGGCCCCTAGTTCTGGTGTCCTCCAACAAGTGGAAACATCTTCTCTACGTCTACCCTATCGAACACCTTCATCATTTTAAAGACCTCTGTTAGGCCAGCCCTCAGCCATCTCTTTTCAAAGAAAAAAGCCCAACCTGTTCAGTCTTTCCTGATCATTATATCCTCTGCTATCACCTTCGTAAAAATAGTTTCACTTGCGGGACGATGATTTCTATTTGAACCGATGCTTCATGTTAAATTTATCTAAAAGGATCCATTCTCTGTCTGTTAGGTTTCACAGATAAACCCATGATATTCCCTGCTGAAATTATTGCAGGAAAGCGTGTGGACGTAAGCTGCACTTTCAACACCACGTGCAAGGGAAGAGCACCTGTCTTAACCTGGGTCAAACCAGCTGACATACCCGGGTCAGTCTCAAACAGTGTAACTCAGCATGGCGTCACTCTGACATATACTGCTGTTCTGACCCTGATCCCATCACTCAAGCACCACGGGAAAACTCTTACCTGCAGGGTCAGTTATCCATCTGTTTCATCGGAGCGGACCCTCACACTAACTGTGCAATGTAAGTATGGACATCCTTTATGCTACATTACACATAATTGTCTACATTGCACACAGCAAGATCCCACAAACAGCAATTTTTTAAAATTTGTTCCTGTGATGTGGGCATTGCTGGCAAGGCCAGCGTTTATTGCCCATCTCTAATTACTCCTGAGAAGGTGGTGGTGAGCCACCTTCTTGAACCGCTGCAGTCCGTGCGGTGAAGGTATGGAGGGAGTTCCAGGATTTTGACCCAACGATGATGAAGGAATGTCGATATATTTCCAAGTCAGGATGGTGTGTGACTTGAAGGGGAATGTGGAGGTGATGGTGTTCCCATAAGCCTGCAGCCCTTGTCCTGAATGTCGTCCAGGTCTTGCTGCATGTGGGCATGGACTGCTTCATTATCTGAGGAATTGCGAATGGAACTGAACACTGTGCAGTCATCAGTGAACATCCCCACTTCTGACCTTATGATGGAGGGAAGGTCATTGATGAAGCAGCTGAAGAATGTTGGGCCTAGGACACTGCCCTGAGGAACTCCTGCAGCAATATCCTGGGGCTGAGATGATTGACCTCCAACAATCACAACCATCTTCCTTTGCACTAGGTATGATTCTAGCCAGTGGAGTGTTCATCACCTGATTCCCATTTACTTCAATTTTACTGGGGCTTTTTGTTAACACACTTGGCCAAAGGCTGCCTTAATGTCAAGGGCAGTCACTCTCACCTCCGCTCTGGAATTCAGATCTTTTGTCCATGTTTGGACCAAGTCTGTAATGAGGTCGGGAACTGAGAGGGCTTGGCGGAACGTGAACTGAGCATCTGTGAGCAGGTTATTGGTGAGTAAGTGTCGCTTGATAGCACTGTCGATGATACCTTCCATCACTTTTCTGATGATTGAGAGTAGACTGATGGGGCGGTAATTGGCTGGATTGGATTTGTCCTGCTTTTTGTGGACAGGACATACTTGGGCAGTTTTCCACATTGTCGGGTAGATGCCAGTGTTGTAGCTGTACTGAAAGAGTTTGGCTGGAGACGCGGCTAGATCTGGAGCACAAGTCTTCAGCACAACAGCCGGGATGTTGTCGGGGCCCACAGCCTTTGCTGTGTCCAGTGCGCTCAGCTGTTTCTTGATGTCATGTGGAGTGAATCGAATTGGCTGAAGACTGACTTCTGTGATGGTGGGGACCTCAGGAGGAGGCCGAGATGAATCATCCACTCGGCACTTCTGGGTGAAAATGGTTGCAAATGCTTCAGCCTTGTCTTTTGCACTCGCATGCTGTGTTCAGCCATCTTTGAGGATCGGGTTATTCATGGAACCACCTCCTTCCGTTAGTGGTTTAATTCTCCACCACCATTGACGACTGAATGTAGCAGGACTGCAGAGCTTTGATCTGATCCATTGGTTGTGGGATCGCTTAGCTCTGTCTACAGCATGCTGTTTCCGCTGTTTAGCATGCATGTAGCCCTGTGTTGCAGCTTCCCCAGGTTGGCACCTCATTTTTAGGAATGGATGGTGCTGCTCCTAGCATGCTCTTCTACACTTCTCATTGAACCAGGGTTGGTCCCCTGGCTTGATGGTAGTGTTAGAGTGAGGGATATGCCGTGTCATGAGGTTACAGATTGTGGTGGAATACAATTCTGCTGCTGTTGATGGCCCACAGCACCTCATGGATGCCCAGTTTTGAGCTGCTAGTTCTGTTCTGAATCCATCCCATTTAGCATGGTGGTAGTGCCACACAACACAATGGAGGGTGCCCTCAGTATGAAGATGGGATTTTGTCTCCACAAGGACTGTGTGGTGGTCACTCTTACCAATACTGTCATGGAGAGATGCATCTGCGATAGGTAGATTGGTGAGGATGAGATCAATTATGTTTTTCATTCGTGCTGGTTCTCTCACCACCTGCTGCAGTCACAGTCTGGCAGCTATGTCCTTCAGGACTCGGCCAGCTCAGTCAGTAGTGGTGCTACCGAGTCACTCTTGGTGACGGACATTGAAGTCCCCCATCCAGAGTACATTCTGTGCCCAAGTGACTTTCAGTTCTTCTTCAATGTGGTGTTCAACATGGAGGAATACTGATTCATCAGCTGAGGGAAGGTGTTAGGTGGTAAACAGCAGGAGGTTTCCTTGCCCATGTTTGAGCTGAAGCCATGAGACCTCATGGGGTCCGGAGTCAATGTTGAGGACTCTAGGGACACTCCCTCCCAACTGTATACCACTGTGCTGCCACCTCTGGTGGGTCTGTCCTGTTGGTGGGATAAGACATACCAATCATGGTGATGGAGGAGTCTGGGACATTGGCTGAAAGATAGGATTCTGTGAGTATGACTATCTCAGCTTTTGCTTGACAAGTCTGTGAGACAGGTCTCCCAGTTTTGGCACAAATCCCCAGATGTTGGTGAGGAGGACTTTGCAGGGTCCAGATCACGTGTCTTTATTGATAAATGTTGCTCAGGACACTGGGAAGAACACTTCTTTGAATACTGTCACGGGATCATTTACGTCCACCTGAGAGCACAGATGCGGCCTCGGTTTAACATGTCATGCGAAAGATGGCACCTCCAAACTGTACAGCACTCCCTTAGTACTGCCCCCCCGACAGTGCAGCACTTCCTCTGTACTGTCCCCCGACAGTGCAGCATTTCCCTGGTACTACCCCTCCGACAGGTCCGTGCTCCCTTAGTACTGCAGTAAATTGTCTGCCTGGATTACGTGCTTTGTGACAAAGAATGTTGCATTGATATAACAGTTAACTGATATTTATTTGTTTTTAGACGCACCACGGAATCTCTCAATTACTTCCCTTGATACGATTAAAGATTCGTTGATCAATATAAAAGAAGGGAATTCTGCAGTGATACTCTGCTCTGTCACAAGCTTCCCAGCTTCTAACCTGACGTGGCGACATCTTGGTCTCACAATGAACAGAACAACATCCAACAATGAGCTGTGGTTGGAGTTTGCTAATGTTACATCCAGGGTCACTGGAGACTATCAGTGTGTGGCTGAGAATGAACATGGAGCAGTGGAGAGGGGCATAGCTGTCACTGTGGAATGTGAGTGTACAGATACTTTCACATCTCTCTAAATACAAAAAAAAATTGGCCCGTAATTTCCGATAGGAGGCTTCCTGCGTGAGGAGGACTCCTATCGGAAAAAAATCTACGCTCTTACCTGAGGTCTCCCGAGGTCCGGACACTTCCAATGCTGGGCCTCTCCACTGCGTCCCTGGGATCACGTAGGCCAGGCCAGCCAATAGGAGAAGGGAATCTTCCTTCATACTTTTGACAGATAGAACCGTCAAATATATGAATGGAGATCACCCCAAAAAGACACTAAAACATTAGACAAATTTTTTAAAAACTCACGTTTTTAAAATGAGTTAAAATTACATTAAATTAAACATTTTAATCTAAAATTTATTTTTTGAAAAAAATATTTCAAGGGGGGAGAAATTCGGTGGAGCCGCAAACGGGGCGCCAAGCTCGCCTGGGCGCCGGAATTAGCGCAGCGATCAGAGCAGTAGTGACCGCCGGAAATTCAGCTTGAGCGCCCCAAGAGGGAGACGGGGCGAGGCTCGAGGCAATCCGCGTCCCTCTTAGAGCGCTGAAACTGAATATCGCAGCGCAACGTGCCGCAGCGCCACACGCTGCGGCATGGCGCGCTGCGGTACTGCAGGCCTTCCTCCCATTCTTAAGGGGGAGGGGCCTGCACCAGCGCGATCAGAGATCGTGAGTGCCGGCAAAAGAGCCCGGCACCGAGGAGAAGTGCCGGGCTCTCGGAAAACAGCCGGCACTACCACGGGGGGAGATCAGGAGGCCGGGGACGGAGGTGCTGGCAGGTGACCACCGAAAAAAACAGCCACCCCGCACCTCCACCTTAATTTGCGCCACTGCCACCACAGGAAGGCCCCGTGAACCGGGCGCGATTTGCGAACGGCGCTACAGAGGCGGACGCTACCGAATATCGAGATCGAGGCAGTAGCGGGGCACTGTGCACACCAATGACGTCATCGGTGGCGGCGCAGCGCAACAGGCTAACGCCGCCATTAGCGCCCCAGCTAAATATCGCGGGAGGCATGGCCAGTGGCGCTAAAGCCACTGAGTACCCTCTTTAGGCGCTAACTGGTGGCGCAGCCCACCGAATTTCTAGGCCAAGGTTTTTACAGGGCTAAAAATAAACTTACCTTTTTTAAAAGTATTTTAAAATTATAAATGAGTGAAAAAACATTGTTTTTACTTTTTTCAATTCTTATGCTGTTAAAAGCAGGTCTTACGCCTTCTTTTTCCAGGTGTAAGATTTGTAAGTGTTTTCAGCGAGCGGAGGTTCTGCAGAAAGCGGAACTCTCCCCCCGCAGAGGCCCTTCTCCAGGGCAGGCGTCTGATCTGTCAAGAGCATTCTTGACATATTGGAAATGCTGGTTTTCAGCGCATGCGCTTCGCATGCACTGAACCCGGCATTTCCGATGTCCCTATGGGTGTGAACACAGCGCGTACACACCCATAGGCATCGGAAAATACGTGCCAATTTCTATGGGAGACTGTGGAATTTACCAAGCCTATGACACACACTCACATGCACATAAACACCATATACAGTCTCTGACTCTCCTCTCCCTCCTTCTTTAAGATAACCTTTGAAACCTACCTCTTTAACCAAGCTTTTGGTCACCTGTCTTAATATCTCCTTATGTGGCTCAGTGTCAATTTTTGACTGAGCATCTTAAAGGAGGTGGGAGAGGCGGAGAGGCTTAGGGAGGGAATTCTTGAGCTTAAGGCCTAGACGGCTGAAGGCACAGCCGTCAATGGTGGAGCGAAGGGAATCGGGGATGCACAACAGGCCAGAATTGGAGGAATGCAGAGATCCCAGAAGGTTGTCGGGCCAGAGGAGATTAATGAGATAGGAAGAGGCGAGGGCCATGGAGGGAACTGAACACGAGGGACTTTATCAAAGGCCTTCTGAAAATCCAAATACACCACACCACTGGTTCTCCCTTATCTATTCTACCAGTTACATCCTCAAAAACTCCAATAGGTTTGTCAAACATGATTTCCCTTTCATAAATCCATGTTGACTTTGTCTAATCCTGTTGATATTTTCTAAGTGTCCTGTTATCACATCCTTTATAATAGACTCTAGCACTTTCCCTACTACTGATGTTAGGCTAACTGGTCTGTAGTTCCCTGTTTTCTCTCTCTCTCCTTTTTTAAATAGTGGTGTGACATTTGCCACCCTCCAATCTGCAGGAACTGTTCCATAATCTATAGAATTTTGAAAGATGACAACCAATGCATCCACTATTTCCATGGCTACCTCTATTAGTACTCTGGGATGCAGATTATCAGGCCCTAGGAATTTATCAGTTTTCAGTCCCATTAATTTCTCCAACACTATATTTTTACTAATACCAATTTCCTTTAATTCCTCTTTCTCATTAGGCCCTAGGTTCCCTAGCATTTCTGGGAAGTTACTTGTGTCCTTTTCCGTGAAGACAGAACCAAAGTATTTGTTTAATTGCTCTGCAATTTCCTTGTTCCCCATTATAAATTCTCCCATTTCTGACTGTAAGGGACCTACATTTGTCTTCACTAATCTTTATCATGTTACATACTTGTAGAAGCTTTCACAATCTGCTTTTATGTTCCTTCCAAGTCCCCCAACCAGAGTACATTCCGTGCCGTAGTGACCCTCAGTTCTTCTTCAAAGTGGTGTTCAATATGGAGGAATACTGATTCATCAGCTGAGGGAGGGTGCCCATGTTTGACCTGAAGCCATGAGATTTCAATGTTGAGGACTCCCAGGGACATGCCCTCCCAACTGTATGCCACTGTGCTGCCACCTCTGGTGATTCTGTCCTGTAGGACATACCAAGGATGGTGGTGGAGGAGTCTGGGACATTGGCTGAAAGTTATGATTCTGTGAGTATGCCTGTGTCAGCTGTTGCTTGACAAGACTGTGGGACAGGTCTCCCAATTTTGGCAAAATCCGCAGATGATAGTGAGGAGGACTTTGCAGGGTCCAGATCATGTGTTTTTATTGATTAATGTTGACCAGGACACTGGGAAGAACACTTCTTTGAATAATGTCATGGGATCTTTTACGTCCACCTGAGAGCGCAGACGGGGCCTCGGTTTAACATGTCATGCGAAAAACGGCACCTCCAAACTGTACAGCACTCCCTTAGTACTGCCCCCCCGACAGTGCAGCACTTCCTCTGTACTGTCCCCCGACAGTGCAGCATTTCCCTGGTACTACCCCTCCGACAGGTCCGTGCTCCCTTAGTACTGCAGTAAATTGTCTGCCTGGATTACGTGCTTTGTGACAAAGAATGTTGCATTGATATAACAGTTAACTGATATTTATTTGTTTTTAGACGCACCACGGAATCTCTCAATTACTTCCCTTGATACGATTAAAGATTCGTTGATCAATATAAAAGAAGGGAATTCTGCAGTGATACTCTGCTCTGTCACAAGCTTCCCAGCTTCTAACCTGACGTGGCGACATCTTGGTCTCACAATGAACAGAACAACATCCAACAATGAGCTGTGGTTGGAGTTTGCTTATGTTACATCCAGGGTCACTGGAGACTATCAGTGTGTGGCTGAGAATGAACATGGAGCAGTGGAGAGGGGCATAGCTGTCACTGTGGAATGTGAGTGTACAGATACTTTCACATCTCTCTAAATACAAAAAAAAATTGGCCCGTAATTTCCGATAGGAGGCTTCCTGCGTGAGGAGGACTCCTATCGGAAAAAAATCTACGCTCTTACCTGAGGTCTCCCGAGGTCCGGACACTTCCAATGCTGGGCCTCTCCACTGCGTCCCTGGGATCACGTAGGCCAGGCCAGCCAATAGGAGAAGGGAATCTTCCTTCATACTTTTGACAGATAGAACTGTCAAATATATGAATGGAGATCACCCCAAAAAGACACTAAAACATTAGACTAATTTTTTAAAAACTCACGTTTTTAAAATGAGTTAAAATTACATTAAATTAAACATTTTAATCTAAAATTTATTTTTTGAAAAAAATATTTCAAGGGGGGAGAAATTCGGTGGAGCCGCAAATGGGGCGCCAAGCTCGCCTGGGCGCCGGAATTAGCGCAGCGATCAGAGCAGTAGTGACCGCCGGAAATTCAGCTTGAGCGCCCCAAGAGGGAGACGGGGCGAGGCTCGAGGCAATCCGCGTCCCTCTTAGGGCGCTGAAACTGAATATCGCAGCGCAACGTGCCGCAGCGCCACACGCTGCGGCATGGCGCGCTGCGGTACTGCAGGCCTTCCTCCCATTCTTAAGGGGGAGGGGCCTGCACCAGCGCGATCAGAGATCGTGAGTGCCGGCAAAAGAGCCCGGCACCGAGGAGAAGTGCCGGGCTCTCGGAAAACAGCCGGCACTACCACGGGGGGAGATCAGGAGGCCGGGGACGGAGGTGCTGGCAGGTGACCACCGAAAAAAACAGCCACCCCGCACCTCCACCTTAATTTGCGCCACTGCCACCACAGGAAGGCCCCGTGAACCGGGCGCGATTTGCGAACGGCGCTACAGAGGCGGACGCTACCGAATATCGAGATCGAGGCAGTAGCGGGGCACTGTGCACACCAATGACGTCATCGGTGGCGGCGCAGCGCAACAGGCTAACGCCGCCATTAGCGCCCCAGCTAAATATCGCGGGAGGCATGGCCAGTGGCGCTAAAGCCACTGAGTACCCTCTTTAGGCGCTAACTGGTGGCGCAGCCCACCGAATTTCTAGGCCAAGGTTTTTACAGGGCTAAAAATAAACTTACCTTTTTTAAAAGTATTTTAAAATTATAAATGAGTGAAAAAACATTGTTTTTTACTTTTTTCAATTCTTATGCTGTTAAAAGCAGGTCTTACGCCTGCTTTTTCCAGGTGTAAGATTTGTAAGTGTTTTCAGCGAGCGGAGGTTCTGCAGAAAGCGGAACTCTCCCCCCGCAGAGGCCCTTCTCCAGGGCAGGCGTCTGATCTGTCAAGAGCATTCTTGACATATTGGAAATGCTGGTTTTCAGCGCATGCGCTTCGCATGCACTGAACCCGGCATTTCCGATGTCCCTATGGGTGTGAACACAGCGCGTACACACCCATAGGCATCGGAAAATACGTGCCAATTTCTATGGGAGACTGTGGAATTTACCAAGCCTATGACACACACTCACATGCACATAAACACCATATACAGTCTCTGACTCTCCTCTCCCTCCTTCTTTAAGATAACCTTTGAAACCTACCTCTTTAACCAAGCTTTTGGTCACCTGTCTTAATATCTCCTTATGTGGCTCAGTGTCAATTTTTGACTGAGCATCTTAAAGGAGGTGGGAGAGGCGGAGAGGCTTAGGGAGGGAATTCTTGAGCTTAAGGCCTAGACGGCTGAAGGCACAGCCGTCAATGGTGGAGCGAAGGGAATCGGGGATGCACAACAGGCCAGAATTGGAGGAATGCAGAGATCCCAGAAGGTTGTCGGGCCAGAGGAGATTAATGAGATAGGAAGAGGCGAGGGCCATGGAGGGAACTGAACACGAGGGACTTTATCAAAGGCCTTCTGAAAATCCAAATACACCACACCACTGGTTCTCCCTTATCTATTCTACCAGTTACATCCTCAAAAACTCCAATAGGTTTGTCAAACATGATTTCCCTTTCATAAATCCATGTTGACTTTGTCTAATCCTGTTGATATTTTCTAAGTGTCCTGTTATCACATCCTTTATAATAGACTCTAGCACTTTCCCTACTACTGATGTTAGGCTAACTGGTCTGTAGTTCCCTGTTTTCTCTCTCTCTCCTTTTTTAAATAGTGGTGTGACATTTGCCACCCTCCAATCTGCAGGAACTGTTCCATAATCTATAGAATTTTGAAAGATGACAACCAATGCATCCACTATTTCCATGGCTACCTCTATTAGTACTCTGGGATGCAGATTATCAGGCCCTAGGAATTTATCAGTTTTCAGTCCCATTAATTTCTCCAACACTATATTTTTACTAATACCAATTTCCTTTAATTCCTCTTTCTCATTAGGCCCTAGGTTCCCTAGCATTTCTGGGAAGTTACTTGTGTCCTTTTCCGTGAAGACAGAACCAAAGTATTTGTTTAATTGCTCTGCAATTTCCTTGTTCCCCATTATAAATTCTCCCATTTCTGACTGTAAGGGACCTACATTTGTCTTCACTAATCTTTATCATGTTACATACTTGTAGAAGCTTTCACAATCTGCTTTTATGTTCCTTCCAAGTCCCCCAACCAGAGTACATTCCGTGCCGTAGTGACCCTCAGTTCTTCTTCAAAGTGGTGTTCAATATGGAGGAATACTGATTCATCAGCTGAGGGAGGGTGCCCATGTTTGACCTGAAGCCATGAGATTTCAATGTTGAGGACTCCCAGGGACATGCCCTCCCAACTGTATGCCACTGTGCTGCCACCTCTGGTGATTCTGTCCTGTAGGACATACCAAGGATGGTGGTGGAGGAGTCTGGGACATTGGCTGAAAGTTATGATTCTGTGAGTATGCCTGTGTCAGCTGTTGCTTGACAAGACTGTGGGACAGGTCTCCCAATTTTGGCAAAATCCGCAGATGATAGTGAGGAGGACTTTGCAGGGTCCAGATCATGTGTTTTTATTGATTAATGTTGACCAGGACACTGGGAAGAACACTTCTTTGAATAATGTCATGGGATCTTTTACGTCCACCTGAGAGCGCAGACGGGGCCTCGGTTTAACATGTCATGCGAAAAACGGCACCTCCAAACTGTACAGCACTCCCTTAGTACTGCCCCCCCGACAGTGCAGCACTTCCTCTGTACTGTCCCCCGACAGTGCAGCATTTCCCTGGTACTACCCCTCCGACAGGTCCGTGCTCCCTTAGTACTGCAGTAAATTGTCTGCCTGGATTACGTGCTTTGTGACAAAGAATGTTGCATTGATATAACAGTTAACTGATATTTATTTGTTTTTAGACGCACCACGGAATCTCTCAATTACTTCCCTTGATACGATTAAAGATTCGTTGATCAATATAAAAGAAGGGAATTCTGCAGTGATACTCTGCTCTGTCACAAGCTTCCCAGCTTCTAACCTGACGTGGCGACATCTTGGTCTCACAATGAACAGAACAACATCCAACAATGAGCTGTGGTTGGAGTTTGCTTATGTTACATCCAGGGTCACTGGAGACTATCAGTGTGTGGCTGAGAATGAACATGGAGCAGTGGAGAGGGGCATAGCTGTCACTGTGGAATGTGAGTGTACAGATACTTTCACATCTCTCTAAATACAAAAAAAAATTGGCCCGTAATTTCCGATAGGAGGCTTCCTGCGTGAGGAGGACTCCTATCGGAAAAAAATCTACGCTCTTACCTGAGGTCTCCCGAGGTCCGGACACTTCCAATGCTGGGCCTCTCCACTGCGTCCCTGGGATCACGTAGGCCAGGCCAGCCAATAGGAGAAGGGAATCTTCCTTCATACTTTTGACAGATAGAACTGTCAAATATATGAATGGAGATCACCCCAAAAAGACACTAAAACATTAGACTAATTTTTTAAAAACTCACGTTTTTAAAATGAGTTAAAATTACATTAAATTAAACATTTTAATCTAAAATTTATTTTTTGAAAAAAATATTTCAAGGGGGGAGAAATTCGGTGGAGCCGCAAATGGGGCGCCAAGCTCGCCTGGGCGCCGGAATTAGCGCAGCGATCAGAGCAGTAGTGACCGCCGGAAATTCAGCTTGAGCGCCCCAAGAGGGAGACGGGGCGAGGCTCGAGGCAATCCGCGTCCCTCTTAGAGCGCTGAAACTGAATATCGCAGCGCAACGTGCCGCAGCGCCACACGCTGCGGCATGGCGCGCTGCGGTACTGCAGGCCTTCCTCCCATTCTTAAGGGGGAGGGGCCTGCACCAGCGCGATCAGAGATCGTGAGTGCCGGCAAAAGAGCCCGGCACCGAGGAGAAGTGCCGGGCTCTCGGAAAACAGCCGGCACTACCACGGGGGGAGATCAGGAGGCCGGGGACGGAGGTGCTGGCAGGTGACCACCGAAAAAAACAGCCACCCCGCACCTCCACCTTAATTTGCGCCACTGCCACCACAGGAAGGCCCCGTGAACCGGGCGCGATTTGCGAACGGCGCTACAGAGGCGGACGCTACCGAATATCGAGATCGAGGCAGTAGCGGGGCACTGTGCACACCAATGACGTCATCGGTGGCGGCGCAGCGCAACAGGCTAACGCCGCCATTAGCGCCCCAGCTAAATATCGCGGGAGGCATGGCCAGTGGCGCTAAAGCCACTGAGTACCCTCTTTAGGCGCTAACTGGTGGCGCAGCCCACCGAATTTCTAGGCCAAGGTTTTTACAGGGCTAAAAATAAACTTACCTTTTTTAAAAGTATTTTAAAATTATAAATGAGTGAAAAAACATTGTTTTTACTTTTTTCAATTCTTATGCTGTTAAAAGCAGGTCTTACGCCTTCTTTTTCCAGGTGTAAGATTTGTAAGTGTTTTCAGCGAGCGGAGGTTCTGCAGAAAGCGGAACTCTCCCCCCGCAGAGGCCCTTCTCCAGGGCAGGCGTCTGATCTGTCAAGAGCATTCTTGACATATTGGAAATGCTGGTTTTCAGCGCATGCGCTTCGCATGCACTGAACCCGGCATTTCCGATGTCCCTATGGGTGTGAACACAGCGCGTACACACCCATAGGCATCGGAAAATACGTGCCAATTTCTATGGGAGACTGTGGAATTTACCAAGCCTATGACACACACTCACATGCACATAAACACCATATACAGTCTCTGACTCTCCTCTCCCTCCTTCTTTAAGATAACCTTTGAAACCTACCTCTTTAACCAAGCTTTTGGTCACCTGTCTTAATATCTCCTTATGTGGCTCAGTGTCAATTTTTGACTGAGCATCTTAAAGGAGGTGGGAGAGGCGGAGAGGCTTAGGGAGGGAATTCTTGAGCTTAAGGCCTAGACGGCTGAAGGCACAGCCGTCAATGGTGGAGCGAAGGGAATCGGGGATGCACAACAGGCCAGAATTGGAGGAATGCAGAGATCCCAGAAGGTTGTCGGGCCAGAGGAGATTAATGAGATAGGAAGAGGCGAGGGCCATGGAGGGAACTGAACACGAGGGACTTTATCAAAGGCCTTCTGAAAATCCAAATACACCACACCACTGGTTCTCCCTTATCTATTCTACCAGTTACATCCTCAAAAACTCCAATAGGTTTGTCAAACATGATTTCCCTTTCATAAATCCATGTTGACTTTGTCTAATCCTGTTGATATTTTCTAAGTGTCCTGTTATCACATCCTTTATAATAGACTCTAGCACTTTCCCTACTACTGATGTTAGGCTAACTGGTCTGTAGTTCCCTGTTTTCTCTCTCTCTCCTTTTTTAAATAGTGGTGTGACATTTGCCACCCTCCAATCTGCAGGAACTGTTCCATAATCTATAGAATTTTGAAAGATGACAACCAATGCATCCACTATTTCCATGGCTACCTCTATTAGTACTCTGGGATGCAGATTATCAGGCCCTAGGAATTTATCAGTTTTCAGTCCCATTAATTTCTCCAACACTATATTTTTACTAATACCAATTTCCTTTAATTCCTCTTTCTCATTAGGCCCTAGGTTCCCTAGCATTTCTGGGAAGTTACTTGTGTCCTTTTCCGTGAAGACAGAACCAAAGTATTTGTTTAATTGCTCTGCAATTTCCTTGTTCCCCATTATAAATTCTCCCATTTCTGACTGTAAGGGACCTACATTTGTCTTCACTAATCTTTATCATGTTACATACTTGTAGAAGCTTTCACAATCTGCTTTTATGTTCCTTCCAAGTCCCCCAACCAGAGTACATTCCGTGCCGTAGTGACCCTCAGTTCTTCTTCAAAGTGGTGTTCAATATGGAGGAATACTGATTCATCAGCTGAGGGAGGGTGCCCATGTTTGACCTGAAGCCATGAGATTTCAATGTTGAGGACTCCCAGGGACATGCCCTCCCAACTGTATGCCACTGTGCTGCCACCTCTGGTGATTCTGTCCTGTAGGACATACCAAGGATGGTGGTGGAGGAGTCTGGGACATTGGCTGAAAGTTATGATTCTGTGAGTATGCCTGTGTCAGCTGTTGCTTGACAAGACTGTGGGACAGGTCTCCCAATTTTGGCAAAATCCACAGATGATAGTGAGGAGGACTTTGCAGGGTCCAGATCATGTGTTTTTATTGATTAATGTTGACCAGGACACTGGGAAGAACACTTCTTTGAATAATGTCATGGGATCTTTTACGTCCACCTGAGAGCGCAGACGGGGCCTCGGTTTAACATGTCATGCGAAAAACGGCACCTCCAAACTGTGCAGCACTCCCTTAGTACTGCCCCCCGACAGTGCAGCACTTCCTCAGTACTGTCCCCCGACAGTGCAGCATTTCCCTGATACTACGCCTCCGACAGGTCTGTGCTCCCTTAGTACTGCAGTAAATTGTCTGCCTGGATTACGTGCTTTGTGACAAAGAAAGTTGCATTGATATAACAGTCAACTGATTTTTATTTGTTTTTAGACGCACCACGGAATCTCTCAATTACTTCCCTTGATACGATTAAAGATTCGTTGATCAATATAAAAGAAGGGAATTCTGCAGTGATACTCTGCTCTGTCACAAGCTTCCCAGCTTCTAAACTGACGTGGCGACATCTTGGTCTCACAATGAACAGAACAACATCCAACAATGAACTGTGGTTGGAGTTTGCTTATGTTACATCCAGGGTCGCTGGAGACTATCAGTGTGTGGCTGAGAATGAACATGGAGCAGTGGAAAGGACCATAACCATCACTGTGGAATGCGAGTGTACAGATACTTTCACATCTCTAAATACAAAAAAAATAATGGCCCGTAATTTCCAATAGGGGGCTTCCTGCATGCGGAGACCTCCTATCGGATAAAAATCTATGCTCTTACCTGAGGGCTCCCAAAATGTGCAGGGCCCGCGTATCCCAGGGGTGCATGCGGTTCGCAAGCATCCCTGGGATCACGTGGGCCAGACCAGCCAATAGGATAAGGGAATCTCCCTTCATACATTTGACAGATAGACCCGTCAAAAGTATGAATGGAGATCACACCAAAAAGACACTAAACCATTAAATACATTTTTTAAAAACCATCATGTTTTTAAAATTAGTTAATATTACATTATATTAAATATGTTAAACAAAAATTGAATTTTTTGAATAAAATAATTGAAGTTTTTTACAGGGCTAAGAATGAACTTACCTTTTGTAAAAGTATTTTTAAATTATAAATGAGTGAAAAAAAAATTTTAAACTTTTTTTCAACTCTTATGCTTGTAAACCCAGGCCTTATGCCTGCTTTTTGCAGGCGTAAGATTTCTAAGGGTTTTCTGCGAACCGTGGTTCATATAGGGCAAGGCCAGTATATGGAGTTAGGGCACAGATCAGCCATGGTCTCGTTGTACGACAAAAAAAGCTCAAGGGGATGAATGACCTGCTCCTGTTCCCATGTTCCTTCATATGGTCCTATGTGGCTCGGTGTCAAATTTTGTCTGATTTATGCTCCTGTGAAGCACCTTGGGAAGTTTTACTATGATAAATGTGCTATATAAATGCAAGTTGTTGTAGTCTGATACAAGTCAGCTGATTGTTGCATCACTTCGAGCAGAATCGTCCCAGGGATGAGGGACTTCAGTTACAGGGAGAGACTGGAGAAGCTGGGGTTGTTCTCTTTAGAGCAGAGAAGGTTAAGGGGAGATTTAATAGAGGTGTTCCATATCATGAAGGGTTTTGATAGAGTAGATAGGGAGAAACTGGAGGCTGACTAATATTACATCTTTAGATATTACACATAAAGATATTACATACATACATTGATTTTACATATAAATGTTTCACAGTAAAGGAAGCCTTACATTTATATAATGCTTATATGGTCCCAAAGCGCCTTACAGCCGATGACGTACTTTTCAAGTGTAGTCACTGCTGTAGTGTAGGAAACATGATCGCCAATTTGCACACAGCAAGATCCCACAAACAACAACATGATAATGACCAAATAATCTGTTATTTTAGTAATGCTATATATATAACATATATAGATATTACATATATAAAATGGTTCACTAATATTCCTTTAGAGAAGGTACCCTGCTGTTGTTACCCAGTCTGGGCCTATATGTGACTCCAGTCCCACACCAACGTGGTTGACTTTGAACTACCCTCTGAAGTGGCCACTCAGTTTGTATCAAACCAGCTACCAGCACCTCATGGAATCATAGAACCATAGAATCATTACAGCGCAGTAGGAGGTAATTCGGCCCATCGAGCCAGTGTCTGCTCTCTGCAAGAGCACTTCAGCTAGTCCCCATCCTCCGCCCACTCCCGTAGCCCTGCAAATGTTTTTCCTTCAGTGACTTACCTAATTCCCTTTTGAAAACCATGATTGAATTGGCTTCCACCACCCTTTCAGGCAGTGCATTCCAGATCATAACCACTCACTGCGGAGAAAGTTTTTCCTCATGTCGCCTTTGGACCTTCTGCCAATCGCCTTAAATCTGTGTCCTCTGGTTCTCGACCCTTCCGCCAATGGGAACAGTTTAACTCTATCTACTCTGTCTAGCCGCCTCCTGATTTTGAACACCTCTATCAAATCTCCTCTCAAACTTCTCTGCTCTAAGGCGAGCAACCCCAGCTTCAAGAAGATTTCCCACCACCACCTTCTCAAGGGACAGCTAGGGTAAGGCAATAAATGCCGGCCTTGCCAGCGACGCCCACATCCCGAGAATGAATTGCCAAAAATTGAGCGAGTGCATCACTTCTCGAGGTACATCGGAGCATTGTTCTAAAACTGTACTGCAGTAATTAATGGCTGTTTTTACAGGTAGAGCCTCCAATAAATGTAAAGTAAGATTGCTTGCAGCTGGGATCATGTTGACTGTTGGACTGGCTGGATTCTTAATCTTCAAGTGCATGAGAAAGTAAGTGCGAAGGTTTAACTTTTTTTAATCAAAGTCTTTCCTTCAATCTTCCCTCCTTAAGTCAGTGATTGGTTAAGCAGCAGACGCCACTCCCATACGTGGTCCCTGTGTCCCCTACAATCTGGAGTGTGTCTTTCATGGCCCAGTATCCAGGTGGATGTTAACGAGACCCAGAGATCCGTCACTATGCACGCTAGCTGCTGGATTGTATCAGGTCACCTTGTGATTTGACAAAACCACAGTGACTACATTTCGATAAACAATTGATTGTCTGTGGAGCACTTTGGGATGTCCCGAGGATGTGAATAAATAACTGCACATTCGTATGTTCTATCTTTCACTCTCTGATTTAGATTCACTAGGATGGTACCAGAACTGAGAGGTTATAACGATCAGGAAAGACTGAACAGGCTGGGGCACTTTTCTTTAAAAAAGAGAAGACTGAGGGGTGACCTGATAGAGGTCTTTATGATTATGAAGGGGTTTGATACACTTAGAGAAGATGTTTCCATTTGTGAGGGAGACTAAAACTTGGGGTCATCAATATAAGATAGTCGCTAATAAATCCAATCAGGAATTCAGGAGAAACTTCTTTCCCAGAGAGTGGTGAGAATGTGGAACACATGGAGTTGTTGAGGCGAATACCATAGATCCATTTAAGGGGAAGCTAGATAAGTACATGAGGGAAACATGAATAGAAGGATATGTTGATAGGGTTAAATGAAGAGGGATGGGAGGAGACTGATGGGGAGCATAAACACTGGCATGGACCAGTTGGGCCAATTAAGGGGAGATTTAACAGAGGAACTCAAAATCATGATGGGCTTTGATAGAGTAAATAGGGAGAAACTGTTCCCATTGGCCGAAGGGTCGGTAACCAGAGGACACAGATTTATGGTCATTAGTAAAAAAGCCAGAGGGGTTGATGAGGAAAAATATTTTTACACGAGTTGTTATGAAAGGGTGGTGGACGCAGATTCAATAGTAACTTTCAAAAAGGGAATTGGATAAATACTTGAAAAGGAAACATTTTCTGGGCTATGGGGAAAGAGCAGGGGGGAGTGGGACTAATTGGAGAGCTCCTCCAAAGACCCAGCACAGGCACGAGGGGCTGAATGGCCTCCTTCAGTGCTGTGTGATTCTATGATTCTATTTATGTGGACAGAAGCGATTTAAAGATACAGCTCAGTAGTTGTTGTAATGTTACAGTGGGGTCTGGGTCTGTCCTGCACTGACACGCTGATATATGATAACAACAGTGCGATATTCTGCTATTTCAGGAGAAAGGCAGCGACTGAGAAGAGTGCTTCACAGACCAGTGACATTGCAATGACTGACAGTCCACTCTCCGCAAAGCACCAGGTACAGCAGCTTTTTGCAGTTAGTCCGAAGTCTTAATCTCAGCGTGTAGACAACACGTATCAGAGATTTCCAGTTGGGTTGTCCATGATATTCAGCCTATGGTGTCAGCTGTGGCTCAGTGGGTTTAGCACTCTCTCTCACTCGCCTCTGAGTAAGAATGTCATGAGTTTGAGTCCCACTCCAGAGATGTGAGCCCCATAACCCATTCCGACACTCCCAGTGCAGAACTGAGTGAGTGCTGCACCGAAGTAGCTCTGCAGTGTCGGAGGGGCAATACTGAGGGAGTGCTGCAGTGTCAGAGGGGCAGTACTGAGGGAGTGCTGCACTGAGGGAGTGCTGCATTGTCAGATGGGCAGTACTGAGGGCGCGCTGCATTGTCAGGGGCTGTACTGAGGGACTGCTGCATTGTCAGAGGGGCAGTACTGAGAGAGCACTGCCTTGTCAGAGGGGCAATACTGAGGGAGCGCTGCGTGTCAGAGGGACAGTACTGAGGGAGTGCTGCAGTGTCAAAGGGGCAGTACTGAGGGAGTGCCGCATTGAGGGATTGCTGCATTGTCAGAGGGGCAGTACTGAGGGAGCGCTGCATTGTCAGGGGCAGTACTGAGGGAGCGCTGCAGTGTCGGAGGGGCAGTACTGAGGGAGTGCTGCATTGTCAGAAGGGCAGTACTGAGGGAGCGCTGCATTGTCAGGGACAGTACTGAGGGAGTGCTGCATTGTCAGGGGCAGTACTGAGGGAGTGCTGCATTGTCAGAGGGGCGGTACTGAGAGAACACTGCCCTGAGAGAGGGGCAATACTGAGGGAGCGCTGCGTGTCAGAGGGACAGTACTGAGGGAGTGCTGCAGTGTCAAAGGGGCAGTACTGAGGGAGTGCTGCATTGAGGGATTGCTGCATTGTCAGAGGGGCAGTACTGAGGGAGTGCTGCATTGTCAGGGGCAGTACTGAGGGAGCGCTGCAGTGTCGGAGGGACAGTACTGAGGGAGTGCTGCATTTTCAGAGGGGCAGTACTGAGGGAGTGCTGCAGTGTCAAAGGGGCAGTACTGAGGGAGTGCTGCATTGAGGGATTGCTGCATTGTCAGGGGCAGTACTGAGGGAGTGCTGCATTGTCAGGGGCAGTACTGAGGGAGCGCTGCAGTGTCGGAGGGACAGTACTGAGGGAGTGCTGCATTGTCAGAGGGGCAGTACTGAGGGAGTACTGCATTGTCAGAGGGGCAGTACTGAGGGAGCGCTGCATTGTCAGAGGGGCAGTACTGAGGGAGCACTGCATTGTCAGAGGGGCAGTACTGAGTGAGCACTGCCTTGTCAGAGGGGCAGTACTGAGGGAGTGCTGCATTGTCAGAGGGGCAGTACTGAGGGAGCGCTGCATTGTCAGAGGGGCAGTACTGAGGGAGTGCTGCATTGTCAGAGGGGCAGTACTGAGGGAGTGCTGCATTGTCAGAGGGGCAGTATTTAGTGAGCGCGGCAATGTCGGAGGGGCAGTACTGAGGAAACGCTGCACGGTTGTGGGGCAGTACTGAGGAAGTGCTGGATGGTTGGAGGGGCAGTACTGAGGGAGAGCTGGATGGTTGGAAGGGCAGTACTGAGGGGCGCTGCAGTGTCGGAGGGTCAGTTCTGAGTGAGCTGTTGGAGGAGCTGTAGTAAGGGAGTGCTGCATTGTCATAGATGCCTTGTTTCGCATGAGACGTTAAACCAAGGGCACCATCTTCCCTCTCAGGTGGATATAAATGATCCCACGCCCACTATTTCAAAGAAGAGCAGAGGACTTCTCCCCGGTGTCCAAGGGCCAATAATTATCCCTGAACCAAGACCAGTTAAAAAAAGTAAATCAGCTGATCTGGTCATTAACACATTGCTGTTTGTGGGAGCTTGCTGTGCGCAAATTGTCTGCCACATTTCCTACATTACAACAGTGACTACACTTCGCAAACCTACTTCATTCAACGTGCTTTGGGACATCCTGAGGGTGTGAATTATGGGTCTTAAGACTCTGTAGTTGGACTCGAACCATGATTGTCTGACTCAGGAGCGAGAGAGAGAGAGCGAGAGAGAGAGAGAGCGATAGAGAGAGAGGGCGAGAGAGAGAGTGCGAGAGAGAGCGAGAGAGAGAGCTAACCCCAGAGCCATGGCTGACACCAGCGAGTCTCTGCAATAATTTAACTCTATCAGCCCTGGTAAATGATGTGAGAATATCTTGTGCTTCCATTTTCTTTGTAGGGTACACAGAGCGCAGTGGTTGTTGACCCCTGAAACACAACCAGTGATGCAAGTAGCGAGGCGGAGACAACATAAGAAGACAAGAAATAGGAGCAGGAATAGGCCACTTAGTCCCTCGAGCTTGCTCCACCATTCAATAAGATCATGGCTGATCTTGAGCTCAAAGATACTTCTCCGCTCGCTCCCCATAACCCTTCACTCCCTTATCTTGTAAAAATGTGTCTATCGCCACTTTAAATGTATTTAATGACCCAGCCTCCACGGCTCTCTGGGGCTGAGAATTCCACAGATTTACGACCCTCTGAGAGAAGAAATTCCTCCTCATCTCAGTTCTAAAAGGGTGACCCTTTATTCTAAAACTGTGCCCCCGCTTTCTAGATTTCCCCTCGAGGGGAACCATCCTCTCAGCATCTACCTTGTTGAGCCCCCTCAGTATCTTATATGTTTCAATAAGATCACCTCTCCTTCTTCAAATTTCAATGAGTATATGCCCAGCCTCTCAACATTTCCTCATAAGTTAAGTCCCTCATCTCTGGAATTAACCTAGTGAATCGTCTCTGAACTGCCTCCAATGCAAGTACATCCTTCTTTAAATAAGGAGACCAAAACTGTACGCAGTACTCAAGGTGTGGTCTCACCAATACCCTGTACAGTTGTAGCAGGACTTCCCTACTTTTATACTCCAACCCCTTTCAATAAAGGCCAACATTACATTTGCCCTTTTGATTACTTGCTGTACCTGCATGCTAACTTTTTGTGTTTCATGCACAAGGACCCCCAGGTCCCTCTGAACTGTAGCATTTTGTAATCTCTCTCCATTTAAATAATAATTTGCTTTTTTATTTTTCCTGCCAAAGTGTATAACCTCACACTTACCCACATTATACTCCATCTGCCAAATGTTTGCCCACTCATTAGCCTGTCTATATCCCTTTGCAGGTTCTTTGAGTCCTCTGCACAACTTGCTTTCCCACCCATCTTTATATCATCCGCAAACTTGGCTACATTACACTTGGTCCCTTCATACAAGTCATCAATGTAGATTGTAAACAGTTGAGGCCCCAGCACCGATCCCTGTGGCACCCCACTGTATTGATTTCTTTGTGGGTTCAATGATGAGACATTTATGAAAGAGAATGAGTTTTTATCTAAAGTCTGTTCAACTCTTTTATACAGCTTTTACTGGAGACACGATGCTGTGATGCATCTAGAACGAAACTGAAACTAAACTAAACTGCCTTGCTTGTCTCGGTCACATGACCTCTGCTGGTCAGGCATAAGTAATCAATCAGGCAACTATGCTGGTAAGACATGATAATCAAACAGGCAAATAACATCACTATTCGCTGATATCATTACACCTCCTTTTCTTAAAACAAAAGTATTTTACTTTTAACTAACAACATGTTTTCTTTGTATTAATCTGCATTTTAACTGTAACACTTAATGAACTTACATTATCATTATCATGATCAAGGTTTTTTAACCTTGCTTTGTGTGTTCACATGAAATATGTCAATACACTAGAACTTGAAGAAAGAATAAGATAACATTACTTCCTTCTATAACAATAGTCCTTAAATTTGCTCAATGAGTCTCTCAGGAGGTTTCACGTCTCTTGAGGATTTTCTGATTGATTGTCCTTGAATCTGAGTTGTTGCCTCAGATGATTGGTTCTCAGCTGTGTGATCAGGTTGTTCAACAGTATCAGTCTCTTGACCTGCTGTGGCTGGTCCCATGAGAAGATCTCGACGATTTCTTCTCAGAACAGCACACTCATCTGTCTGAATGGTGTATGATCTTGGTTGAACTTCACTCAGGACAGTTCCCTTCTGAGTCCATGTGTTTGTTTTGTCTTTCAACCTTACTTGGTCACCAGTGTGGAGTTCAGGTAGGTTTTGTGTTCCTCTGTCATAGTAGTACTTTTGCTTTTCTTTCTGTTGCTCTTTGAACTTCCTCACTTTCTCCCCCTCTTTTGTTTTCAGGAGGTTCTCCGGGATGGGTAGGTTTGACCTTAGCCGACGTCCCATCAGGAGTTGGGCTGGTGACTTACCACACTCGAGCGGCGTTGTGCGGTATACAAGCATGCTTTGGTAGAAGTCAGTTCCACTGTCTTTTGCCTTGTACATCAGTCTTTTCACTGTCTGGACCGATTTTTCCACTAGTCCATTGGACTGTGGATAGTGAGGACTTAACGTTGTGTGGACAAAGTCCCACTCTTTGGCAAAGTGTCGGAAACTTGCATTGTAAAACTGGGGTCCGTTGCCTATGAAGACCTCGCTTGCCACGCCATGTCTGGAGAATATGGCTTTCATACATGTTATCACAGCATCTGCAGTGGTGGTGTGCAGTCTACAAACCTCTGGATACAGGGAGTAATAGTCTGTGACTACAAGATAGTCCTTCCCTTGACATACGAATAGGTCAGCGCCTACCTTCTGGTAAGGTCGGTCTGGTGCTGGGTGTGGCTGTAGTGGTTCTACCGGATTGCTTGCTCGATATTTCAGGCATATTGTGCAGTTTGACACCTCATTTGTCACATCTTGGTTGATTCGTGGCCAGTACATCACCTCTCATGCTCTTTTCTTACACTTTTCGATTCCCAGATGTCCTCCATGGATCTTTTTTAACATCTCTTTTCTCAGACTCTTTGGGATAACTATTTTACTTCCTTTGTAGATGATGTCTTCGACCACTGATAGCAGAGTACTGGAACTGCAGGGAGGAACTATGTCAGGTGAGCAGTCTTGCTTCATGTTGGGCCATCCTTCCAAGATGCTTTTCCTCAGTCGTCTCATTGTTTCATCTGTGTTTGTCTCAGTCTTTATGAGCTCCATTTTTGCATCAGCTATGGGCAGTGCACTTGTGATCATGTCCACGTAGGCATTCACTTTTTCATCCATTGTGGTGTTTGCAGGCTCACTTGGGTCTACAGCTCTGGACAACGTGTCTGCTGTATACATCAGCTTACCCGGTATGTACGCAACATTCAGTGTATAGTGTTGCAGCCTGATCATCATTCTTTGTATTCTAAGTGCACAGTTATTTAGTGGCTTTTGGAACAATGCAATCAAGGGCTTATGGTCAGTCTCTACACTGATTGCTTGTCCTGCCACAAACTGGTGAAATCTTTCACAGGCGTATGTGATGCTGAGCAGCTCCTTTTCTATTTGAGCATATCGCGTCTCCGCATCTGTCATTGAGCGCGATGCATATGCAATAGTTTGCCAGTCGTCATATTTTTGCAGAAGAACGGCACCGAGCCCACTCTGTGATGCATCTGATGATATCTTGATGGGTCTCGCTGGGTCATAAAACCTCAGAACTGGTTCCTCTGTGAGCAGTTTCTTTAGATCGCTCCATGACTTCTCATGCTCATGATTCCATTCCCATTCTATGTTCTTTTCAGTTAGTCTTCTCAGCGGCGCCATCTTTTCTGAGAGGTTGGATATGAATTTGCCCATGTAATTGATCATTCCATTAAACCTCTGCACGTCCTTTTTGCATTGTGGCTTTGGCATATTCTCAATGGCGGACACCTTTCTGGGATCTGGTCTGATGCCCTCACTGCTAAGGATATCTCCCACAAATGTCAGTTCTGTCACCCCGAGCTGGCATTTCTCTCTATTCAGCTTCAGGTTTGTTTTCCTTGTTGCTTCCAGCACTTTTTTCAGTCTCTCGTCATGCTCAGTTCTCGTAGTTCCCCATACTATGATGTCATCCATTGATGTATCAACTCCCTCCAGGTGCTCATAGATCATATGAATTGTTTTGTGATACACTTCAGGAGCTGAGGCAATGCCAAATGGTAACCTTAGGAATCTGTATCTGCCAAATGGACTGTTGAACGTGCACAGTCTTGAACTTGCTTCGTCCAATTTCATCTGCCAAAATCCTGATGATGCATCTAACTTGCTGAAATACTTTGCATTTGCAAACTGTGCCATGATTTCCTCACGTGTAGGAAGCTTGAAGTGCTCTCTCTTTATTGCTCTGTTTAGATCTCTTGGATCCAGGCAAATTCTGAGCTTTCCATTCTTTTTGTCCACTACGATGAGGGAACTCACCCACTCCGTTGGCTCATCTATCTTCTGAATCACGTTCAGGCTTTCCATCCTGTCCAACTCTGCCTTCAGTTGCCTTTGAAGAGCAAACGGAACTTTTCTGCATGGATGTATGACCGGTGTCATACTTTTATCTACTCTGATCGGGTGTTCTCCTGGAATGCAGCCTAGACCCTTAAATAGGTCTTTGTACTCTTTCATGAGTTCATCATAGACTGTCTCTCCTTCGCTTTCCACAACGAGGACTCTCTTTACCAGGTTCAGTCTCTCACAGGCTTTTAAACCTAGTATGGCTTGCACATCCTTTGGCACCACGATTAATGCTAGCGTGTGCTCTCTGTCCTTGTGTGTTACTTTGACAATGCATCTTCCTTTCACTGATATATCAGTACCTGAGTATCCTGTCACTTTCACTTTGATTCCATGTATCTTTGGTCTGGGTCTAATTTTCTTAAAATCAGTCTCTGGTATCACATTAACTTGTGCTCCAGTATCCAATTTAAATGGAATGTGTATGTCATTCACTTTTAGTGTCAACATCCAGTCTCTTTCTTCTTTTTTGTTTTCAGACACAACATCTACATTGAATTCCTCTATCTCGCTTTCATCTACTGTATGGACCTTGCTTTGTTGCGCTTGGTTCTTACAGCAACGGGCATAATGGTTGTTTTTGTTGCATCTATTGCATGTTTTACCATATGCTGGACACTTTCTTGGTGGATGCTGTGTACCGCATCGACTACATGTCTTTCGATTGTCCCTTTCATTTTCGTTCGCTGGCCACGCCTCTTTTTTCACATTGGCGCTCTCTTTGTTAAACGGTTTGTATCCGTTCTTTCTCACTGCATCCACGTTGCAGCTACTGTCACTGAACAGCTCCTTTGCCTGCAACTTCACAGTCTCTGTAGCCCGACAGAGTGCTATGGCTTTTCCCAGGTCTAGATCTTGCTCTCTTAGCAGTCTTTCCCTTAGACCATTCTCTGGAATACCACACACCAGTCTGTCTTTTATCAGCGAGTCTGTCAGTCCCCCAAATTCACACGATTTGCTTCGGTTTCTCAGTTCAGTCACATACTGATCAATAGTCTCGCCCGTTTTCTGTACACATGTGAAAAATTTGTGCCTCTCAAACGTCACGTTGCGTTTAGGTATGCAGTAGGCCTCAAACTGTTCCATTATTTTATCTAGCTTCATTTTGTCTCCATCAACAGCAAATATGAAATTATTATACACCTCCAGCGCTGCATCACCCACGACATGCAAAAGCAGTGACGATTTCTTTTTATTACTTTTATCGTCAGCTCCGATTGCTGATAAATACAATTCCACATGTTGTTTGAATCTCCTCCAATTTTCCGCCACATTACCTGTCAACTGAAGCGTCGCCGGTGGGTGTAAACCTTCCATTCTTTCACTTTGTTAGCTATTCTTCAATGGTAAGCAACGATGTTCTCTTTTGGCTTGCTAATTTGTGGAGAGCTGATTTAACTTCAGAGTTTTTCTCTTCATCTCTTTCAGCCACTTCTGACACCATGTATTGATTTCTTTGTGGGTTCAATGATGAGACATTTATGAAAGAGAATGAGTTTTTATCTAAAGTCTGTTCAACTCTTTTATACAGCTTTTACTGGAGACACGATGCTGTGATGCATCTAGAACGAAACTGAAACTAAACTAAACTGCCTTGCTTGTCTCGGTCACATGACCTCTGCTGGTCAGGCATAAGTAATCAATCAGGCAACTATGCTGGTAAGACATGATAATCAAACAGGCAAATAACATCACTATTTGCTGATATCATTACACCCACTAGTTAATGTTTGCCAACCGGAAAATGATCCATTTATCCTGACACTCTGTTTTCTGTTAGGTAGCCAATTCTCCATGCTAATATATTACCCCCAATTCTGTGAGCTCTTATCTTATGCAGTAACCTTTTATGTGTCACATTATCGAATGCCTTCTGGAAATCCAAACACACCACATCCACTGGTTCACCTTTGTTCACCCTTCTCGTTACTGTTAAATCCGTGAATCTTGATGTATGGTGTCCTTCAATAAATAGACAGAGACTGCAGAGGAACAATCAACAGGTGTTTACTGGATGAGGGTTACTCTAAAAACTAACAGTACAGATCCCTACTCAGGGTTTATATACAGGTGTGGTCACTGCCGGTACTACAGCATACAGGAGCTGTAAAAGTAGTTCTCCCCTTAAAGGTACATACACTATAATTCCTCCCCTTTTAGATTAACAGTACCATAACATTCATTTAACAGTTAACACTTTTAACATGCACATTAACTGAAAATAGTCCATTTATAAATTCAGTCTTTGGGGCGGCTTCCTGATCTTTTCTGGATAGCGCCTTTCCTGAGTGTCTTGCTCTTGGTGCGGAGGCGATTCTGCCCCCCTGTCGTCGGTTGGTTCATCAGCTTCCGATGCTACTGTTTCTGGGGTAGATGCTACCTGTATGTCGGGTTCATCACCAGGTACGCGAGACATGGGGTTGACTCGTTCCTGTGACGCTAGGATCTGGTCGACATGGCGTCTCACAATGTTCTCCCCAACATCCACTGTGTACATTAGTGGCCCCTGCCGTGTGCATACGTTCCTGGTTGCCATTTCTCTGTTCGGTAGTCACGGGCCAAGACTGGTTGCCCTACATTGAAGCTCCTTGTCGGCTTCTCATTGATGTGCTGGAATTGCTTATTCTCAACATTTCTTCGTACATTTGGCCTGAGCAAATCCAGACGAGATCTCAACCTTCGGTTAAAGAACATCATGGCCGGGGTCTGGTTGGTAACTGCATGTGTCGCATTTCTGTAGGCTAACAGGAAATTGTCCACCTTATGCTGCAGTGGAATGTCATCATCGCACATGGCCCTTACTGCCTTTTTAAAGGTTTGTACGAATCTCTCAGCCAATCCATTTGTGGCTGGATGATACGGGGCGGATTTGTAATGCCTTACCCCATTCCTTCTCATAAATTTCCGAAACTCTTCGGACACAAGCTGCGGTCCGTTATCAGAGCAAATCTGCTCTGGCAAGCCGTTCCTGGCAAATATGGTCCATAGGACTGCAATCGTTTTCTCCGTGGTGGTGGAGGACATTTTGATCACCTCAGGCCATTTCGAGTGCGCATCCACGGCTATTAAGAACATTGAGTCCATGAATGGACCAGCAAAATCAATATGCACCCGTTGCCATGGAGAGGAGGGCCACTCCCATGGGTGTACGGGGGCATGTGGTGGTGCATTTTGGAACTTCTGGCATCCTGAGCATCTCTTTGTCAGGTCCTCGATTTGCTGATCGACCCCTGGCCACCACACATAAGCCCTAGCAAGGCTTTTCATTTTCACCCCTCCCAGATGGCCTTCGTGAAGCTCATTAAGCACTTTCTCCCTTAACTTGGGTGGAATTCCCACTCGGGACCCACACATCAAGGTCCCCTGGCATACTGACAGCTGTTCTCTTCTGGATGAGAATGCTGGCAACAGTGAGTCGCCATGTGTTGGCCATCCCTTCACCGTCAAATCATATACCCGAGACAGTGTCGGGTCATTTCGGGTCTCCTTCTCTATATCCGCGTTAGTTACTGGCAAGCGTTCAATTATAGTCGAATAAAATATTTCGACAGGGTCCACTGCTGGTGCTTCCTCTGCAGTAGGCAGTGGCAGGCGTGATAGCCCATCAGCGTTTCCATGCTGTTTTGTGCCCTTATATTCTATTTCATATTGATACGCCCCTAGAAAAAGGGACCATCTTTGTAGCCGTTGCGCAGTCATCACCGGAACGCCCTTCTTTGGATTAAAGATGGAGACAAGTGGTTGGTGGTCAGTCAGCAAGGTGAACTTCTGCCCGTGCAGATAGTGGTTGAACTTTTTCACTCCCCACACTAGGCTGAGGGCCTCCCTGTCAATCTGGGTGTAGTTACGCTCGGCTGAGGTTAGTGACCGAGACGCAAAGGCTACTGGCCTCTCCAAGCCGTCCGGGAATTTGTGCGACAGCACCGCTCCAATACCATAGGGTGATGCTTCACACGCCAACAGAATTGGTAGTGCTGGGTTGAAATGAGCCAACACCTCTTTTGATGTGATCAATTCTTTGCACTTCTGGAAAGCTTGTTTACATTCGTCATTCCACTTCCATGGTACCCCCATTTGCAGTAGGGTGTTCAGTGGGTGTAGTACTGTAGACAAATTCGGCAAGAACTTATGGTAGTAGTTCACCAGCCCAAGGAACGACCTCAGTTGTGACACATTTTCCAGTGCTGGAGTCTTGACTACTGCCTCAATCTTTTCAGGGGACTTATGTAACCCCTCTTCATCAATAACGTGGCCACAATACGAGATCTGCTTCTGGAAAAACTCGCATTTGTGGCGATTAGCTCGGAGCCCATATTCCTTCAATCTAGTGAGCACCTGCTCCAGGTTGGCGAGGTGATCACTGTCATTTTCGCCCGTGACCAGGATGTCGTTCAAATAACACTGGGTCCCTGGAATCCCTTGCAGGACTTGATCCATTGCCCTTTGCCAAATAGCCGGAGCTGATGCTACCCCGAACACCAGCCGGTTGTATTGGTAGTGACCTTTATGAGTGTTGATCGTGAGGTATTGTTTCGAGGCTTCTTCTACCTCCATTTGCAAGTATGCCTGGACTAGATCAATTTTGGTGAAGCGTTTACCTCCAGATAGCGAGGCGAAAATATCCTCAATCCATGGAAGCGGATATTGTACCATGTGAAGGACTGGGTTCACTGTCACCTTAAAGTCCCCACAAATGCGAACCTTCTTTGGTTCCCCAGGCGTATTACTCAACGACCTCTTCATTACAGGAACGATGGGTGTAGCCCACTCGCTCCAGTCCACTTTGGACAGTACTCGAGAACATTCCAACCCTTCCAGCTCTGCTTCGACGGCTGGGCGGATCGCATAAGTCACTGGTCTGGCCTTAAAAAATTTTGGGCTTGCATTTTGCTCTATTTTGATCGTCGCTGTTATGCCTTTTAGTGTTCCGAGTCCCTCCTGGAACACTTCTTGTGCGTCAGTTAGCATTTTTGACAGTCGTCCAGGTGTGACGTCATCATCCTTTTTGGCATCTACCGTCAGTGCTTGTATGGAATGCCAATCTAACTGTATCTTCCGGATCCATTCACGTCCTAGTAGTGCTGGTCCTCCATCTGGCAATACATATAGGTCCATTTTTGGTGTTTCCTTGCCGTTGTATATCACGTTCACCCTTATTTTTCCTTTGGGGTAGACTTTTTGCCCCGTGTACGTCTTCAAGACAATCTCTGTATCTCTCAAGGGTATATGTGAGAATAGTCGCTTGTAGTCCCTTCGGTTTATGACTGTTAGGGCTGATCCTGTGTCCAATTCCATTTTCACTTGGACTCCGTCTATCTTGAGCGTGACCCAGATAGTTTGGTGATCCTCCATTTTGATTACATTATGTAGTTTCAGACAACCCAGCTCCTTGCTTCCGGAGTCTGTATCACTTTTCTGTTCGTCTGAACTACTCTCCGTCACCTTATGTACCTTTTTGTACTTCTCCTGTGGAGATTTCTTGCTGCTGGTTTTCTTTCCCCGACCTGCAGACTCTTGCTATGTGTCCTACTTTTCCACACTGTCTGCACACTTGGTCCTTGAACCAACAATCCTTCTGGTCGTGTGTTGTTCTGCTGCAGCGATAACACTTCACTGCTCCATATGACATTTCATTTGTGCCATATTCTTGCGGTCTCCGTTGTATCTCTGCAGCGCCCCGTGCGGCTGCTTCGTGTGATACTGCCATGCTGAAAGCCTTGTCCAGCGTAAGATCATTTTCTGATAGAAGCCGTTTCTGGGTTCCTTCACTTTGAAGCCCACACACAAACTTGTCCCTTAAAGTATCTGCTAGTCCCGTTCCAAACTGGAAGTGTTTTGATAACTTGCGCAGTTCCGTTAAATACTCAGCATTACTTTCATCTTTAAGCTGGTTCCTTTTGTGAAACTTAAATCTTTCTGCTATCAGCAGCGGTGTGGGGTTTAAGTGGTCCTGTAGGATTGACACTATGCTTTCAAAATCCTTTTCCACTGGCTCTCTGGGGTTACTAGGTTTCAAAGTAAGCCATACGTTTTTGCACCCATGGAATTCAACAATACCAGTGCTTTCCTGGCATCTGGCACTTCATTCGCCTTGCAGTACACTTCTATGCGTTCTACATATGTCGCCCAATCTTCGACTTCATTGTCGAACGCTGTGACACTGCCACTCTTCGGCATCCCTGGGTTTGGTTAGACTGGCTAAAAATGGCATCTCCCGCGCTCTCCCTTCTTCTCCGCTGGCTCAAAATGGCGTCTCCCGCGCTTTCTTTTCTTCCCGCGCTCTCCCTTCTTCTCCACTGTGGCTCAAAATGGCGCCTCCCGCGCTCTCCCTTCTTCGCCGCTGCGGCTCAAAAATGGCGTTTCCCGCGCTCTCCCTTCTTCTCCGCTGCGGCTCAAAAATGGTGTCTCCCGCGCTCTCCCTTCTTCTCCGCTGCGGCTCAAATGGCGTCTCCCGCGCTTTTCTTTCTTCCCCGCGGACGCTGCTCAGCCCTTGTACACTGGCCGTGCTCTGCATGTTTTCTTGCGCGCCTCTCTCGTTGACGCCGCTCGGTCCTGAACACCGGCTGCGCTCTGCGCGTTTTTCCTGCGCACCTCTCTCGTTGACGCTGCTCGGTCCCGAACACCAGCTGCCCGGTGCGCTTTACCCTCTCTCTTACCCCGTCGACGCTGCTCGGCCTTTTTCTGTGCCATTAGTCGGCTCCTGCCGCCGCTGTCCGGGAAGGGTCTGCGCCGTACCTGTTGCCAGCCCGTTGCGCTGGATCGTCGTGACTGGAGAACCAAGCCCAGCTCTCCACAGCCTCCTCTGCGATGCTCAAGTCTTCTCTGGATGGTCGACGCCCGTATTTCTGGACTCGGCCTTCTTCTTTCACTGTTCTCCAGGAGCGAATCCCTGGGAGGTGATGCAGAGTGGCAGGTAGGTTTGAATCCATTCGTCGCCAATGTTAAATCCGTGAATCTTGATGTATGGTGTCCTTCAATAAATAGACAGAGACTGCAGAGGAACAATCAACAGGTGTTTACTGGATGAGGGTTACTCTAAAAACTAACAGTACAGATCCCTACTCAGGGTTTTTATACAGGTGTGGTCACTGCCGGTACTACAGTATACAGGAGCTGTAAAAGTAGTTCTCCCCTTAAAGGTACATACACTACAGTTACCTCCTCAAAGAACTCCAGCAAATTTGCTAAACATGATTTCTCTTTCATAAAACCATGCTGACTCTGCTTGACTGCATTATGATTTTCCAAATGCCCTGCTACTGCTTCCTTAATGAAGGACTCCAGCATTTTCCCAATGACAGATGTTAGACTAACTGGTCTATAGTTTCCTGCTTCCTGTCTCCCTCCTTTCTTAAATAGGGGTGTTACATTTACGGTTTTTAATCCACTGGGACCTCTCCAGAGACCAGGGAATTTTGATATATTGCAACCAATGCAGCCACTTCTTTTAAGACCCTGGGATGCAAGCCATCTGGCCCAGGGGACTTGTCATGTTTTTGTCCAATTATTTTACCAGGGTTACTATTTCCTTAGTGATAGTGATTTTCATTAGTTCCCCCCGCCCCCCCGCCGACTCCCTGCCTTGTGGACCCCTTGATTATCCATTATTGGGATGTTGTTAGTGTCTTCTACCGTGAAGACAGATACAAAGGGCAGGATTTTCATTCAGGAGTCGGGTAGGAGGCTGGACTACAACTTTCGGGGTTGTAGTCCCGCCTCCATCGAGATGCGGCCAATCCATGCGATTTTAACTTGATTGACCTTGTTGAGCCCACCCAGCGGACTCAGCAGGCCAATTAAGGGCCACCCGGCAACAGGTGAAGTCACAAACTGAAATTTCATCTGTCAAGAGGTTTTGACAGATGAAATATCAGCATTTCACAGCTGTTTGAAGCTGTCAAACACTGACAGTCTTACTTCTAGGCTGAGTCCTTCTCCACAGACTCAGTTAGAAATATCTCCTGCACAGAAAGCTGAAGGCTGTCACTTTTGACAGTTCGCAGCCATTCTGCTTTCTGTGCCGCTGAGATGAGGGACTCCCGGGACCTAAAGGAAGGAAGGGTGAAAAGGTAAGAAAAGATCATTTAAACTTCTTTAATCACTTTAGACACACCAAACACACTTACCTTTGCACTCATGCACACACCACTCACCTGAACACCGGACATCTCAACCCCTCCAAGTCCTTCAACCCAAAGGCCTGCCTCCTCTAACTTGGCGTGGTTTGGAGCCATCGGGAATCCCACACTTCAACATCGAAAATAGGGATTAGGCAGAAAACTGCCTGTTAACTACCTGTTAACAGGCAGTTAATTGGCACTAACCCCTTCCCGCCTCGGTCCCTTGGCACTAATCCCTTCCCATCCCAGTGCAGGGTGGGTACCCGTCTCCTTTGAAACTGGCATGGAGGCGGGTTTGGGTGCGGGTGGGGTCGGGACCACTGATTTTGGATTTTAACTCCCCCCCACCCCCGCCATGCCTCCAATCCCGACTCCACGGCCCAATGAAAATCCTGCCCAAAATATTTGTTCAGAGTCTCTGCCATTCCCCCGTTCCCCATTATTAATTGCCCAGTCTCATGCTCTAAGGGACCAATGTTTACTTTAGCTGCCCTCTTCCTTTTTATTTACCTGTAGAAGCTCTTACTATCTGTTTTAATGTTTCTTGCCAGTTTACTCTCATAATTCATCTTCTCCCTCTTTATTTATTTTTTGTCATCCTTTGTTGGTTTTTAAGAATTTCCCAATCCTCTGGTCTCCCAACAATCTAGGCAACATTGTGTAAGCTTCGCAAAATTAATATTGTCAGATAGGGGTCTATGGCAGAAGAGGCTTTTAATTTTAAAGACTGTTTTAAAAGAAAACCCAGGAGAAAGGGGCATACAAAATGGCCGCCGGACCCCGTGACCTGCTTTTGGGACCGTTTAAAATGGTTCCTGCAGCCCACAGACAGCCTGTGTGGATTCAGCCCACAGTAAGTTCTGGAAGGCCGTTTCGGAGCAAACAAAACCAGACAGAACCCCATACATATAGATTGGATACAGATCCAGTCAGATCGGCCTGCAGATAAAGGCCATCTAAATGTTTACCCAGACAAAGGGGAAACAGTTTTATATATTCATAAGTGGAACATCAAGGACCCATTAAAAACATCAAGAAAACATTAAAACATTATCAGGTCATTCCAGACCAGAGATGGCAGTTACCGGCCATCCAGAAGGTAATTTTTACACAAAGACTATCCTGCTGTGATACAAGCCCACCAAGATTTAAACAAAGGACTCATTGAGATATGGCGGGAGATAAGGCCTTCATTGAGAAGTATAACTGGGGGCCCGGGTGATCATCAATATGTTGGTTTTTCGAGGTGGTCTGGTTCAGACGTTCGTTTGTTCGTAATGTTCGGTATGTTGATGAAGAGATGAGATGAGTGGAGTGGCCGAGTGAAGATCGGTGAAGTTCAGGTTCAGATGAGTGGTGAAGATCCAAGAAGGTGATTCGAGTCTGCGCCCAGACCCGGGGTAGCTATCGGGCGATCATCGACTGACCCCGGGCCGCAGACGAGGAAGAAGAGGCAAACGCCTTATACAACGGGTAACCGGCGCCGAGTGCAGGAGCACCGAAAAATGTGGACTGTGGCCACCATTGAGTGCAGGAGCACTGAGAAACATGAGCTGTAAACGAATTGGCGATCCGCTCGCCTTGCTGAAGTAAGAGGAGCCATCAGCTTGAGCAGTGCGCTGCTCCTACAGTCCAATGGCCATGTGGAGACAGGACGCCTGAGAGGATCAAAACGCAGACCCTTTTCAAAACCCTATACTTTTAATTGGATCGGTGAGCATGTTTCTGGCCCTTCATAATCGAATCTAGATAGGTTTAAGGGGGGTGGGCATTTCAGGGGATAATTAATTATGAGTTGTTGTCCCTCGATGTTCCGTGTGTTTCCCCATTTCATGATGACTTGTGCAAAGTATAATATGCCTGTATCTATCTCAGTTAGTAATGTATTATGAACTTGTTTTTCCTTCCCATGTACCATTTTATTGACTTGCATTCAATATTTTCCTTTATTGCAATAAAATTTCATTTCATTTTCTTTAAACCTGGCCTGTACAGTATTCTCTGCATTGTAGTTCCTGCCTTAAAGTCCAGTGTACAGAACCTAAGGTGCGAGTGGGTCGAACCACTCAAGGTTTTACTGTGCAAGAGAGAGAGGCCACTACTAGAGAGAGCAACCTTTGCGGTCTAAAACCCCTTACAATTGTATGCCTTCGTTTTCAATTTGATACCACCCTTTACTCCCCTAGTTAGATATGGATGGTGCTCCCTTCTCTTAAAATCTTTCTTTCTCACTGGAATATATTTTTGTTGAGAGTTATGAAATATCTCCTTAAATGTCCGCCACTGCATTTCAACTGTCTTACCCTTTAATTTATTTTTCCAGTCCAGTTTAGCCAGTTCTGCCCTCATGCCATTGTAATTGCCTTTGTTTAAGATCAGGACACTGGTTTGAGATACAACTTTCTCACTCTCCAACTGAATTTGAAATTCAACCATGCTATGATTACTCTTTCCAAGAGGATCCTTTACTATGAGATCATTTATTAATTCTGCCTCATTATACAGTACCAGATCCAAGATAGCCTGCTCCCTGGTTGGTTCCATTACATACTGTTCTAGGGACCCATCTCGGATGCACTCTATGAACTCCTCCTCAAGGCTACCATGGCCAACTTGATTTGTCCAAGAGACTAAAATCACCTATGATCATTACCGTACCTTTTTTACAGGCCTCCATTATTTGTTGATTTATACTCTATCCAACAGTATTGCTACTCTTCGGAGGCCTGTAGACTACGCCCACCAGAGACTTTTTCCCTTTATTATTATTTATCTCCACCCAAACCGATTCTACATCTTGATCTTCTGAGCCAATATCACTTCTCACCACTGCACTGATCCCATCCTTTACCAACAAAGCCACCCCACCTCTCTTTCCTTTTTGTCTATCCTTCCGAATTGTCAAATACCCTGGAATATTCAGTTCCCAGCCCTGATCACCTTGCAACCACGTCTGTATAATGGCGATCAGATCATACACATTTGTATCTATTTGTGCCGTCAACTCATCTATCATGTTACGAATGCTGCGTGCATTCAGATATAGAGCTTTTAACTTTGTCTTTTTACCATTTCTCCTTGTTTTGGCCCCATTTTCTGTTGCACTCTTATTTTTAAACATTCTGGCCGAGAAATTACGTGGGCTGCGCCACCAGTTAGCGCCTAAAGAGGGCACTCAGTGGCTTTAGCGCCACTGGCCACGCCTCCCGCAATATTTAGCGGGGCACTAATGGCGGCGTGAGCCTGTAGCGCTGCGCCACCACCGATGACGTCATCGGTGTGCGCAGCGCCCCGCTACCACCCCGATCGCAATATTGGGTCGCGCCCCCGCCTGTAGCGCCGGTCGCAAATCGCGATCGGTTCAGGGGGGCCTACCTGCGGTGGTAGTGGCGCAAATTAAGGGGGAGGTGCGGGTTGGCCATTTTTTTCGTTGGCCGCCTGCCAGCACCTCCTCGCGCCGCCGTCCCCGGCCTCCTGATCCCCCCCTGGGCTGTGCCAGCTGTGTCCCGAGAGCCCGGCACTTCTCCTCGGTGCCGGGCTCTTTTGCCGGCACTCGCGATCGGTGATCACGCTGGTGCAGGCCCCTCCACCTTAAGAAGGGGAGGAAGGCCTGCAGTACTGCAGCGCGCCGTGCCACAGCGTGTGGCGCTGCGGCACGTTGCGCTGCGATATTCAGTTTGAGTGTCCCAAGCAGGACGCGGGGAGCCTCGAGCCGCGCCCCGAGTCCCTCTTGGGGCGCTCCAACTGAATTTCTGGCGGGCGCAAGCGGCTCCGTTCACAGTGGTAATTCTGGCGCCCAGGCAAGCCACCGAATTTCTAGGTTTCTGTCCCTTCCTGTTACACTCTGGTTATTATTTCCCCCATCTCTATCCTGCTCTATTGCTTTCTAATTTCTCATTGACTTTTTAAATTCCCGCTCACCTGGATCCTACCCCCCACTATTTAGTTTAAAGCTCTCTCTACAGCCCTAGTTATTTGATTCGCCAGGACTCTAGCCCCAGCATGTTTCAAGTGAAGCCCGTCCAAATGGAACAGCTCCCTCTTATCCCAGTACTGGTGCCAGTACCCCACAAATCGAAACCCACTTCTCCCACACCAGTCTTGGAGCCACTCGTTCATTTCTCTGATCTTATTTACCCTATGCAAATTCGTTCGTGGCTCAGGTAGTAATCCAGAGATTATTACCTTTGTGGTTCTGCTTTTTAATTTAGCCCCTAGCTGCTCATACTCTCTCAGCAGAACCTCTTTCTTTGTCCTCTCCCTCCCACTCCAAGTTTCTCTCCAGCCAAGAGGAGATGTCCTTAACCCTGGCACCGGGCAGGCAACACAGCTTTCGCGACTCACGCTCTCGGCTGCAGAGAACAGTGTCTATCCCCCTAACTATACTATCCCCTATCACTACAACATTTCTTTTTATTCCTCCCACTTGAGTGGCTCCCTGTACCACGGTGCTGTGGTCAGATTGCTCATCCTCCCTGCAGTCCCTGCCCTCGTCCACACAGGGCGCAAGAATCTTGTACCTGTTGGACAAGGCCAACAGCTGAGGCTCCTCCATCACTACCTCCTGGATCCCAATACCTGCCTCGCTTATAGTCACACCTTCCTGTCCCTGACCACGGGCCAAATTGGAAGTAATTACTCTAGTGGGTGTGACTGCCTCCTGGAACTTAGTGTCCAGGTAATGCTCCCCCTCCCTAATGTGTCAGAGTGTCTGAATCTCGGACTCCAGCTCGTCAACTCTGAGCCGAAGTTCCTCGAGCAGCCAACATTTGCTGCAGATGTGGTCGCCTTGGACCTCAATGGTGTTCACCAGCTCCCACATGCAACAACAACAACACATTTACAAAAGCAAAATACTGCGGCTGCTGGATATCTGAAATAAAAACAGAAAATGCTGGAAATACTCAGCAGGTCAGGCAACATCTGTGGAGAGAGAAACCGAGTTAATGTTTCAGCTCGATGACACTTCATCAGAATTGGAAAAAGCTGGAGATGGAACAGGTTTTTAAGCAAGTGCAGGGGCAGGGAAAGAGTGGAGGGGAAGAAATAACAAAAGGGAAGGTCTGTGATAGGATGGAAGGCAGGAGAGATTAAGAGAAATTAAGAGATGGTGCAAGGCAAAAGGAGATGGTAATGGGACAAGTTAAGAAACAAAAGATGGCTCTAGATGGAAGGCAGGAGCTAATGGACATTTTTGTTAAAAAGATTGACAACATCCATTCAACTGCTTTTGCTTTCAATTCCCTCCCTCCCCAGCCCACTGGACCTTACTTCCCCTCCATTTTCCCCCTGCCCTAATCCTAAATTTGCATATTTCTCTCCTGTCTCCCCTCTTGCCCTTTCACAACTCATCTTGTCAATGAGACCGACCTCCTGCTCTCTCGACCCTATTCCTACAAAATTGCTGACCACCCAACTTTCCTCCCTGGTTCCCATGTCGGTTGATATTGTTAACGATTCTCTTTCCTCCGGTATTGTCCCCCTTTCCTTCAAATCTGCCATCATCACCCCTTTCCTGAAAAAAGCAACCCTTACCCCCTCCATCCTTGCAAACTATCGCCCTATCTCCAACTTCCCTTTCCTCTCCAAAGTTCTTGAACGTGTTGTCGCCTCCCAAACCCGTGCCCTTCTTTCGTGGAACTCTTTGTTTGAATCCCTCCAATCAGGCTTCCGCTCTGCCACAGTACTGAAACTGCCAATGTCACAAACGACATCCTAGTTGACTGCAACAAAAGTAATCTATCCCTTTTCGTCCTTCTCGACCTGCCTGCAGCCTTTGACACGGTTGACCACAACATTCTGCTCCATCGCCTCTCCGCCGTCGTCCAGCTGGATGGGACTGCACTCGCCTGGTTTCATTCCTATCTTTCCAGCCGTAACCATACAATCACCTGCAATGGCTTCTCTTCCCGATCCCGCACTGTCACCTCTGGTGTACCCCAAGGACCCATCCTTGGCTCCCTCCTATTTTTCATCTACATGTTGCCCCTCGGTGACATCATCCGGCAACAACACCTGAGATTTCACATGTACGCTGATGATACCCAGCTCTACCTCTCCTCCACCTCTCTCGAACCCTCCACCGTCTCTATACTATCAGACCGCTTGTCCGACATCAGCACTGGATGAGGAGAAATTTCCTCCAATTAACTATCAGGAAGACCGAAGCCATTGTCTTTGGTTCACGCCACAAACTCCATTCCCTTTCCACTGATTCGATCTCTCTCCCTGACACCCGTCTAGGGCTGACCAAGTCTGTTTGCAGCCTTGGTGTCATATTTGATCACGAATTGAGCTCCCTAGCTCATATCTGTTCTGTCACTAAGACCACCCATTTCCACCTTCATAAAATCGTCCGTCCCCGCCCTTACCTCAACTTATCTGCTGCTGAAACCATCATCCATGCCTTTATCACCTCTAGAATTGACTATTCCAAGGCACTCCTGGCCGACCTCCCGAGTTCTATCCTCCATAAACTTGATGTCATCCAAAACTATGCCACCCGTGAGCTAACTCGCACCAAGTCCCATTCACCCGTCTCCCCTGTGCTCGCTGACCTACATTGGCTCCCAGTTAAGCAATGCATTAATTTTAAAACTCTCATCCTTGTTTTCAAATCCCTCCATGGCCTCGCCCCTCCTTATCCCTGTAATCTCCTCCAGCCCTATAATCCCCTAGACCTCTGAGCTCCACCTATTCTGGGATTTTGAACATCCCCGAGTTTAAATGCTCCTCCATTGGAGATTGTGCCTTCAGCTTCCTGGGTCCTATGCTCTGGAATTCCCTCCCTAAATCTCTCCACCTCTCCACATCTCTTTCCCCCTTTTAAACGCTCCTTAAAACCTACCTCTTCAGCCAAACTGTGATAAATCCATGAAGTGGAACAAGGACTCAAAGAGGCGAGGTAGTAGAATTAACACGAGTACTTTATTAACAACTGGGAAACAAATACAAACAGGCCTGCATCCAGCATCCTGGCATTCCACCTTGTGCTGACCTAACAGGAAGCAAAACCCCTGACCTTAACAGGAAGCAAACCCCTGACCTTAGCAGCAGCATTGGCTACAGCACCACCTGGTGGATAACCTTAATCATAACATCCCAGATTACTATATCCCTCCTCCCTTAAGATTTCAGTATGAATTTCTTAACCAACAACTATTCCCAAGGGTCACATAAGAAGCCTCCATTCACCATGTTCCATACTTGACGAATCTAACAGGTCAGTATCAATCTCTCTGGTGGCTTGCGAGTCCTTTGTGAACGTCTGACAGTAAAGTCCCTGCTTGTTTGTGGTGAAGCCACCAGCTGCTCCTGAGCAGTGCTCGGAGTATCTGACTCTGCAACGATGGTTTCCTCTTGATGAATGGGCTCCTGTGGAATTGTCTCTGTCCCTGGTGGTGGCACCACAGATGTACTTGGATCACTGGGGGCAAACCTGTCCTCAGCCATTGCATCTGGAACTTTCATTTCAATTTCCCCATGTCTGGTAAGTATCTGATCTACATGTCTGCATACTACCCTACCATCACCCAACATGACCTTGTATGATACGTGACTGGTCATTGAGTCTATGAAGCCAGGTATCCACTTGGGTCCATAACTGAAATTCCTGGTAAGGACCGCATCTCCTTCTCCAAAATTTCGGCTCTTTGTTCTTTTGTCATGGTTCTCTTTTTGTTTGTTTTGTCTGTTTTCCATTTTCCTTTTTAGGTCTGGGTGGACAAGGTCAAGAGTGGAGCGTAGTCTACGACCTAATAACATCTCAGCAGGAGAGAGTCCTGTGGTGGATTGAGGTGTTATTCTGTAGCTGAACAGAACCCGTGACACTTTGGCTGCTAAACTCCCTTCTGCACTTTTTTTCATCATCTCTTTAAATGTTTGTACGGCTCTCTCCGCAAGTCCATTTGAGGACGGATGATATGGAGCCGAGGTCACCTGCACTATGCCATTTTTTCTCAAGAACTCTTTTGTCTCTATACTCACAAAACAAGTGGCATTGTCACTTACCACGATCTCCGGTAGCCCTTGATTACTGAAGCTCCAATGCAGGCAGTCTATAGTAGTAGTGGCGGAAGCACAATTTACAGGATAAACATCCATCCATTTGGAATGTGCATCAATGATTATGAGGAACATCTTCCCCATGAATGGACCCGCATAATCTAAGTGCAATCTTCACCATGCTTTATCCGGCCACTCCCAGGGGTGGAGAGGAGCCGCTGCTGGTGCCTTCCGGTGTTCCTGACAAGTGCTGCATGTCTTGACTAGATTTTCTATCTCCTCATCTAGCTTTGGCCACCACAAGTAACTCCTAGCCAAGGCTTTCATACGCGAGACCCCAGGATGACACTGATGTAGTTGCTCTAGGATAGACTGTTGTGCTGGCTATGGAATAATCACTCATGCTCTCCACAACACGCAACCATCCTGCACACTCAGCTCTGTCTTCCTGACACTGTAGGGTGTGAAGTCAGCCACTTCCGGATGCTGTGGCCATCCCCTCGCCGCATATTCTTGAACTCTAGACAGTACTGGATCTTTACCTGTCCATGTTCTTACTTGCTCTGCAGTCAAAAGTGCCATGTCAGTGTCCTCCAACATCAAAACTCTGTCCTCTGGAGCTGCACGGATAGGTGTGCCTGGCAGTGGAAGACGGCTCAAGGCATCTGCGTTCCCATGGTACTTGCCCACCATGTAGACGATGATATACACATATGCCCTCAACGTCACGGCCCACCTCTGGATCCGGGGTGACACCATCTGTGGAACTGCTTTCATTTCATTGAAAAGAGAGAGAAGAGGTTTATGATCAGTGCATATGGTGAACTTCCTGCCATATATGTACTTGTGGAACCTCTGTAACCCAAACATTACTGCTAACCCCTCTTTGTCTAACTGGGAATAGTTTTTTTCCGCTGGTGTTAGAGTTCGGGACATAAACCCTATTGGTCTTTCAGTTCCATCTTCCATGCAGTGTGAAAGAACTGCCCCCACCCCGTAAGGTGAAGCGTCACAAGAGAGAATGATGCCTTTCTCTGCATTGTAGTGAACCAGCACATCTGACGACAGCATCAGTTTCTTGGACTGTTCAAATGAAACCCCCTGCTCCTCTCCCCACTGCCATGGTGTCTCCTTGCGCAGTAGCTTGTGATGAGGTGCTAACACAGTTGACAAGTTTGGTAAAAACCTGTTATAATAGTTCAGCAGTCCCAGGTAATCTTTTAACTCAGCCACATTTGTAGGAGCAGGGGCGTCCTGCAGTGCTTGTACCTTCTCCTTGAGTGGATGGAGCCCGGTGGCATCCACTCTGTGCCCCAGGAACACTGCCTCATTCCCCAGGAAAGTGCACTTACTCCTCTTGAGCGGGAACCCTGCCCTCTCCAATCTCTGTAGTACCTCTCTCAGGGTGCTCAGATGCTCCTGGTCGGTTCTTCCCATCACCAGAATGTCATCCAGATAGATGGAAACATGTGGAATCCCTTGCAGTACACCTTCGATTGTCCTCTGGAAGATAGCTATACTAGATGAGACACCAAAAGGTAAGCGGTTATATGTAAACAAGCCCTTGTGTGTATTTATGGTGACATACTTCTTTGATTCGTCATCCAGTGTAATCTGCAAGTAGGCATGACTCATATCCAACTTTGTGAATTTCTTTCCTCCAGCCAGGTTTGCAAAGAGATCCTCTGTTTTGGGAATAGGATACTGCTCTAGTTTGGACACCCGATTGACAGTCAATTTATAGTCTCCACAGAGTCTTACCGAATTATCCAGTTTTAAAACAGGTACTATGGGAGCTGCCCAGTCCGAACATTTCACTGGCTCCAGTATGTTCTCTCTCAATAGACGGTCAAGCTCAGCCTCTACCTTTGGCTTCATGGCATAAGGCACAGGTCGTTGTTTAAAAAACCTTGGCGGTGCCTCCTTGTCTACATAAATCTTAGCTGGGGGGCCATTAAATGTGCCAAGTTCCTCCTTGAACACATTCTCATGTTCACTCAACACTTCTTGCAAAGTCAACTGTTTGCCCGCATCTAATTGATTTACTGCTCCCCAGTCTAATGTAAGTTCTTTTATCCAGCCCTGACCTAACAGGTTTGGTCCGGTACCTGATACTGTAACTACAGGTAGCTGTTCCACTGTGTCCCTGTGTTGCACAGTTACCTTAGCTGTACCTAATGTCACTACTCGTTCACCTGTATATGTTTTAAGATGCAGGGAGCAAGGCTTTAACTCTGGAACTTTTGCACGTTTCCACAATTTTGAGCACTCTGCCTTGTTCATTATGGTCACGCCGCACCCTGTATCCACTTCAAAGTTCACCTTAGAGTCATTTACTGTCAGTTGCAATGTGATAGGAGCCACTTTTGGAATGTTCTCTAACATGCTATACATTATGAACATGTCCTGTTCTTCCTCAGCTTCCCCGCTGATGTGGTGTGCTCCATGTTTGTTCACTTCTCTCCCTTGGTTTTGCTGTCCTCCCCCTTTTGGTTTGGATTCCTCCACAGGTGATTTCACCCTGCAAGCTCATTTTATGTGTCCTTGTTTCCCACACTGGTAGCACTTTTCCTCCAGAAACCGGCATTCACCCACCAGGTGATCACCCTTGCATCTATAACATGCCTTCACATGGTCACGTTGTGGTTTCTGACACATGTTCAACAACCTGACCTGCAACTTGTGTAGCATAAGCCCAGTCTGAACCCTGTATTTCTTTTACATCTTGGTTCGCTGTCTCTATGGCTTGAGCAAGTTCCAATGCTTTTTCATAAGTAAGCCCAGTCTCGGATAATAATCTACACTGCATTTGGTTGTCCATAATTCCGCAAACTAGCCTATCTCGCAGCATTTCCTTCAGGTTGTTCCCATAATTGCAATCTTGTGCTAATTTACGCAACACTGCTACATAGTCCATTGCGCTCTCTTCCTCTTTTCTGTTCCTTGAATTAAACTTAAACCGCTGTACAATCTCACTAGGCTTAGGGTTGAAATGTTCTTTTAGCAAGTCCACTAATTCAACAAATGATCTGTCTCCAGGCTTTTCAGGACTGAGCAGATTCTTCATCAAACTGTAGGTTTTGCTTCCCACTGAACTAAGCAGAATGGCTTTCCTTTTTCTGGCATCATTTATTTCATTTGCTTCGAAAAAGTAACCCAACACTTTACAGAATTCCTCCCAGGTTTGTGCTTGAATATCAAAAGCGGAGACCGTTCCTACTGTGGCAGCCATGCTCTCTTCCAACTGGTAGCTAACCGTAGCTCGTGATTTTGTTGTTTAAACGTCCCGGCAGACTTTTCTTCTTTATTCAGGGTCCTTTTGTTACCTCGTTGCCAAATGTGATAAATCCATGAAGTGGAACAAGGACTCGAAGAGGCGAGGTAGTAGAATTAACACGAGTACTTTATTAACAACTGGGAAACACATACAGACAGGCCTGCATCCAGCATCCTGGCATTCCGCCTTGTGCTGACCTAACAGGAAGCAAAACCCCTGACCTTAACAGGAAGCAAACTCCTGACCTTAGCAGCAGCATTGGCTACAGCACCACCTGGTGGATAACCTTAATCATAACATCCCAGATTACTATCCAAACTTGGCCTTATATGGCTCGCTGTCAAATTTAGTTTTTTTTATATAACACTCCTGTGAACCTCCTTGGGATGTGTTAATCCATTAAAGGTGCTATATAAATATAACTTGTTGTTGTTGACACTCCAGTGCAGTACTGAGGGAGGGCTGCACAGTCGGAGATGCTGTCTTTCAGATGAGACCTTAAACCCTCTCGTTAAATGCTCTTGTTAAATGTTATGCGTTAAAGAGGTCTGCCCTCTCAGGAGGATGAAAGAGGTCCCATGGCATTATTTGGAAGAAGAGCAGGGGAGATATCCCTGGTGTCCTGGGCAAATATTTATCCTTCAATCAACATCACTAAAATAGAAGATCTGGTCATTATCACATTGCTGTTTGTGGGAGCTTGCTGTGCGTAAATTGGCTGCTGTGTTTCCTACCTTACAACAGCGACTTCACTTCAAAAGTACTTCATTGGTTGTAAAGCGCTTTGAGAGGTCCTAAGGTTATGAAAGGCACTATAGAAATGCAAGTCTTTCATTTTTTTGACTGAAAGGTTTTACACTTGGCATGATTGGGATGAAATGCTTGACCAGGGGCAACTTGATGCAGACCCACTGGGGCAAAAGATTCAAAGGTCCGTCTCTTTCTGCACAAACACTTCTCAGGGAATTCTATAACACAGGAGGAGGCCATTTGGCCCATCAAGCCTGAAAGAGCTATCCCCTTAATTCAGTTCCCCCGCCCTTTCCCCCAGTCGCCCATCTCCCCCGTGCTAGCTCTCTGAAAGAACTCTCCCCGTAGTCCCAATCCCATGCCCTCTCCCCAAACTTTAAAAAAAGTTTCCCATTTCAAATATTTCTCCACTTCCCTTTTAAAATCTATTCTGGATTCTGCTTCCCCCAGTGTCCTTGGCCAGATCTTCCACGTCCCAACAACCCTCTGCGTAAAGACAGTCTGTCTGAACATCTGGTCAGTGTACATCGTACAAAGGGAAGAACAGATGAGAGAGGCCATTCGACCCATCTAGCTAAACATTCCACATAGTCCCGGGATTCTCCGTCAGACCATCCCTCTGCCTCTTGAATGACTCCAAGGTTTTTGACCCCACTCCCCGACCTGGATCCAATCCCAGGTTTCGATCGCTGTCTGTGAATTACTTCAGTCCTGAACTCCACGTTTTCCTTCGTCCCACCATTGACGCCCGTGACTTCAGGCACCTAGGCGCTAAGTTCCGGAATTCCCTCCCTAAACCTCTCCGCCTCTCTCTCTCCTTAAAGACACTCTTTAAAACCTGCCTTGTTAACCAAGCTTTTAGTCACCTGTCCAGATATCCCCTTCTGTGGTTTGGTGCATTGGGACATTTTACTACGTGAAAGGCGCTATATAAATGCACGTTGTTGTTGTAACATTGATCTGGGCCCAGTCATAATGAAACCAAGGAGGATCATTCAACAAGGCATACAGCGTGCGGGCAATAAATGTGTTACATTCCGATAAATAAACATGCCCTTTGAACCTGGTACACCCCAGCCCTGCTGTGTGGCCACACCTTAAACTGAGACACTGCCTTACTCTGTGCAGCCAACATGATCGAATAGTAATGAACAGAAATGTGGTGCCACTCAACTTTGATATCAGATCTGAATGTTCTTTCTGATTGTTGCGCCTTTTTTATGCTGTGAAATATTGCAAGAAGCATATGGCTTATGTATGATATTACACTTATTAACATAAGGGATTAAAATGTTCTGTCTGTTATGTACATTTATATCTATATTAAACATCTTACATCTGTGCACAATTTGTGTCTCCAAAGCGTTTCCCCCCATTGTGAAAATTCCTGTGTCCACATTTATAATGGAAACTTCTTATGTAAACATGTCACATTATAATTACACCCTCCTACCAGTGGTGGCGCTATAATGTTTCAGTTTTGCATTTCAGAGGAAATCTTCCCACTGTGTTTATGATATTATTAACACACAGTCAATGGTGGAACCTTCCTGCTCTGTTTATGATTTTTTAAAAATTAATTCCTGGGAGGAGTGTGTCGCTGACAAGGCCAGCATTTATTGCCCTTCCCTAATTGCCCCTGAGAAGGTGGTGGTGAGCCGCCTTCTTGGACCGCTGCAGTCCTTGTGGTGATGGTACTCCCACAGTGCTGTTAGGGAGGGAGTACCAGGATTTTGACCTAGCGACGATGAAGGAATGGCGATATATTTCCAAGTCAGTATGGTGTGTAACTTGGATGGGATCTTGCAGCTGATGGTATTCCCATGCGACTGCTGCCCTTGTCCTTCTAGGTAATAGAGATTGAGGGTTTGGGAGGTGCTGCTGAAGAAGCCTTAGTGAGTTGCGCCAGTGCATCTTGTAGATGGTACACACTGCAGCCACGGTACGCCGTTGGTGGAGGGAGTGAATGTTTAAGGTGGTGGATGGGGTGCCAATCAAGCGGGCTAATTTGTCCTGGATGGTGTTGAGCTTCTTGAGGGTTGTTGGAGCTGTACTCATCCAGGCAAGTGGAGAGTATTCCATCACATTCCTGACTTGTAGATGGTGGAAAGGCTTTGGGGAGTCAGGAAGTGAGATACTAGCAGCAGAATACCCAGCCTCTGACCTGCTCTTGTTGCTCTAGTATTTATGTGCTTGGTCCAGTTAAGTTTCTGGTCAATGGCCACTCCCAGAATGTTGATGCTGGGGGAATTCGGTGATGGTAATTCCGTTGAATGTCAAGGGGCGGTGGTTGGACTCTCATTTGTTGGAGAGAGTCATTGCCTGGCACTTGTGTGGCGTGAATGTTAATTGCCACTTATCAGTCCAAGCCTGAATGTCCTCCAGGTATTGTTGCTTTCGGGCATGAACTGATTCATTATCTGAGGTGTAGCGAATGGAACTGAACATTGTGCAATCAAGACACAGGTACCGGGGGCTTCTTCCCACTGTGTTTCTGATGTTGTTAAGACACAGGCACCAGGAGTACTCTTCCTGCAGTGTTAACAATGTTGTTACGACAGAGGATTGGGGAAATCTTCCCTTCTCCCCTCAACTTGAGGGCAGGGCCTGGCCTGGCAGTGAGAGCCTCTTTCACATTCTCCAGTGTCTCACTGTGACAGAGAGAACATGACTAAGAGCGTGTGGGCGTGAGAAGGGGAATGTGAGAGAAGGATAGCAGGTGTGCATCAATGGACGTGTTACAGTGCGAGAAAGAGAGTGAGTGTGAGAGTGAATGGGTGTGTTACAGTGCAAGGAAAGTGAGTGTGTGAGTCAGAGTATGTGTGAGAGATTAAGGATAATGAGCATGCTTGTGAGAATGTGAAAGCTGGGTCGCGAGTGTGAATGAATGGGTGTGTCACAGTGCAAGGAGAGTGAGTAGTAGGTAGTAAGTGTGTGAATGAGAGTGTGCGCATGTAAAGGACTGAGGACAACGAGAGTGTGTTCTTGTGAGTGAGAGTGTCTGTGCACAAGCGTGTGTCCATGCAGGAGTATCCATGCACCAGATTAGTGTTTGCACCAGACTTCTCCGTTTTATGTGTAAAGGACTGAATGTCCCAGGGAGTCGAGCCTAGGGGCACTACCTGTTCCTTCAGGTGGAGAGAGAGGGTCCCCACAGTAGGTCACATCCCCTCGCGGCTCAGCATTCAATCTCAATATATAGCGCCTTTCACCACCTCAGGACATCCCAAAAGCACTTTACAGCCAATGAAGTACTTTGGAAGTGTTGTCACTGTTGTAATGTAGGAAACAGGGCAGTCAATTTGCGCACAGCAAGCTCCCACAAACAGCGATGTGATAATGACCAGATCATCTATTTTTTAGTGATGTTGGTAGAGGTATAAATATTGGCCAGGTCACCGGGCTAACTCAGAACACAGAACACAGAATCCCCACAGTGCAGATAGAGACCATTTCGGCTCATCGAGCCTGCACCGACGCATATCCCACCCTATCCCCGTAACCCCACGTATTTAATCCCCTAACACTAAGGGTCAATTTATCATAGCCAAATCAACCTAACCCGCACATCTTTGGACTGTGGGAGGAAACCAGAGCACCCGGAGGAAACCCAAGCAGACACAGGGAGAATGTGCAAACTCCACACAGACAGTCGCCCGAGGCCAGATTTGAACCCGGGTCCCTGGCGCTGTGAGGCAACAGTGCTAACCACTATGCCACCGTGCCCCCCTCCCTGATCTTTTTCAAAATAGTGGCTGTTGAATCTTTTACGTCCACCTGAGAGGGCAGATGTGCCAATGCGCAATTGGCTGCCGCGTTTCCTACATTATAACGGTGATTACACTTCAATAATACTCAATTGTCTGTAAAGTGCTTTGGGACATCCAGTGGTCGCATATAAATACAAGACTTTCACGTCTCACCCAAAAGACGGCACCTCTGACAGTGCAGCACTCCCTTAGTACTGCACTGGGAGTGTCAGCCTGCATTATGGGGTTCATTTCTTTGGAGTGGGAGCTTGAACCCATGGCCTTCTGACCCACAGCCAAGAGAGAGTGCTAAACCCACTGAGCCACGGTAGAAACTCCATGTCAACAGCTACCCAGCTTTCAGCAGAAATAGCGCCAGAGTGTCAGGAACACAAAGAGTTAACAGTTTGCTTATAGCTGAAGTCATAGTGACGTTTTCTCACTAGTTCCCCATTTCTTCATTTGACTCACAGTGGCACATCAGCACTTTCTAATTAAATAAACAGAGGGAGCAATACAGGAAATGGCCATTCGGCCCATCAGTGCACGTCAGCAACATCAGGAACGGATTGCCTGGCAATTTATCACATTGACATTTGCGGGATGTTGCTGTGCACAATTTGGCTCCCGCGTTCCCTACATTTCAACACTGACTACATTTCTAAAGTACTTGAATGGCTTTGGGACATCCTGAGGTTGTGAAAAGCGCTTTAGAATTGCAAGTCTTTCTCACCATCCTGTTGGAAATGTCCATTCTGGAATAGATATTGAGCATGATGGATGCCCGACTTATCTAGAGAAGTGGTATTGTGCTGAGGTGGTGAAAGGCGCCATAGCCACAAGTCTTTCTTTTTTTTTCTTTCTTAGAGCCTTGTAATTAGTCTGTGAAGATACTGTCTAGAAGCAGATTTGAGATCAGGAAATCCTACTTCCTCCTGTCACTTCTCCAAGTTAATATCATCGTCTGGTCGGACATATTTATAGTTAATAGTCTTTTCAAAAGATCATTCTCATTGAGCTATGACTGGGGACCAAATTCAGCAGTGAACCAGCGTACTGACTCATTCCAAGTCGAATAGCAAATTCAATAGTAACTTTTTAAAGGAATTGAATAAACACTTGAATGGGAAAAGTTGGCAGGGCAATGGGAAAAGAGCAGTTGATTGGGCTACATTGGATAGCTCCTCCAAGAGCTGGCACAGGCGTGATGGACCGAATGGCCTCCCACTATGCTGTAAGATTTTATGGTTCTATGAATTAAGTTCCTTATCATCATCTCCTTACCTTTACTGCTGGAATCATGAATATCATGAGAACAGGGAACAAGAGGTGTTTGCCATCACTGTTTAGTGTGAGGTCCAGTTCCGTTTCAACAAACCCACAGCGAGACCGCCTGTAAAATTCATGAACCCAACACAGCTGCACCTCTGACACATTCAGAGCTCAGGCTAGAGGTGCTTTGCTACTGTGAATCAAAGGGGGGGATTTTAAACCCCCAAAAAACTAATTTCACTTTCTTAACACTTTATCCTCCCACCCGCCTCCAACCCGCCTCCATTCCACCCACATTTTGCACCTGACCACAACACCGCTGGCCCCCACCCTACTCCTCCTTCCTTCCTCTCTGCAGCCTAGTGCCACAGGCCTACCCGCCCGCAGCCAGCCAGCCTCTCCATCAGTCTGGCTGCGGGTTGGAAACAGGCTTTAAATGAAGATCAGGGCCTGTGGGAAACCTGTTCTTCTGGGTTTCCCGACTGCTTCTAGCTCCCCTGCTCCCAACCCACCTCCCGATTAAAATTCCAGCCAAGGTGTCTGCTGGAGTAGTGCCAGTGCTGAGCTTGGGGGCAAGTCAGTCGACAATGCTGCATTGGAATCAACCTACAACAATGGCCCGTATTTTCCGACCCCTACGGGTGTGTAAGCGCTGTGTACACACCCGTAGGGACATCGGAAATGTTGGCTTCAGGCATGTACAGCACATGCGCTAAAAACCGACATTTCCGATCTGTCATGAATCCTCTCGACAGATCATCCGCCTGCCATGGACAAGGGCCTCTGCGGGGGGGAGAGTTCCACTTTCTGGAGAACCTCCACCCACTGAAAACCCTAGAAATCTTATGCCTGGAAAAAGCAAACATAAGGCCTGCTTTTACCAGCATAAGAGTTAAAAAAGTAAAAAATATAATATTATTTCACTCATTTATAATTTTAAAATAGTTTTAAAAAAGGGAAGTTTATTTCTAGCCCTGTAAAAATCTTTAAAAAATGTTATCAAAAAATTAAATTTTTGTTTAAAATATTTAATTTCATGTAATTTTAACTCATTTTAAAAACATGATGGTTCTTTTAAAATGTATTTCAAGTTTTAGTGTGTTTTTGGGGTGATCTCCATTCATACTTTTGATGGGTCTATCTGTCAAAAGTATGAAGGGAGATTCCCTTCACCTATTGGCTGGCCTGGCCCACGTGATCCCAGGGATGCTTGCGAACCACTTGCGCCCCTGGGATACGTGGGCCCTGCGCATTCCGAGTGTGGAGAGGCCCAGCATCGGAAGTGTCCAGAACTCGGGAGCCTTCAGGTAAGAGCGTAGATTTATTTCCGATAGGAGTCCTCCGCACGCGGGAGGCCTCCGATCGGAAATTATGGGCCAATATTGTTGGATCTAAAATAACCCCTTAGACAATGAGCTAAACACGATTAAAATCACTAAGGAGGTGATACTCGGTAAAATAAGGGACTTAAGGCGGATAAATCCCCCGGACCTGATGGCCTACATCCTAGGGTCTTGAGAGAAGTAGCGGTAGGGATTCTGGATGCATTGGTGATTATTTTCCAAAATTCCCTGGACTCAGGAAAGGTCCCGGCAGATTGGAAAACTGCTAATGTAACACCCTTATTTAAGAAGGGAAGTAGACAAAAAGCTGGAAACTATAGACCAGTTAGCCTAACATCTGTGGTTGGTAAAATGTTGGAGTCCATTATTAAGGAAACAGTAACAGAGCATTTGGATAAACATAATTTAATAGGACAGAGTCAGCATGGTTTTATGAAGGGGAAGTCATGTTTGACAAATTTGCTCGAATTCTTTGAGGACGTAACATACAGGGTGGATAAAGGGGAACCAGTGGATGTAGTGTATTTGGACTTCCAAAAGGCATTGACAAGGTGCCACACAAAAGATTACTGATCAAGATAAAAAATCATGGGATTGGGGGTAATATACTGGCATGGGTGGAAGATTGGCTATCTAACAGAAAACAAAGAGTTGGGATAAATGGTTCGTTCTCAGGCTGGCAACCAGTAACTAGTGGTGTTCCGCAGGGGTCAGTGCTGGGACCCCAACTCTTTACATTCTATATTAATGATTTGGAGGAAGGGACCAAGTGCAACATATCCAAGTTTGCAGACGATACAAAGATGGGAGGGAAAGCAGTGAGTGAGGAGGACATAAAAAACCTGCAAAAGGACATAGACAGGCTAAGTTAGTGGGCAGAGATTTGGCAGATGGAATATAATATTGGAAAGTGTGAGGTTATGCACTTTGGCAGAAAAAATCAAAGAGCAAGTTATTATCTAAATGGAGAGAAACTACAAAGTGCTACAGTACAAAGGGATCTGGGGGTCCTGGTGCATGAAACACAAAAAGTTAGTATGCTGGTACAGCAGGTGATCAGGAAGGCCAATGGAATCTTGGCTTTTATTGCAAGGGGGATGGAGTATAAAAACAGGGAAGTTTTGCTGCAGTTATACAGGGTATTGGTGAGGCCACACCTGGAATACTGCATGCAGTTTTGGTTTCCATATTTAAGAAAAGATATACTTGCTCTCGAGGCGGTTCAGAGAAGGTTCACTCGGTTGATTCCGGAGATGAGGGGGTTGACGTATGAGGAAAGGTTGAGTAGGTTGGGCCTCTACTCATTGGAGTTCAGAAGAGTGAGAGGCGATCTTATCGAAACATATAAGATTGTGAGGGGGATTGATCGGGTGGATGCGGTGAGGATGTTTCCACTGATGGGTGAGACTAGAACTAGGGGGCATAATCTTAGAATAAGGGGCTGCCCTTTCAAAACTGAGATGAGGAGAAACTTCTTTACTCAGAGGGTAGTAAATCTATGGAATTTGCTACCCCAGAGAGCTGTGGAAGCTGCAACATTAAATAGATTTAAAACGGAGATAGACAGTTTCCTAGCAGATAAAGGAATTAGGGGTTACGGGGAGAGGGCAGGGAAGTGGACGTGAGTCTAGGTTCGGATCAGCCATGATCCTATTCAATGGCGGAGCAGGCCCGATGGGCCGTATGGCCTACTCCTGCTCCTACTTCTTATGTTCTTTTGTTCTTATGTAATGAGGATCCAACGACACTCCTTAGACAGTGAAGAAACAAAGTGATTCCTTAGACAATGAGAATCTGGGGCGTGCAACCAAACTGCTTATAATGAGGGTGGCGTGCCTCAGATTTAACCAGCATTGTAAATTTAACTGTGGCTGGTCGCGTTTCTCAGGCCTCAGGGAATCCGACAGCTAATGAGAGGCGAGGACTTCTGGATCCAGGAGGTTAGTGCCTTTACACTTACCTCCTGGATCCAGCGTCCCTGCCTCACCTAACCCCCGTGATAGGAGAGCCCCCACGAGGCATCCGATCCCCTCCATGAGGCCTCTGATCGCATTCCCGGACTCCCCCGACAACCGATGATCTTTAGGCTGGCCCCCGATGTGCTCTCCCTTCCCCCCCACCGATACTCGAGTCCTGCCCCCGTCCACCCACCACCCCCCTCGCTATTCCTCCATCCCTTTGCCCTGCGCCTAGTGCCACAGGCCTACCCACCCGCAGCCAGCCCGCCTCTCCATCAGGCTGGCTGCGGGTGGGGAACAGAGATTTTTAAATGCAAGTCAGGCCCTGCTGTTAAATTCGTGGCTGTTAACTTGCTTTAACCTAAGACCCAATTAACACTAACTTAACAGAAACTATAAACTGGCAATCTTAGAATTAAACTACGGTCTAGCAACGCTCAATACTAAAAATTAGTAAAAGAAATTTCGTTGGTTATGTTCCTATTGCTCACTTTCCCACATACAAGAAGCAGATCAGAGATAAGGCTGAGACAGATCGGAGCTGCCCTTTTCTCTTCCTGAGCATTTCTAGCAAATCAAGGGCAGTTCAGCCATAAACACGGCCATCCAAGACGTAACTTAACACCTGCAATTTGAAAGTGGTGGATTTTTCAGAATATCTGTCAAAAAAAAACTTTGGGGTCCTTGAACTCTCTGCAATGCCTGATCCGCAAAATACCATATTCTTACAGTCGCCGCCTTGAGGGGGAGGATCTATCTCCAACCCATTCACTCAGGCTGGAATATTCCTATTGGCGGGCGTGCGGGTTTGGGGGCGGGGCGGCAGTAAAACCGCCAGAAATAGGGAGCGCATCGGGAACCCGCCGTCACCCTGCCGCGTCGAGCATTTAACTGGGGCGGCTTTGACGGCGCGACACGGACCTCATCCGCAGAGGTGGGCGACCTCATTGAAATCATTAAATGCTTGTTTACAGACCCTTTAGAGTGATTTTAAAGCCAGCCTCTGAGTTTAAATGCAAGAGCAGAGGTTTCACGAAGGTCAGGTGCCTTGCCTGCAAAGGGGAGACGGAAGCTCAGTGGCCATTGGCGAGTTCATTCATTGACAGCTGGGAAATGCACATAAATGCTGCAACATAACACCTCATTACTTGCGTCATGGAAAGGCTCTTGCTCACTCCATTTCGTCCACAGATTTAGGTGTCAGCAGTTTGCAGGTCAGTTTTGAAACCTCGGAAGCCACTCTCACCATATTGCTACTCTGTATCAGGACATTGAGGGATTGGCCCTCTCAGCTCCACTTTACCTGCCATCTACTACATCAGCATGGGCGCCGCTTATACTGTCTCACCTTGGTCCTCCTAATTGGACCAAGATGAGCCCCACCATCAGCAGCAGCCACACCAGCAGCAACAACCACAACAGCAGCCTTCTCCTCAACGACCTGATGTTCCAAAGGCGAGAGGGGAGCACCACAGGGCTGCAGCGTGCTGCAGGTGATACCCCCAACACAGGGTATACAGGCAGAGGATGAGCTTCCTCAACATGACTGAGCAACAGTGCTTCAGGAGGCTCAAGCTATCGTGCCAGGTTGTCGCAGGCATTTGTAGCTTGCTGGAACAAAACCTGCTGGCCAGAAGTCCTGGTGGGCAGTCCTTACCAGTGATGGTCAAAGTCACCACCGCCCTCAACTCCTTCGTCTCAGGCGCCTTCCTGGAATCATTTGTGGGATCTTGCCATCGGCCACCCACAGATGCATTACCCAGGTGACTGATGCCATATTTCACTTCCCCTCTGAACTTTCTATATTCAGCCTGGTTCGCACTTATTTTCTCAACGTGACATCTGTCATACGCCCCCTTTTTCTCCTTCATCTTACTCTCTATCTCTTTCGTCACCCAGGGAGTTCTCACTTTGGTTGCCGTACCTTTCCCCCTCGTGGGAATGAACCTCGACTGTACCCGAACCATCTCCTCTTTAAAGGCAGCCCATTGTTCAATTACAGTTTTGCCTGCCGATCTTTGATTCCAATTTACCTGGGCCATATCCGTTCCCAACCCACTAAAATTGGCCTTCCTCCAATTAAGCATTTTTACTCTAGATTGCACCCTGTCCTTGTTCATAGCTAATCTAAACCTAATGGTACTATGATCACTGTTCCCTAAATGTTCTCCTACTGACACTTGCTCCTCTTCACCCATCTCATTCCCCAGAACGAGATCCAGCAATGCCTCCATCCTCTTTGGGCCGGAAACGTACTGATCAAGAACGTTCTCCTGAGCACACTTCAGAAATTCTTCCCCTTCTCTGCTCTTTACATTATTACTATCCCAATCTATATTAGGATAGCTGAAGTCCCCCATTATCACTACGCTATAGTTCTTACCCCTCTCTGTAATTTCTCTGCAAATTTGCTCCTCTATATCCTTCCAAATACTTGGTGGCCTATAGAATACATCTAGTAGTGTAATGGCGCTTCTGTTGTTTCTTAACTGTAACCAAATAGATTGTGTCCTTGGCCCCTCCAGGATGTCCTCTCTCTCTCTCCAGCACGGTAATCTTCCCCTTAATCAATACTGCCACCCCATCTCCTTTCTTTCCTTTCCTATCTTTCTTGAACACCTTATATTCAGGAATATTTAAAACACAATCCTGTCCTTTTTTGTGCCAGGTCTCTGTTATCGCCACAACATCATATTCCCATGTGGATATCTGCGCCTGCAGTTCACTAACCTTATTCACCACGCTTCGTGCATTCACACATAAAAACCGGAGAGAGGCGAGGCCCGAGACCAGTCGGGACCAGCGGGAGCAGCGTGGTGAGACCGGTATAAAAACTGGAGAGAGGCGAGGCCCGAGACCAGTCGGGACCAGCGGGAGCAGTGAGTCGGAGCCCGGTATAAAACCCGGAGAGCAGCGAGGCCCGAGACCAGTCGGGACCAGCGGGAGCAGTGAGTCGGAGCCCGGTATAAAAACCGGAGAGCAGCGAGGCCCGAGACCAGTCGGGACCAGCGGGAGCAGTGAGTCGGAGCCCGGTATAAAAACCGGAGAGAGGCGAGGCCCGACCAACTCAGCAGCGGGGAGAGAGGTAAAAAGTAATCAGTGTGTGACGTCACCAGGGAGCAGGTAGGTGATTGGTTGGTGAGTATTTCTCTTTTTTCAATACAAGCTTGAATTCTGTGGTGTTAAAATTCTGTGGTGTAGTGGGGATAGTTGGTAAATAAAGCGCCCTAGAGCTTACCTGTAACTGGGGTATTGAATAAATTTTAAAAATTAATAAAAGGAGTAAGTCATGGCAGGAGAGTTCAGACCCGTGTCCTGCTCCTCCTGCTCTATGTGGGAAGTCAGGGATGCTGCCAGTGGCCCTGACGACCATGTGTGCGGGAAATGCATCCAGCTGCAGCTACTTGTAGACCGCATTGTGGCGCTCGAGCTGCGGGTGGATGAATTTTGGAGCATGCGCGATGCTGAGAGGCTCGTGGATAGCACGTTTAGCGAGTTGTTCATGCCTCAGGGTAGGGCAGCACAGGGGGTGACCATCAGGCGGAGTAACAAAGGCAGGCAGGTAGTGCAGGGAACCCCTGCGGACATCCCCCTTTCAAACAAGTATACCGCTTTGGATACTGTTGAGGGGGATGACTCACCAGGGGAAGGCAGCAGCAGCCAACTTCCTGGCACTGGGGGTGCTCCTGCTGCCCAGGAAGGGGGGAAAAAGAGTGGGAGAGCAATAGTGGTAGGGGATTCTATAGTAAGGGGAACAGATAGGCGTTTCTGTGGCCGTAGACGTGAATCCAGGATGGTTTGTTGCCTCCCTGGTGCCAGGGTCAAGGATGTCACTGAGCGGCTGCAGGGCATTCTGGAGGGGGAGGGTGAACAGCCAGTGGTCGTGGTCCACATTGGTACCAACGACATAGGTAAAAAGAGGGATGAGGTCCTGCAGCAAGAATTTAGGGAGCTAGGTGAAGGATTAAAGAGCAGGACCTCAAAGGTTGTAATCTCTGGATTACTCCCGGTGCCACGTGCTAGTAAATATAGGAATAGGAAGATAGAACAGATGAATGCGTGGCTAAAGGGATGGTGCAGGGGGGAGGGCTTTAGTTTCCTGGATCACTGGGTCTGCTTCTGGGAAAGGTGGGACTTGTACAAGTCGGACGGTTTACACCTGAACCAGAGGGGAACCAATATCCTTGCGGGGAGGTTTGCTAGCACTGCTGGGGAGGGTTTAAGCTAACTTGGCAGGGGGTTGGGGTACAGAGTGGAGCTATAGTAGGGGGTGCTTTACAGCCAAATACAGAGGGAAAAACAAGTCAGCTGGGAAGGCAGAGCAAATATGTGAAGGCAAAAGAGAATATGGCAGGGCTGGAAGGCATTTATTTTAATGCAAGGAGTCTTGCAAATAAGGTGGATGAACTGAAGTTGTTGTTGAACACATGGGAGTACGATATTGTTGCTATCACGGAGACATGGTTGAGGGAGGGTCAGGACTGGCAGCTCAATATTCCGGGGTATAGAATCTTCAGGCGAGACAGAGGGGGGTGTAAAAGGGGAGGGGGTGTTGCAATATTAATTAAGGAGTCAATTACTGCTGTAAGGAGGGATGATATATTAGCGGGTTCCTCTAATGAGGCCATATGGGTAGAACTTAAAAACAAAAAGGGGGCAAGCACTTTGCTGGGAGTGTACTATAGGCCCCCAAACAGTCAGGGGGAGATAGAGGAACAGATATGTAGGCAAATCTCAGAAAAGTGCGAAAATAATAGGGTAATAATAGTGGGGGATTTCAACTTCCCCAATATAAATTGGGACAGTCAGAGTGTGAAAGGCTTAGAGGGTGCAGAATTCTTAAAGTGCATCCAGGAGAGCTTTTTGAGCCAACATGTAGAAAGTCCTACAAGAGAGGGGGCGGTACTGGACCTAATTCTGGGGAATGTAGCCGGGCAAGTGGTGGAAGTGTCAGTAGGAGAGCATTTTGGCGACAGTGACCATAATTCGGTGAGATTTAAGGTGGTCATGGAAAAAGACAAAGACGGCCCGGAAATAAGGGTTCTAAATTGGGGGAAGGCCGATTTTAATATGATAAGGCAGGATCTGGCCAAAGTGGACTGGGAGCAGCTGCTTATAGGAAAATCCACATCAAAACAGTGGGAGACTTTCAGAAGGGAAATAGAGAGAGTGCAACGCCAACATGTTCCTGTAAAGGTCAAGGGTGGGACCAAAAAGCAAAGGGAACCTTGGATGACAAGGGATATACAAAAATGCATTAGAAATAAAAGGGGGGCTTTTGGCAGTTACAAAAGACTAAAGACGGAAGAAGCCCTAGAGGAGTATAAAAAGTGCAGGGGCATACTTAAAAAAGAAATTAGGAGGGCGAGGAGGGGCCATGAAATAACACTGGCGAGCAAAATAAAGGAAAATCCTAAGATGTTTTATAAGTATATTAAGGGCAAGAGGATAACCAGGGAAAGGGTAGGGCCCATTAGGGACCAAAGTGGCAATCTGTGTGTAGAGCCAGAGGATGTAGGCGGGGTTTTAAATGAATTTTTTGCATCTGTGTTCACTATGGAGAAAGACGATGCAGACATAGAAATCGGGCAAGGGGACTGTGACATACTTGAACATATTAGCATCGAGAGGGAGGAGGTGCTAGTGGTTTTAGCAGGCCAAAAAGTGGATAAATCCCCAGGCCCGGACGAGATGTATCCCAGGCTGCTGTGGGAGGCAAAGGAGGAGATTGCAGGGGCTCTGACACAAATTTTCAGAACCTCTCTGGCCACAGGGGATGTACCAGAGGACTGGAGAACAGCTAACGTAGTACCATTATTCAAGAAGGGTAGCAGGGATAAACCAGGGAATTACAGGCCAGTGAGTCTAACATCTGTGGTGGGGAAATTATTGGAAAAAATTCTGAGGGACAAAATTAATCTCCACTTGGAGAGGCAAGGATTAATCGGGGATAGTCAGCATGGCTTTGTCAAGGGTAAATCATGTCTGACAAATCTGATTGAATTTTTCGAGGGGGTGACTAGGGGGCTGGATGAGGGAAATACTGTGGATGTGGTTTACATGGACTTCAGTAAAGCTTTTGACAAAGTCCCGCATAGGAGACTGGTCAAGAAGGTAAGAGCCCATGGGATCCAGGGTGCCTTGGCGCGTTGGATCCTAAACTGGCTGAGTGGCAGGAGGCAGAGGGTGATGGTCGAAGGTTGCTTTTGTGACTGGAAGCCTGTGTCCAGTGGGGTACCTCAGGGATCGGTGCTGGGTCCCTTGTTGTTTGTGATCTACATAAATGATTTGGATGAGAATGTAAAAGGTATGATCAGTAATTTCGCAGATGACACGAAAATTGGTGGGGTGGTAAATTGCGAGGAGGAAAGCCTCAGGCTACAGGACGATATAAACGGGTTGGTCAGATGGGCGGAAAAGTGGCAAATGGAATTTAACCCTGAAAAGTGCGAGGTGATGCATTTTGGACGGACAAATAAGGCAAGGGAATACACAATGAGTGGTAGGACCCTAGGAAGTACAGAGGGTCAGAGGGACCTTGGTGTACATGTACATAGATCCCTGAAGGCAGCGGAGCAGGTAGATAAGGTGGTTAAAAAGGCATATGGGATACTTGCCTTCATTAGCCGAGGCATAGAATATAAGAGCAGGGAGGTTATGATGGAGCTGTACAAAACGCTGGTGAGGCCACAGCTGGAGTACTGTTTGCAGTTCTGGTCGCCTCACTATAGGAAGGATGTGATTGTTTTGGAGAGGGTGCAGAGAAGATTCACCAGGATGTTACCTGGGATGGAGCGCCTCAGCTATGAAGAGAGGCTGGACAGGCTGGGGTTGTTTTCCTTGGAGCAGAGAAGGCTGAGGGGGGACCTGATTGAGGTGTACAAAATGATGAGGGGCATAGATAGGGTAGATAAAGAGGAACTTTTCCCCTTAGTGGGGGGGTCAATAACAAGGGGGCATAGATTCAGGGCAAGGGGCAGGAGATTTAGAGGGGATTTGAGGAGGAACTTTTTCACCCAGAGGGTGGTTGGAATGTGGAATTCAATGCCTGAAAGGGTGGTAGAGGCAGGAACCCTCACAACATTCAAGAAGCATTTGTATGAGCACTTGAAATGCCATTGCATACAAGGCTATGGACCAAATGCTGGAAAATGGGATTAGACTGGACAGGGATGGATGGGCGGCGCAGACACGATGGGCCGAAGGGCCTCTTTCTGTGCTGTAAAACTCTATGACTCTATGACACTGTAAACCTGTCTTAGACCTTCTTGTATTCTCTCTTAGTCTGACCCCACCTAAAACCGTACTATTTCTTACTCTAGTGCTATCTGTCTCTCCCAATCCTTTGTGTACCGTGTTTCTCCTTTCTAATGCTACATCCTGGTGCCCACCCCTCTGCCAAATTAGTTTAAACCTTCCCCAACAGCACTAGCAAAGTCCCCCCCGCCTCCCGCCCACCTCACAAGGACATTGCTCCCAGCTCTGTTGAGGTGCAATCTGTCCTGCCTGTAAAGGTCCCACCTCCCCCAGAACCGGTTCCAATGTTCCAGGAATCTAAAGCCCTCCCTCCTGCATCATCTCTCCAGCTACGCATTCATCGGCTATATCCTACTATTTCTATACCCACTAGCTCGTGGCACAGGGAGTAATCCAGAGATTACAACCTTTGAGGTGCTGCTTTTTAATCTCTTTCCCAGCTCCCTAAATTCTGATTGCAGGACCTCATTGCTCTTTCTACCGATGTCAGTGATACCGAAATGGACCACCACCTCTGGCTGTTCACCCTCCGCCCTCAGAATGTTCTGCAGCTGCTCAGTTACATCCTTGGCCCTGGCACGAGGGAGGCAACAGACCATCCTGGAATCCCGTTTGCGGCCACAGAAATGCCTGTCTGTTCCCCATACTATTGAATCTCCTATCATTTTCCCGATCTTCCTCCTCACTACCACCATCCCCCGTACAGCTGAGCCACCCGTGGTGCCATGGACTTGGCTCTGGCTGTACTCCCCAGAGGAACCATCGCCCTCACCAGAATACGTGTTGGAGAGTGAGATGCAATCAGGGGACTCTGCCTGGTCCTGCTTGTCTGTCTGGCGGTCACCCAATCCCTCTCTGCCTGCACACTCTTACGCTGCGAGGTGACCACTTCCTGAAATGTGCTATCCATGTATCTCTCAGCCTCATGGAAGCACCGCACTGACGCCAGATGCTGCTCAATCTCCGAAACCTGGAGCTTGAACTCCTCCAGATGATGACACTTCCTGCACAAGGCACTGATCCGAGCCCGGTTTAAGTGGAGCCCATTCAATCAGAGCAGCTCCCTCTTTCCCCATTGCCCATGAATTGAAACCCCTCCATCCCACGCCACTCTTTCAGCCACGCATGTAAACTTCTAATCTGCTTGTCCCTGTGACAATTTGTGCATGGCTCCAGTAACAATCCAGAGATTATTACCTGTGAGGTTTTGTGGTTTAATTTTGACCCTAGCTCTGTAAACTCTCTCAGCAGAACCTCATTCCTAGTTCTACTTATGTCGTTGGTTCCTATGTGGGACCATGACAACTGGATCCTCCCCCTCCCATTCCAAGTTCTTCTCCAGCCACGAGGAGAGATCCTTAACCCTGACAGACAATACAGCTTTCAGAACGCCTGGTCATTGCTGCAGAGAACATCCTGATTATACTGTCCTCATACCACTAAAACACTCCTTTTCACTCCCCCCACTTGAATGGCCTCCTGTACCATGGGGCCACGGGCAGGTTGCTTATCAACCCTGCAGACGTTGCCGTTATGCACACAGGCAGCAACAACCTCGTACCTGTCGAAAGGTCATCGACCTGAAACGTTGACTCTGTTTCTCTCTCCACAGATGCTGCCTGACCTGCTGAGTATTTCCAGCATTTTCTGTTTTAATTTCAGAACCTCATAGCTGTTGGATCAGGGCTGAGGCCGAGGCTCCTCCAGCGCTGCACCTGGGGACCCCTTACCTGCCTGAGTTGCAGCCACACCCTCCTGTCCCTGACCACTAACCAGACCGGTACCACTACCTAACCTAACAGGTGTGACTGCCTCCTGGTTAAAAGCGTTCAGCTAACTCTCCCCCTCCCTGATTCCCCGCAATCTCTGCACCTCGGACTCCAGCTCAACAACCCTGAGCTGAAGTTCATTGAGGTGCAGACACTTCCTGCAGAAGTGGTTGCCTGGGATCGTGATGCTCGCCACAAACTCCCTCATGCTGCAGTTGCAGCACACCACCTGCACTGCCATCTCTATGCAACCGTGTTTTATTTATTTATTTAATTAAAATATACGTATTTAATTAACTTAGCTTAGAGTTTAGTTTCTTTACTACTTACTTGATCTAGTTTAAGTTATAGGTAGATTAAATTAAATATTTCCCTGTAACATGAACCACGATAAGTATTGGAGGCAAGAAGCAACACTTCCTTCCCCCGCTGCACCAAATTCCCACTCTCTCCAAATTCCCAACTTTTACACTCTGTTTAGGTGTGCTCCGTTTAACACCACTCTGTGCAGACCGCATAGCTGTTAGCATGGGCCTGTGACAGGTGGTGAGAGAAGCAACAGGAGGGAAAAGCCTACTTGACCTCGTTCTCACCAATCTACCTGTCGCAGATGCATATGTCCATGAGAATATTGGTAGCAGTGACCACCGTCCAGGCCCTGTGGAGACGAAGTCCCATTTTCAAACTGAGGACACCCTCCATTGTGTTGTGCGGCACTACCACCGTGCTAAATGGGATAGATTCAGAACAGATCTAGCAGCTCAAATCTGGGCATCGATGAGGCGCTGTGGGCCATCAGCAGCAGCAGAATTGTATCCCACCACAATCTGTAACCTCATTTACCATCAAGTCAGGGGACCAACCCTGGTTTAATAAGGAGTGTAGAAGAACATTCCAGGAGCAGCACCAGGCATGCCAAAAAATGAGATGCCAACCTGGGGAAGCTACAACACAGGACTACATGCATGCTAAACAGCGGAAGCAGCAGGCTATAGACAGAGCTAAGTGATCCCACAACCAAAGCTCTGCAGTCCTGCCACATCAAGTTGCGAATGGTGGTGGACAATTAAACAACTAACGGGAAGAGCAGGCTCCATGAACATCCTCATCCTCAATGATGGCGGAGCCCAGCACGTGAGTGCTAAAGACAAGGCTGAAGCGTTTGCAACCATCTTCAGCCAGATGTGCCGAGTGAATGATCCATCTCGGCCTCCTCCTGTGGTCCCCTCCATCGCAGAAGCCAGTCTTCATCATCCCTGACAACATCCTTGCTATCGTGCTGAAGACTTGTGCTCTACGACTAGCCATGCCTCTAGCCAACATGTTTCAGCAGTACAGCTATAACACTGGCATCTACCTGACAAAGTGGAAAACTGCCCAGGTATGTCCTGTCCACAAAAAGCAGGACAAATCCAATCCGGTCAATTACCATCCATCAGGCTACTTTCTATCATCAGCAAAGTGATGGAAGGTGTCATCAAAAGTGCTATCAAGCGGCACTTACTCACCAATAACCTGCTCACTGATGCCCAGTTTGGGTTCCAGCCAGGACCACTCGGCTCCAGACCTCATTACAGCCTTGGTCCAAACGTGGGGGAAAAAAAGCTGAATTCCTGAGGTGTGGTGAGAGTGACTGTGCTTGACATTAAGGCAGCAGTTGACCGAGTGTGGCATCAAGGAGCCTGAGTAAAACTGATGATAATGGGAATCAGAGGGAAAAATCTCCACTGGCTGGAATCATACCTAGCACAAAGGAAGATGGTTGTGGTTGTTAGAGGTCAATCATCTCAGCCCCAAGATATCGCTACAGGAGTTTCTCAGGGCAGTGTCCTAGGCCCGACCATCTTCAGCTGCTTCATTAATGACGTTCCCTCCATCATAAGGTCAGAAGTGGGAATGTTTGCTGATGATTGCACAGTGTTCAGTGCCATTCACAACTCCTCAGATAATGTAGCAGTCCGTGCCCGCATGCAGCAAAACCAGGACAACATTCAGGCTTGGGCTGATAAGTGGCAAGTAACATTCATGCCACGTAAGTGGCAATGACTATCTCCAGCAAGAAGGTGTCTAGCCACCTCCCCTTGAAATTCAATGGGATTGCCATTGCCGAATTCCCCACCATCAAAATCCTGGGGGTCACCATTGACCAGAACTTTAACTGGACCAGCCACATAAATACTGTGGCTACAAGAGCAGGTCAGTAGTCGGGTATTCTGTGACGAGTGTCTCTCCTCCTGACTCCTCAAAGCCTCTCCGCCACTTACAAGGCACAAGTCAGGAGTGTGATGAAATACTCTCCACTTGGGTGGATGAGTGCAACTCCAACAACATTCAAGAAATCAACACCATCTAGGACAAAGCAGCCTGCTTGACTGGCATCCCATTCACCACCTTGAACATTCACTCCCTGCACCACTGGAGCACCGTGTCTGCAGTGTGTACCATCTACAAGATGCCCTGCAGCAACTCGGCAAGGCTTCTTTGACAGCATCTCCCAAACCCGTGACCTCCACCACCTAGAAGGACAAGGGCAGCAGGTGCACGGGGACATTATCAGCTCCAAGTTCCCCGCCAAGTCAGACACTAACCTTACTTGGAAATATAGCGCCGTTCCTTCATCGTCACTGTGCCAAAATCCTGGAACTCCTTCCTCAATAGCCCTGTGGGTGTATCTTCTCCTCAGGGACTGCCGCGGTTCAAGAAGGTGGCTCACCAACACCTTCTCAAAGGCAGTTAGGGATTGCAATAAATGTTGGCCTTGCCAGCGATGCCCACATCCCATGAATGAATAAAAAAAAACTAATTTTTAGTGAATTTGATTGAGGGATAAATATTGGCCCAGGACACTGGGGAGAACTCCCCTGCTGTTCTTCGAAATATTGGCCGTAGGATCTTTCACGTTCACCTGAGAGGGCAGACAGGGCCTTGGTTTAACGTCTCATCTGAAAGACAGCACCTCCGACTGTGCAGTACTCCCTCAGTACTTTCAGGGGGGATTTTCTCAGCCCCGAGGAGGCGGTTATGGAGGCGGGACTATCGGGAAAATGGCAGAATATGGGGGCGGGTTTGCTGTCCCGCGCTGGCTCCCTTCTCCTTGGAGGCGGGAAGGGATTAAAGCCTATTAATTGCCTGTTAACAGGTAGTTAACAGGTAGAAAATAGGATTATCCCCTTTTTGCCCTGTGGTAAACCACGTTCACTATCGTATCACTGTTAGTAGTTAGCACTGTTCACCACTGTTCGTTATAACTGTATCACTGACCACTATTGTATCACGGTACGAGGTCGCCTCTTGCCACACTGCTATACCTGGGATGACCACTGCCGACTCCGCCTTGGCTCCACCCACCAGGCCAGGTATAAAGGTGAGCGACTGGCTGGTATTCCTCCTGCTTGGATCGGATCACCCACGAGAGTGGGCTCTGTTATTTAGTCAATAAAAACCTTTAGTCACCTTCGTAACTCTTCGCCTTTTATTGGAGGAATTGATAGGTATATCAATTTTATTGACTAAATTTAATGATGTCCGACAACGAGTCACAACCGGCGGAGGAGCCACCAGCGCAGCTCCCAGGAGCACAGCCACACCAGCCAGCTTGGCTGCGAGCCCTCAGACCGCCGTACCTGGACCTGAACCCACGAGCAGCAAACTCAGCCGCAGACTTTAAACACTGGCTGGTCTGCTTCGAATCATACCTGAGAGAATCCAGCGTCCCTCAGGCATCCAAACTAAGTGTCCTGCAGGCACAACTGAGCCCGAGAGTATACACTCTCATCGAGGACATGACTACCTACGAGACCGCCATCAACCTGCTGAAACAGAAGTACCGGACCCCGGTAAACTACATGTACGCTAGGCACCTCCTAAGATCACGGCCGCAACAGCCAGGAGAATCAGTAGCCGAATTCTCACAGGCGCTATATGCACTCGCCAGGAACTGTGACTTTAAATCGGTGTCGGCAGCCGAAAATACTGAAGATAATATCCGCGACGCATTCCTGAAAGGCCTACGGTCCGAGTACTCACGGCAAAGACTGCTGGAAGCTAAAGACCTCAGCATGGAAAAAGCTGAAGCCCTCGCTATCTCCCTGGAAGTGGCCCACCAAGATCAGGAAGCATTCACCAGGTACTGCTCGCGACCCTGGGACTCGGGCCCGACCCCTACCACAGCACCCTTCCCAGCGCCGCCCCCGGGACCTACCTCTGCGTCGGCGTCCCGGACCCGACCGGCCCCGCCACCCCCGGCACCGGCCCCGACATCGGGCATCCGCGATCGGGCCGCCGGCTGTTTTTTTTGTGGCCAGGAGAAGCACCCGAGGTCGCGCTGCCCAGCCAAGAACTCCATATGTAAAACCTGCCTGAAGAAAGGCCACTTCTCCAAGGCCTGCAGGAGCGGATCCTCAGAGGCCAGCAGTGCCGCATGCGAACTATGGGGGCGGCCATCTTCGTTTAGGGCAACTGAGGCCAGCATCCCCACACATGAGTCATGGGGGCGGCCATCTTTGTTTAGGGCAACTGAGGCCAGCATCCCCACACATGAGTCATGGGGGCGGCCATCTTTGATTAAGGCAACCGACCCCAATAGTGCCTCATGGGGCCCTACCTCGTGGGAGACGCCATTTTACTCACCACGCCCGACCGCCTCGCCAGCAGATGACAACGACTCACTCAGCTACGCACTAGCTTCCGTCACCCTGGACCAAGCCCGCCCGCACCATCTGTCCAAGTCAATGATGGACATCAAAGTGAACGGCCACGCCACGACCTGCCTGTTCGACAGCGGAAGCACGGAGAGCTTCATCCACCCAGACACGGTGAGCCACTACTCCCTCTCTGTCCTACCAACGCGCAGCCGAATCTCGATGGCATCGAGGTCCCACGCCACGGACATCAGCGGCTACTGTGTCGTGACCCTGTCGGTTAAGGGCACGGAGTATAAAAACTTTAAACTCCTCGTCCTCCCCCATCTCTGCGCTGCCGTCCTACTAGGGCTGGACTTCCAATCCCACCTCCAAAGCGTAACCCTAGCATACGGTGGACCCCTCCCCCCACTCACAGTCAACAACCAGCAAACGTTAAACCGCCCACCGCGTAACACCTGCAGCCTCTCCACCCTCAAGGTCCCGCCACCCTCTCTGTTTGCTAACCTTACCCCTGACTGCAAACCCGTCGCTACCAAAAGCAGGCGGTATAGCGCCGGGGACAGAGCCTTCATTAGCTCTGAGGTGCGGCGCCTCCTGAAAGAGGGCATTATCGAGGGGAGCAGCAGCCCCTGGCGTGCCCAGGTCGTAGTCGTAAAGACCGGCGATAAAAACCGCCTGGTCATCGACTACAGCCAGACCATAAACAGATATACCCAGCTGGACGCATACCCCCTCCCCCGCATATCTGACATGGTCAATCAGATTGCACAGTATAAAGTATTCTCGACCATCGACCTGAAGTCGGCCTACCACCAACTCCCTATCCACCCTGAGGACCGCCAGTATACCGCCTTCGAGGCGAATGGGCGCCTATACCACTTCCTTAGGGTCCCCTTCGGTGTCACTAATGGGGTCTCGGTCTTCCAAAGGGAGATGGACCAGATGGTTGACCAGAACGAACTGCAGGCTACATTCCCCTACCTAGATAACGTCACTATCTGCGGCCGCGACCGGCAGGAACATGACGCGAATCTGGAGAAATTCCTCCGTACGGCCCAACGGCTGAACCTCACCTACAATAAGGAGAAATGCGTGTTTAACACCACGCGCCTTGCCTTCCTTGGCTGCGTAGTGGAGAACGGAATCATCGGCCCCGACCCAGAAAGAATGCGCCCCCTCATGGAGCTACCCCTCCCCCACTGCCCTAAAGCACTTAGGAGAACCCTGGGGCTTTTCGCCTACTATGCCCAATGGGTACCCAATTACGCGGACAAAGCCAGACCCCTCCTGAAAGCCACTTCCTTCCCCCTCACGGAGGAGGCGTGCGCGGCCTTCTCCCTCATTAAGGGAGACATAGCCAAGGCCACGATGCACGCAGTGGACGAGTCCATCCCCTTTCAGGTGGAGAGCGACGCATCCGACTTCGCCTTAGCCGCCACCCTAAACCAGGAGGGGAGGCCAGTGGCCTTCTTCTCAAGGACCCTACAGGGCCCCGAGATCCGACATTCGTCGGTCGAGAAAGAGGCCCAGGCGATCGTGGAGGCAGTACGGCGCTGGAGGCACTACCTGGCAGGCAAACGATTTACCCTCCTCACCGACCAGCGTTCGGTGGCTTTCATGTTTAATAACAAGCTGAAGGGCAAAATCAAGAATGACAAGATTTTGAGATGGAGAATCGAGCTCTCCACCTACGATTATGAGATCTTGTACCGGCCAGGCAAGCTGAACGAATCCCCTGATGCCCTTTCACGAATGACATGCACCAGCGCGCATATCGATAGGCTTCAGACCCTCCACGACCAGCTCTGCCACCCCGGAGTCACCAGACTCTACCATTTCATTAAGGCCCGCAACCTGACCTACTCCATCGAGGAGGTCAGGACCATGACCAGGAACTGCCAGACCTGTGCGGAGTGCAAACCGCACTTCTATAGGCCGGACCGAGCAAGCCTGATCAAGGCCACCCGCCCCTTCGAGCGCCTGAGCATCGACTTTAAGGGGCCCCTCCCGTCCTCTGACCGTAATGTGTACTTCCTCAACATCGTTGATGAGTACTCCCGTTTCCCCTTTGCCTTCCCCTGCCCCGACATGACCAGTAGCACGGTCATTAAGTGCCTGAATGCCCTCTTCGCCTTGTTCGGGTTCCCGAACTATATACACAGCGACCGGGGCTCCTCCTTCATGAGCGAGGAACTCCGGCAATTCCTCCTAGAGAGAGGTATTGCAGCAAGCAGGACCACCAGCTACAACCCCAGAGGTAACGGTCAGGTGGAAAGAGAGAACGCGACGGTATGGAAGGCCGTCCTCTTAGCCTTAAAGTCTAAGGGCCTCCCAACCTCCCGCTGGCAAGAAGTCCTCCCGACAGCGCTGCACTCCATCCGGTCATTACTTTGCACGGCCACTAACACCACCCCCCATGAACGAATGTTCGTTTTCCCCAGGAAGTCGACTACGGGAACCACTCTACCAACCTGGCTGACCGCCCCGGGGCCGGTCTGGCTGCGGAAACACGTGAGGACCCATAAAACGGACCCCCTGGTCGAGAGGGTGAACCTCCTGCACGCCAACCCCCAGTACGCCTACGTGGCGTACCCAGACGGGCGGGAGGACACTGTCTCCCTACGAGACCTCGCACCCTCAGCCGATCCGGAAACACCGCCACCACCCCCCCCAACCTCAGTCCAGGTAGACGGCATGCCGGAACCCCACGAGCCCTCGCCGACCACGCAAACACCAGCATCAACACCGGATAAGGCACCAGCACCGGATAAGGCAACACCACCGCTGCGGCGATCGGAGAGGCTTACGAAGCCTCCGGACAGACTGACCTACCAGAATTGGTAGTACACTTCACCCCGCCGGACTTAATTCTAAACAAGGGGTGAATGTGGTAAACCACGTTCACTATCGTATCACTGTTAGTAGTTAGCACTGTTCACCACTGTTCGTTATAACTGTATCACTGACCACTATTGTATCACGGTACGAGGTCGCCTCTTGCCACACTGCTATACCTGGGATGACCACTGCCGACTCCGCCTTGGCTCCACCCACCAGGCCAGGTATAAAGGTGAGCGACTGGCTGGTATTCCTCCTGCTTGGATCGGATCACCCACGAGAGTGGGCTCTGTTATTTAGTCAATAAAAACCTTTAGTCACCTTCGTAACTCTTCGCCTTTTATTGGAGGAATTGATAGGTATATCATGCCCTCACAAGTACGGGCTTCCCAAAGGCTCCAAAACCCGCCAGGGTCACCGAGGCGAGTAGTAGGTCTGCGGGGGTCGGTGGGGTGCAAAAGTGTGGTGTGAAGGTAAGCGATGGGTGCAAGAGTGTAGAGGTGAGTATCTGAGGTAAGTGCAAAGTGTTTTTAAAAGTGTACTTACCTTTGTTTCTCCCTGCAGGCTTCAGTCGGTGTGTATGCGGAGAGTCTGGGACCTCCGTGTTGCAGATGAGAGATGGCCATTGCATTCTCAGATGCAACAAACATCTCAATTTTGTAAAAGAAAGAAGGTTGTTGAGGTCGTGAATGCAAGACCTCATCAAACTACACAGAATGTCAGTGTTTGACAGCTTCACAGAGCTGTCAAACGATGACATTTCTTCTTTCAAAAATTCTTGACCGATGACACGTCATACGTTGACGTGCTCTGCCAACGGCTTTGCCCTAATTGGTCTGCTGAGCCCGCCAGGCGGGCTTAACAATGTCAAACGGGAAAATCCCGCTGATTGGCCAGAAGCTGATGGAGGCGGTACTGAAACCCGACAAGTGGGAGTCCCGCCTTCAAAAGCTTCCCATTGAGATAATCACCCCCGAAGTGTCGGCCTGGATTATGGGGCTCAAGTCTCTGGAGTGGGGTCTTGAACCCATGACCTTCTGCCTCAGAGGCAAGTGTCAGTGCACAACCCACTGAGCCACGGTAGAAACTCCATGTCAACGGCTGCCCAGCTTTGAGCAGAAATATCGTCACAGTGTCAGGACACAAAGGGTTAACCGTTTGCCACGAAGGCAAGAAAAAGTGATGTTTTCTCACTAGTTCTCTATTTCCTCATTTGACTCACACTGACACATCAACACTTGCTAAATAAATACACAGAGCAGCACAGGAAGGTCATTGGTGCCCAGCAGTGAATGTCAGCAATTACTCTCCAGGCGACTAGTCGGAGAGGCCCTGGGTAAGTAACGGATCGATTATAATTCACTTCCACGACCAACGTCGTCCTTTGTTGGTGTTGTGAGTTTATAAGCACAGATTCCAATGACTGATGCCTTTTCAAAATTTCTACTTATTACTGAGGTCTGGGCTTGGGGCTGAAGTCTGTCGTACAGGACATCTTTCTATTTCAAGGAACAAGGGAAGTCCAGAGATTGAGCACAAGATCCAGGCCGAAGCACCCAGGGCCAGTACTGAGGGCGTGCTGCACTGTCGGAGGGGCATTACTGAGGAAGCGCAGCACTGTCAGAGGGGCAGTACTGAGGGAGTGCTGCTCTGTCGGAGGGGCAGTACTGAGGGAGTGCTGCTCTGTCGGAAGGGCAGTACTGAGGGAGCGCTGCACTGTCGGGGGGCAGTACTGAGGGAGTGCTGCACTGTCGGAGGGGCAGTACTGAGGGAGTGCTGCACTGTCGGAGGGGCAGTACTGAGGGAGTGCTGCTCTGTCGGAAGGGCAGTACTGAGGGAGTGCTGCACCGTCGGAGGAGCAGTACTGAGCGAGCGCTGCACTGTCGGAGGGACAGTAATGAGGGAGTGCTGCTCTGTCGGAGGGGCAGTACTGAGGGAGTGCTGCACTGTCAGAGGGGCAGTACTGAGGGAGCACTACTCTGTCGGAGGGGCAGTACTGAGGGAGTGCTGCACAGTCAGAGGGGCAGTACTGAGGTAGCGCTGCCCTGTCAGAGGGGCAGTACTGAGGGAGTGCTGCACTGTTGGAGGGGCAGTACTGAGGGAGTGCTGCACTGTCACAGGGGCAGTACTGAGGGAGTGCTGCACTGTTGGAGGGGCAGTACTGAGGGAGAGCTGCACTTTTCGTGGGGCAGTACTGAGGGAGTGCTGCACTGTTTGAAGTGAAGTACTGATGGAGTGCAGCATTGTCAGAGGGGCAGTACTGAGGGAGTGCTGCACTGTCGGAGGGGCAGTAACTGAGGGAGTGCTGCACTGTTGGACAGGCAGTACTGAGGGAGTGCTGCACTGTCGGAGGGGCAGTACTGAGGGAGTGCTGCACTGTTGGAGGGGCTGTACTGAGGGAGTGCTGCACTGTCGGAGGGGCAGTACTGACGGTGTGCTGCACTGTCGGAGGGGCAGTACTGAGAGAGTGCTGCATTGTCGGAGGTGCAGTACTGAGAGAGTGCTGCATTGTCGGATGTGACGTCTTTCGGAAGGGAAGTTAAACTGAGGCCTGTTTGCCCTCTTAGCTGGGCCTAAAAGGTCCCATGTCACTCTTTAGAGGAAAAGCAGGTGAGTTCTCCCCGATGCCCTGGGGCCAATATTTATCCCTCAACCAGCATCACTGAAAAGCAGCCGGTCTGGTCATGATCACATTGCTATTTGTGCGAGCTTGCTGCGCGCAAAATGGCTGCCACCTTTCCTACATTACAACAGTGACACTTCAGAAAGTACTTCATTGGCTGTAAAGCACTTTGGGGCGTTCTGAGGTAGTGAACGCCGCTATAGAAATGCAAGTCTTTTTTCTTCCTTAAAGCCTTGTAACTCACTGCAGAGCACCTTTCATCCCACGTTGAATCAATTTGTCCGTGAAGACATTGTGTAAAAGCGGTTTTGATCTCTCGAGCGCTATTGGGCAAGAGGTGAGGTCTCATTAACTCCTTTCTGTTTCAGACCTTGTGAGTGAGAAGTTGAAGAAATATCTGGGAGCGGACAATGATCAGGATATCTTACTGCCTCCTGTCACTTCTCCAAGGTAATATCATCGTCAGCTCGGACATATTTATGGTTAATTGCCTTTGCTCAAGATCATTCTTATGGAGCTATGATTGGGGACCAAATTCAGCAGTGACCCAGCGTACCAATTCGCACCAAGTCCCGTTCACCCATCACCCCACTGCCTGCTGACATACATTTTCCAATCTGGCAACAATTGGAGGAGCACAGACATCTTGGAGGGTTGCAGGGCTGGAGGAGGTTACAGAGATAGGGAGCGGAGAGAGGCCACGGGGCGATTTGATATCGAGGATGAGGATTTTAAATTCGAAGTGTTGCCGGCCCGAGTGCCAATGTAGGTCACCGAGCACAGGGGGAAACGAGTTGAGGAGAGAAGGGGGATACAAACTGAGGGAAGAAATCTCTCCCGATGTTAGAGTTCCGCTAGCAAAGTCCTGAAATTTGTGTCATTTGCTGATTTTAGTGAGAAGTTCCCATGAAGGCACCACAGCAGCACTGAGAATAGACAGGCAGTTCAGCTTCCTGCCCATTCTCACCATGATGGCAACCACGATAAGGGTGCAAAATAACTGAAAGATAGAAAGAAGGCATACCAGGAAATGTATAAAGATCTCAAATATACAGAGTTTCTCTGTTTGCCTCTGATCTGCTCTGCAGTTAAATTTCATAGAATCATAGAATCTTATAGTACAGAAAGAGTCCGCTCAGCCCATCATGCCTGTGCTGCCTTTTTGGTGGAGCAATTCAACTATAGCCCTGCAGTGATGATTACAATCCAAGCTAAGGGGAGGTGAGGAGAATTTTTTTTATGCAGCGAGTTGTTCTGATCTGGAATGCGCTGCCTGAAAGGGCGGTGGAAGCAGATTCAATAGTAACTTTCAAAAGGGAATTGGATAAATGCTTGAAGTGGAAAAATGTGCAGGGCTATGGGGAAAGAGCAGGGGAGTGAGACTAATTGGATCGCTCCTTCAAAGTGCAGACACAGGCACGATGGGCTGATTGAACTCCTTCTGTGTTTTAAGATTCTGGGATTCTATGATTTAAGTTCCTTATAGCAACTCATTTTCTTTCCTGTTAGAATCATGAATATTGCAGAAGAACAGGGAACAAGAGCTGTTTGCCATCATTGTTTAAGGTGGGGCCCAGTTCAGTTTCAACAAACCCGCAGTGAGACCGTCTGTGAAATTCATGAACCCAACACAGCGGCACCTCCGACACATTTAGAGCTCAGGCTAGAGGCACTTTGCCACTGTGCTTCAAAGTGTCTGCTGGAGTAGGGCCAGTGCTGAGCCTGGGGACAAGTCAGTCTACAATGCTGTATTGGAATCAACCTACAACAACATTGGTTTTGTATCTAAAATAATCCTTAGACAATGAAGATCCAAAATGAATCTTTAGACAATGAGGATCCAGAGTGATTCCATAGACAATGATGATCCAGATAGATTCCTTCGACAATGAGGATCCAGAGTTATTCCTTAGACAATGAGGATCCAAAGAGATTCCTTGGACAATGAGGATCCAAAGTGATTCCTTAGAGGATGAAGACACAAAGTGGGGACTTTTCCAGGGGGTCAGCGGGCACGATCGGTGGTGGGTCGGGTAGGAAAGTGTGTTTTTTGACAGCAGATCGGGACCCCGCTGAAAACCCGCTGCCACATACCTTTATCAAATGTCGGGTCTGTCAGTGCTGAGCAAACCGAACACGGTGAGGCGGGGGAGGCAATTCAGGTTATTATGACCTTGTTAACAGAGGATTAACAACAATTTTGAGCTCACCTTCAGAAATTAGCAGCTCACCATTGGGGACCACACTGCTCGTGGAATCATCTCATTACTTGACAGCTTGAAATGTGCTATAAAAGCTCCCATCTCACAGCTGTTTTCTTTCCATGCTCAGCAGCTGTTGCTTACTGCATTTGGAAGACAGATTCAACTTTTTGCAGGTTGCAAGTGTATGGAGCAAACTCTCTATCCAGTGTCACCTCATTGGAACAACCTGTCTCACCATTGACAGATTGCTTCTGTCATCTCAACTTTACCTGCCATCTATTCCATCAACATGGGAGCCCTTCATACATCTCACCTTGGTCCTCAGAATCCGACCACAATCAGCCCCAACACCAGCAGCACCGGGCACACCAGCAGCACCAACAACCACACCAACCTTCTCCACAATCACCTGATGCTGCGCAGGACACAGGGCATCAGCACCCGACCACATTGCTGCCCGGGATACCAGGGATGGCCTCACTATGGCCGCATTTACTTCACTTGATGTTGTACACCCTGGCTGCCACATGATGCACCAAGGTTGGCGCCACCCCACACCAACACCATAAAGCATCCCTACAATGTCCAAGCCATTCCTTTCACACTCATCAGCATTGCAGGGGGTGCTATCATGTTTCACCATTCACTGCAACTCAATAAGCCACTTCCAAAGGTGCACTCCAATCTGTCCAAGAACGCAAAGTGTTGAAAATAAAGATTTCAATGTTTGACAGCACATTAACAGAAACATCACATGAAAATTGGCTAAAACACACAAGTGCCTACCCTTGTGTGTTGTTAGTTAGTATGATTGGACTAGGATGAGGGTAAGTGTGAGGGGTGGCTAGTAAGAAGGGAAAGTGATAATGCAGATAGAGAGGGATGGGTGGAGGTGCAAGGTAAGTTGGTGTGAGTAAGGATGTGCAGGGGTAGGGTAGGGAAGGCAGAGTAATAAGATGTGACGAGTGGCACAGC